>NC_087502.1:2462950-2773069 GCF_036417665.1 Passer domesticus | reverse complement strand
CTGCAAGTGCCAGGCTCTTCTGCAGCAGAAAAGGTCTAAAAAAATCAAAATTCTAGCAAACCAAATAAATCCATCATTTATGGCTTGTAAATACTCCGATGAATCTCAGTTACTTCAGGACAAAAACAAACACAGGGCAAACTTTCCCAAGTATGCTTTCATGACAAAATTCCCGTTTGCCTGCTCTTGTTTACGGAAGCAGACGAGATTACAAGCTGCCCAGCTGAAGAAGGAAAGAGGATCTACACTTCCCTTTCATATTTTCCTACTGACAAAGGAATTAAGATCAAGAATTTGGGTAAATGGAGGGATAAGACTGGAGTATGGATGAGGTTTTACATCCGATGATACTTCATTTGCTAAAATAGAAGCACTTTTGTTGTACATGGATCTCCTTGCTAAACCTCTTTGTCTTCAAACTCCCTTCCTCCATGGCAGAAGTGAACAAGCTCCATGTGTCAGAGCTTCAAGTTAAAAGCTCTGTGATGAGTTATTTTTAATGGATCCGTTACCAGTCTGTGGGGTTGCTGTCATGAGGAGCTCAGGTGGCTTTTTGTTGAGATCAAAATCAATGTGCCATTTGTCCCAGCTCCACCTGTCCCGAGGCAGCACTTGCTCCACTGTGCCATTTCTAATGAAAATTGAATCTCCTAAAGAAGCCAGGCCAAAATCATGAGAGAGTAGTCACAAAAATTAATTTCAGCAGTTTGCTGGGTATTCATGTAACAGCTACCACCTTCCCAAAGTCCAGGTTACCCTAAAAAAGGCTCTTTGCTCTGTAGGCAGCCTTTCAATTGGTAGTGTTTCATACCCATGCAGAAGAACAAAAAGCCACTTCCACTGTAGAAACATGAGCTGCAGCTATGCAATGAGTTGTGCTCAGTAGCTGACCTGCTGCTTTAGTTTTGGGGCAGGAGATACTGCCAGAAAATTTCACAAGAAAACTATCAAGTATCTAAAATATGCAGTATTATGTTATTTTCTACCTCCAATATTGCCAGCACATAACTTAAGGAAGGTATTTACCAGCCATCGTAGATGAAAACAATTAAAATGAAAAAAGTGCTTTTAAGGATATCAGAGTGATGGCCACCAGTCATTTTCCTGCTTTGCAGGATTTTGGTTCAAAGTCAATCTAAAGAAGCCAGCATATGTCTAGCAAGAAGGAAATCACAGTTCAGGTTTGCTCCTCCACCCAAGCTTTGCTATATCAAAGATGGATGGTTTTCTTTTCCAGCTCTCAAGTGATGTGTCATAATTTCCAAATAAACAAAATATCGTGCATAGAAATATTTCATAGATTGTAGCAGTTCCTTTGAGGGGAGCTCCCCGGGGAGTCCCCGGAGGGCCCCCTGGGCTGTGAGTTCGCTGGCAGCAGCAGGCACGCAAGGAGACTCCACACGGCTTCTGAGGGTGCTGATTAGATGAGGGTTTATTGGGGTCCCAGCCCCGGATGTAACATGGTTTCTGAGGGAGAAGGGGGAAAGGGAAAGGGAGGGGGAGAGAGGGGGAGCCTAGGGGAGAGATGGGACATGAGAGAATCTGTTCTTGCTTGCACAGCTTAAGAGGGAAATTCAAAGTGGGTGCGAAATAAGATTTGGGTCAATGGGATTGCAGATTGATGAGACTTCAGGGGAGGAACACAGCTTGGAATAAACCATATATTTTCAAGAGGTACATTTTCGAGATAGAGCATACCAGTTGAATAAAACGCAACATCACAATAGATTAATAGGATAGATAGATAGATAGATAGATAGATAGATAGATAGATAGATAGATAGATGGATAGATAGGGAAGATAGAGATATATGAATGCACTTGCCTGTATCACTTTGTATAGAAAGGGAGGGGGAAGTGAGAGGTTATTCTTTTCCACACATGGGAAAGTATGTTTTTCCCAGAAAAAAAAGCTTCCTTCCTTAGTGACCACCAGGGTATCTGAAGACCCCACCAAGAAGGCCCTGTGATGCCAATGGCCTGTGCATCCAGCAAGTCAAGAAAGTAAGGCCTGCCTCTTAATACTACAGTGGTGTTAAAGAGGTTTAGTCTCGGTTTTTGGTACCAGGAGGAACAAACTGAAGCCAGTTACTGTAAAATGCCTGCACAAGCACCAGTGCAAATCACAGCCAAAGGAAGGATGAAGCCAAGGTGTCCCACAACCACGGCCCAAGCGGCCAGAGATCCTCTTTCAACCCTGGCTGCATTGAAACCCAACTGACCGCCAAGAAGAAAAGCGCCCTACTGAGAGCAAGCAAACTTAACCCTCTGCCAGGACACAAATTTAGAGGGAAAAAATGTTAAAATCCCTACACCACCAGCCACACTTCCCAGTGAGAAGGGTTGGAACACTCTGGCCCCCAGCATTTCCCCAGCAGGCAGGTTCACAAAGGTGCTGGGAGCTAAGCTGTGCCCTCCGAGGGAACAGAGCCAGCCTCCCTTCAGTGGGAGAAGGCGCGGCCTCAGCTGTAGCCCTGGGTGCCTGCGGTGGCCCAGGGCACGGCCATGGCTGTCAATGTGTTGGGCTGCAGAACAGGGCAGGCCGGAGCTCAGCAGCCTCAGCAGAGCCCAGGGCCGCGGCCCTTCCCTGCCGGGGCCCGAGCCTGGCCCAGCCCGGCCCGGCCTCAGCAGCCCGGACTGGCCCAGGGGATGAGCTGCGCCGCCCGCTGTGCCCACAGGCTGGGCCCAAGGCTTTGCAAGAGGCTTTCTCCCAGCTTGGCAAAACCTCAGCCAAGTGTCCCTGTGCTGTGCTGAGAAGAGTAAAAAACCCCCTCAAATTTAACCCTGCTGCCCACTGCATGAGGGATCCCTGCACACCTTAGGAGAGGCCATCAATACTCCTTTGTGCCTCATGAGGGATCCCTGCACTCCTCAGCAGGGAACCCAAAATATCCCAGTGTACCTCATGAGGTCCAGGCCCAGCTGATCACCCAGAAGGAAATGTGCCCTCAGCCCAGGGACGCTCAGCATAGGCTCCCCCATCCCCTCGGGGCCCCGACGCTGGTCACAGCAGCCCCTGCTCCTGGGCATGGAGCTCAGCCAGTGCTGCTGCCGGGTGGGCTTTGCTGCTGCTACCACTTGGACATAGTTGTGAAAACTCCAACTCTTTATTTGAACATAAAATATGGGCCAAGACCTGCCCTGCCAGACAAGGGCTGCCCACCTTCAGTCCTGGCCAGGGAACAGGACCAGGGGGCTCAGGAGCAGAGGGACACATTGTGGAGGGGTGGGTTTTGGAATGGACTCATGGATGGTGATGCAGACACGGCAGGGCAAATAGGGGCGGAAGTGAAGACCTGGGATAAACGATCAGGTTCTCATTGCCTCTGTTTTTTGGCTCGTCTTCTGGAGATGCACAGGAACACCTGTGAAGAGAGGAGGTGGCTGAGGCCCCAGCTGCCAGGGGCACACAGGGACCCTCCTGCACAGCAGGGCCCAGAGCTGGCAAGGCTCCCCAGCACGGCTGGAGCTGCTGGCACAGGCCTGCAGGGACGGCTCTGGGCAGGGTCCCTGGCCAGGAGCGGGCCCCAGAGCGCCTCTGCCTCTCAAGGGCAATCTCAGCCCTGCTCTTTCTCCTCCCCACCTCCCTCTGCCTCTGCCCCGTGCCCCTGGGGCTGCTCTGGGCCAGGCAGCCTCAGTGGGAACCAGCACTGGCTGCAACCCCAGCAGGCCCCCCAGGACAAGGCCCAGCAATTAGGAGGCCAATGGAAGCACTGGGCAGCAGCAGAACCCTCAGCAGAGTTATTTGGAGAATCATGGACTGGCCACAACTCCATGGCGGCCTCCCTGCGAATGTTTCCTGTCTGCATTAGATTTTCATAAGCAGCTGTTTCACGGAAAGATGAAGAAAACACTCACCATTTTCTCTTGCAGTAAAAATTAATTTGGACCCAGCATAAGATGAAGATAAACTCCAAAAAAAGCAGGCCTGTCAGTAACCCTGCCCAGCAGCCTGCTCCCTTACAGAAGCCCCTTCCGAGGCCCTTCTGGGCATTGGGAAGACGTGTTGTGGTGCCGGCTGCATCTGTGGGAGCAATGGGGAGCGTGAGCCTGTACTGTGCTGCACTGCTGAGCTGGCAGCAAGGTGGATACAGGCAGGACGTTCTCTGTTTCCCCCAGAGCTGGGGCCTGCAGGCACCTTGCCGCCCCTGGACACAGGCTTTGCCACCCAACAAAGCCCAGCAGGCCGGGAGGAGAGCCCGGGGGCAGCGCAGCTGCTTGGGCAGTGGCTGCTGCTAGGGACACGGGCCAAAGCCATCCCTGAGCAGCCACTGCCACCCCTGGCCCTCCCTGCCCCGTGACAGCTCCCCCAGCCCCAGGGGACAGGCTCAGGCCCTGTCAGGACCCAGCGCAGCCCCTGCTCAGTCGGGAGCCAGGGCTGCCTCTGGCCCTGGGCTGGCGGCAGGGCTCCCGCTCGGGGCTGCTCCTGTGCCTTGGGCCTCTGGGCCCTCAGGGCCAGCTCCGCAGCAGCTGCAGCGGGAGGGACGTTGCTGCACCAGTCCCGTTTCCCCGGGGCTCTGAACGAGCTCCAGACGCCTGGAAGCCGAGGCGCCTCCAGCTTTGGCTGCTGCCGGGCTGGGCAAGGGCAGGCCCTGGGGGAAGAGCTGCTGCCACACAGCCCCACCCAGGGCTGAGCCCGGCACAGCAATTACCTGCTGTGCCTGTGCCCGTGGCTGCCATCGCCTTACTTCCTGCAGCTGGGGCTGCCAATGAGCCACTGCTTCCTTGGGGAAACACCTCCTTCAGCCCTGCCTTTTGGTCCATCACTTGAGAAACAAAAAAGGACAGTTGGGTCAGATGGAACAATTCCCCATTTCTTTGCTGGCATCTTCAGGGCAGCATGCTTATCAAAAATGGGGAAAGGATTTACAAAGTATCTGGGCTTTTGTGGCTGGGCCAGGCCTCTCCCTTCCCCAGACAGCTGCCAGCGCTGAGCAGAAATCATGAGGGGATTGTGCAGGGCATGGGCACACACGTGCATGGTTCTGTGCTGGCACCTGCAGCGCTGCCTCCTTGGCCAAGCTTTGGGCCCTTGAGCCGGCAGCTCTCCCAGGGGAAAGGCCTTGACCTACCCTCAGCATCTCCCAGAGACTCAATCCTGAACGTGGGTTGGGAAGCCAGATCACTTTCACCAACTGGGTTAGCTGCAAAGAAAGGCAGGACAGAAGAGCTGCTGTGGCACTGTTGAAGATTCTCCTTCAGGCCTGAGTGGCAGTGAGGGCACTTGGGTGATTGGTGCCCTCCAAGGCACTCCCTCAGCTCTGCCTCCCACTCAGGAGCAGGAGCAGGGGGACCTCGTGCCTGCAGTGGCCCCACACTGGAATGGAAGGAGCCCCTTGCGGGGCAGTCGGGGCAGAAAGGACTCCCTGGAGCTGCCAGCCGCTCTAAAGCCAGCCCCAGGCAGGGCCAGGGCTTGGCAGTGGCAGCAGGAGCAGCTCAGGCTCCCTGGGGCTGGCAACGGAGCTGCCACAAGCACAGCCCCGGGGCACAGCCCTGGGCCCAGCCCCTTCCCTCTCTGCCCTTCTCCCTGGCTGCACAGAGCACATGGAAGGACACACTGGCATTGCACACGGGAGGAAGATGGACAGCTAAATGCTTCCACTGACAGCAATCCTGTGGGATCCTTCCAAGCTCCAGAATGGAGCAGGGCAAGATTTCCTGAACTGATCAACCTTCAGAGGAACTTAAGGGAAATGCCACTTGACTGAGCTCTTGCCACATGGACACTGATTATTCTGTCAGGAAATGTACATTGAGAACTTGCCTCCAACATCTGGCAAGGTCTTCAAACCACCATTTACTAGTGTTTCCAAGTGATCTAAGTCGTGATCCCAATCTAAAAGGGAGCAGAGATCAGAACCATTTCCATGGTGTGCTGGGATCCCTTTCTGCCTTAAGGAACTGGGCACTGCAAGGGGGTTGGGTAAGGCTGTGGGAGCCTGTGGCTCCTGGTCACTCTCCACACACTTCCCATGCCTTTTGCAACATCCCTGGAGGGGCTGCTGGAGGAGCCCAGGGCCCTGGGCCTCCCTCATTCCCACACAGGAACCCCTCACTAAATGCTTGGGGAAAACTGCAGCAGGTAGTGCCACAACTATCCCTCCCAACCTCTGACCCTCCCTCCTGATTGCCCACCTGCCCATGGAACAGCTCCCACAACCCAAGGGCACATATCCAGGCTCTCTCAGGACACACTGGAGACTTGCTCCCCTCCTCTGCCCTTTCCTCACCATGGGCACCCCATGCACTCGCTTCCAGGTTTCAGGACTGCTCAGTACCAGAGTGCCCTGAGCCTGCTTGGGATAATTACCCTGGGCTGTGCCTGTCTTGTCCGGGCTGTGCCCACACTGCCACGCAGCAGAGAGGGCAGCTCAAGCCTCAGCAGGGCTCAGGCCCAGAGGCACAGCAATTACCTTCTGGGACTGTGCCTGGCATCTCTTCCCTTCCTTCAGGAAATGCCACCTTCCACAGAGCCTCTCTGTCCATCCCTTGAGAAAGGAAGAGGCACAGCTAGATCAGATGGAATCATAATGCACTGGGGAGGTGGCCTCTTCAGGAGGCAACACATGTCCCAGTCATGCATAAGGATCAGGAAAATCCTGATCCCTCCAGTGCCTTGGGGCTGGCTATGGCCCTCCCTCCTCCAAAGAGCCACCACTCCGGATGGGTCTGGGGATTGGGAAATTGCAGAGGATTTCAGGCCAGTGGTGCAGTTTGGGCAGCCTGTCAGCTGATGCCAAATGCCTTTCTGCAGAGGCTGGGCAGAAGCTGCAGCCAGGCCAGGCTGAGAAAGCAGCAGCGGGGCAGCGAGGCTGCCATGGATCCCTTCCCGCTGTGCCGGGCACGGCATGTCCAGATGTGCAGCCAAAGCCCCCGGCTGCTGAGACCCAGGGGAAACATGAGCGAAAAGGAAATGCTCTCACCATGGCCTTTGTGCAGTTCTGTCACTATGTGTTTCAGGATATTGTTTGGCTCGTGGGGTTTCTTCTGTTTTTTGCCTTTGCTCTTCCCCCTGAGAGGACCTTAAGAGAAAGTAGTTCCGTTTCCCAGGAATGGATCCCACAAAAGCAGGGCTCAGCCTGTGGGGTCAGCAGGAGCACACTACTCACCCCTGCCATGGGAGCCAGGCTTCTGTGTACGAATCAGCAAAGGAACAGGAAAAGTCCTCCCTGCAGACACATCTGTAACACAAGAGCCACAGAAGCTTCTGTCACCTGGTTCCTTCCAGGTTGTCAACAATTATTCCTTGGTGGCACACTGAGAACATACCTGCAGGAGACTCCAAGGGCTTCAAAACTTTATGCAGCCAAGCTAATGGAGAAGCCTTCTGAGCAATCTCAGCTAGATCAGAGCACAGATGAGAACATTTTTCAGGGTGTGCTGGGATCCCCTTCTGCCTCAGGGAACTGGGCACTGCAAGGGGGTCGGGTAAGGCCGTGCGAGCCTGATGTCAATGGACATGGCCAAAGCTGCACAGGGGCCTTGGGAACTCTGGGCTGGCTCCTGCTCCTTCTTTCCCTGCCCTTTGCAACATCCCTGGAGGGGCTGCTGGAGCAGCCTAGGACCCTGGGGCTCTCTCTCACTCCCACACCTGAAACTCTTGCTAAAGCACTGGGGAAAACTGCGGCAGGAGTGCCACAACTAACCCTCTATCCCTCCATCCCTCCTGCACTTGTCTCCCTCCCTTTCTACCTTCTTCTGTCGCTCCATCTCTCTCTTCCCCTGGGACAAATCCCGCAGCCCAAGGGCACATAGTCAAGCCCACTCAGGACACACTGGAGCTCTCCCTCTCTGTCCTTTCCCCACCATGGGCACCCTGTGCAGTCGCTGCCAGGTTTCAGGAAGTGTCTCCCACAGAGGGACCCCAGCAGGACTGCTCAGTACCAGAGTGCCCTGAGTCTGCTTGGGATAATTCCCCTGGGCTGTGCCTGTCTTGTCCGGGCTGTGCCTGCACTGCCAGGCAGCAGAGAGGGCAGCTGAAGCCTCAGCAGGGCTCAGGCCCAGAGGCACAGCAATTACCTCCTGGGACTGTGCCTGGCATCGCCTCTCTTCCTGCAGCAGAGGCTGGCACAGATCCACTGCTTCCTCCGGGAAACGTGGCCTTCTGCCCAGCCTCTCCATCCACTTCTGGAGAAAGGAAGAGGGACAGCTGGATCAGGTGGGGCTGTTCCCCACTGGGGAGGTGGCGCCTTCAGGAGGGATTGCTTGCCAAAGATATGGCTAAGAATCAGGAAATCCCTATAAACTTTTTGGGTAGGCCAGGGCCCTCCCTTCTCCAAACTGGTACCCCTTCTATTCTACCCAGCAACTGGAAATTGCAGGGCATCTCAGGCCTGTTGTGCAATTAGGGCTGCCTGTCAGTTGATGCCAAATGCCTTCCCGCAGGGGCTGGGCAGAAGCTGCATCCAGGCCAGGCTGGGAAACAGCCCTGCAGGGCGTCAAAGCAGCAGCGGGGCAGCGAGGCTGCCATGGATCCCTTCCTGCTGTGCCAGGCACGGAGTGTCCAGATGTGCAGACAAAGCCCCTGGCTGCTGAGACCCAGGGGAAGCATGAGGGAAATGCACCCACCGTCTCCTGCCTGCTGCATTTCCTTCACCATTTGCCTTATGTTTTTGGATGGCTCATGGGGTTTCTGGTGTCCTGTAGGTTGGTCCTTTCCCCTCGGAGGACCTTAGAGCAACAGAATTCCATTTCCCAGGAATGGATCCCACAAAAGCAGGGCTCAGCCTGTGGGGTCAGCAGGGACACACTACTCACCCCTGCGATGGGAACCAGGCTTCTTTGTAGGGATCAGCAAAGGAGCTGGAGAAGTCCTCCCTGCAGACTCACCTGTAACACAACAGCCACAGAAGATTCTGCCATCTCTGCTGATCTGCAGGGGCACCACTGAGCCGCAGGAGCGGTGAGGGGATCGCGCAGATCGAGGGCACACACATGCCTGGTTCTGTGCTGGCACCTGCAGCGATGCCCCCTGGCCCAGATTTGGGCTCTGAGCTGGCAGCTCTCCCAGGGGGAAAGGCCTTGACCTACCCTCAGCATCTCCCAGAGGCTCCGTCCTGGACATGGCTTGGGAAGCTGCACCACCTTCACCAGCAGGTTCAGCTGCAAAGAAAGGCAGGACAGAAGAGCTCCTGTGGCACTGCAGGAGATCCTCAGGCTGCCCACAAGGCTCAGCCACGGGGCACAGCCCTGGGCCTGGCCCCTTCCCTCTCTGCTCTTCTCTCTGGCTGCACAGAGCACACGGAAGGACACACTGGCATTACACACAGGAGGAAGATGGACAGCTAAATTCTCCTTCCTCGCACTGACAGTGATCCTGTGGGATCCCTCAGGGCTCCAGAAGGGAGCAGGGCAAAGTTTTCAGAATCTTTCCACCCTGACTTAACCTTAACAAAAATGGCCCCTGAGTGAGCTTTTGCCACATGGACACTGATTATTCTGCCAGTAAAAACGGAAATGCAGAACTTGCCTCCAGCATGCTCCAAGACATTCAAAGTGTCATTCACCAGGACTTCCAAGTCATGTAAGTCGTGATCCAAATCTAGAAGGGGGCAAAGACCAGAACCATTTCTGTGTGTGCTGGGATCTCCTTCTGCCTCAGGGAACTGGGCACTGCAAGGGCGTCGGGTAAGGCTGTGGGAGGCAGATGTCAGTGGACGTGGCCAAAGCTGCACAGGGGCCTGGGGAGCACTGGGGTGGCTCCTGGCCACTCTCCACCCTCTTTCCCTGCCCTGTGTAACATTCTGGGAGAGGAATGGGAAATGGGGTTGCCCAGGGTCCCTTGGGACTCTCTCGCTCCCACAGAGGAAACACTCCTTGAAGACCTGGGCAAAACCATCCCCAGCACTTCCCGGGGAGCAGGGAGCGCTGTGCCAGGAAAGGGGAGCCAGGCTGCCGGCTCACCTGCTCCCCGCACTTGCAGCGGAGCAGCCTGGGCAGCCCTGGCAGGCAGGGCCACGGCCAGGAGGAGCAGGAGGAGGAGGCGCAGAGCAAGGGCCATGCTGCCTTGCCCTCTGCCAGTCCCGCAGCTCTTGCTGCCACCGCTGTCCTGACACCTCTGTCCCAACGTCAGCACCGCTGCTGCCACCGCCGCTGCTGCCGCAACAGTTGTGCTCAAGGACTGACTGCTGGCTCCTTGTGCTGCTGTGCAACCACGGGGCTCTGGCACCTGTGACACATCTGTGACCTCAGGGCCTGCTGTGACCTCAGCCTGTTGTGACCCCAGAGCCCTTCTGTGACCTCATGCCTTAGCTATACCCCCAGAGTGTGCCCCCATCTGTATGAATGGACTGCCCTGATTGTTTTGCTTTATCACAGGTCCATTGTTAAGAAAATGCTTTTTTTTCGCCTGCTGACATTGCTGGTCAGGCTGTGTCCCTGGAGATGCTCTTGATGGCTTCCCTCTTTTCCCGGGCAAGCCACTGGAGGAGGTCCAGGCCCAGATGGTCCCATGGAAGGAAAGGTCCCTCAGCCCAGGGACGCTCAGCATGGGCTGCCCCATCCTCCCCGGGGACCCGCCACTGGTCACAGCAGCCCCTGCCTGGCTCCTGCCTCCCCACACTGTGGACATCCCCAGCTGCCCCTGGGCACGCAGCTCAGCCTGTGCTGATCCTGGCTGGGCTTTGCTGCTGCTACCACCCGGACACTGGGGTGACAGCTCCATCTCTTTATTGCAAGAGAAGAGCTGGGCCAAGCCCTGCCCACCTTCAGTAGGGGCCAGAAAGCAGGGCCAGTGCCTTCAAGGGGAGAGGACCTTGTCTGGCTGGAGGCAGCATCTGCACAGCAACAAGCTGTTAAAGCAGCTGGCACAGGGACATCGGGCATGGGCATGGAGATGGGAAATGTCTGCTACAGGTGTCCTAGACTGAGGTGTTTGGCCGTTCCTGTAAAGCTGCAGATGGACACATGTTGAGACAGGACGTGGCTGAGGCCCCAGTTGCAGCTGGCACACAGAGACCCTCCTGCACTGCAGGAGATGCCCACTGTGCTCAAAGTTTGCCTCTGAAGACGGAGAGGTGAGGTTGTCAGAAATCCTAGAAAATATCAGGGAAAAGGTTTAAAGTTGGTTGTTGTCACTCGGTACAAATCTCCAGTGAGAAAAGAGCCTCTCCAGTATGCTGGGTGTCTTGTGATGACTTCATTCTTCTTAGAGCGAAGATTACCAATTAAATCCAGTTTTATTTTTTATTCTACAAGTGTGAATGTGTTCTAAATTTTTCTAATTCGAAAAGTAATTTGAAAAATCCTAAATGACTATGGAAAAATGTAAGAAATATTTGGGGATTTTTTCCTATGAAAAATAATGCTGAATATTTCTAAAAATCTATAATATGTCAAAATGTAAAACAAAGACAAAATGGGGTCACTTTTTCTCAGGAGTCCTATGTGTCGTTGCTGCCTGCCCACTCCTGACTGTGCCCAGACAATAAGCTCAGCCAGTGCTGGTGGTAGCACACAGACACCTGAGATGAAGCCCAAAGATGTTGCTGCACTCAGGCCCTTCCCTGGCAGGAGGGCCGCACCACCTGTCCTGGCTGGACACCAGGGCCAGCACCTCTGGGGACAGAGGCTCCTCAACATGTACTGAGCAATAAGCTGGTCATGCAGCCATGGCTGGGACAACAGGCACTGGCAAGGAGACGCAAGATGACAGGTCCAGTTCTCCATGACTGAGGCCTTTGGCCGGTCTTGTGAAGCTGCAGAGGCGCTCCTGTGGAGAGAGGAGATGGCCAAGGCCCCAGCTGCCAGTGGCACACAGGGACCCTCCTGCACAGCAGGGCCCAGAGCTGGCAAGGCTCCCCAGCACGGCTGGAGCTGCTGGCACAGCTCAGCCCAGCTGGACAGCTGCCCCTCAAGGCCCTGGCCAGCAGGGACGGCTCTGGGCAGGGTCCCTGGCCAGGAGCGGGCCCCAGAGCGCCTCTGCCTTTCAAGGGCAACCTCGGCCCTGCTCTTTCTCCTCCCCACCTTGCTCTGTCCTGTGCCCCATGCCCCTGGGGCTGCTCTTGGCCACAATTGCTAATCCATGATTGTTCTCTCAGGAAAGGGACATGGCGAAGTTGCCTCCAGCGTGCAGCATGATCTTCACACTGCGACTGGTCAGAACTTCAGTCAATCCATCTCTCGATTCTGGTGTCTAAGGCAGCACAGTTCAGAAGCAGTTTCCATGCTGTGCTGGCTTGCCCACATGCTTTAGGAACTGGGCATTGCAAGGAGCTCCTTCCTCAGTGGGAGCAGGCACGGCCTCAGCTGCAGCCCCGGTGCCGCCTGTGGCGCAGGGAGCGGCCGTGGCTGTCCCTGTGCTCGGCTGCAGCACAGGGCCAGGCCGGAGCGGGGCCCTTGTTGTGCCTCCGCCGCTGCTCGGCGGCGCCGCCGGAGCCCGGGGCCGCGGCCCTTCCCCGCCGGGGCCGGGACCTGCCCGACAAGGGCGCGGCGGCTCCAGAGGCCCCGCCCGACCCCCCGGATGGGCTCCGCCCGCCCGCCGGCCGCAAGGCTTGGCAGGAAGCTTTCTGCCCACTTTGCACAGCCTCCATCGAGAGTGGCCCTTTGCTGCGCTGAGGAGACTGAAAAACTCTACTGCACATCTCATGAGGGATCCCTGCACACCTTAGTAGAGACCATCAAGACTCCTTTGTGCCTCCTGAGGGATCCCTGCACCCCTCAGCAGAGACACCAAAATATCCCTGTGTGCCTCACAGAAAATCCGTGCACACCAATGCAGAGACCCCAGGACAGCCTTGTGTGCCTCACAAAAGGGCCCAGCCTCCTGCCCACCTTAGGAAGGACTCAGCTCCTCTCCAGGCCTTGATGGCAAGCACTAAGCCACCACGTTAATCACGAGGAACTCAAGCCCCTGCCAGCCTTACAGATGTCTCCAGTCACCTGTACGCCACAGAAGCGATCTCAAAACCCCTAAGAACCTGACGAGGAACCCCAGCCCCATGCACCACTTACAAAGGACGCAAAGCCCTGCATGCCTTACTGCAAAACCCAACACCTACAAAACCCCCCCTCCAGCTCTTGTGCCTCATGAGAGACCCCGGCCAACTGCCATCCTTACAGGGGTCCCCCAATGCCCTGCATGCCATAGAAAAGCCAGGCTTGTCATTAACTCTAGCCAGCTGTGTGTTCCCTGGCAGAAACCAATTCCCTTCTGGGCATTGGGAACACGTGTTGTGGTGCCGGCTGCATCTGTGGGAGTGATGGGGAGCGTGAGCCCGTGCTGTGCTGCACCGCTGAGCTGGCAGCACGGTGGGTACAAGCAGGACGTTCTCTGTTTACCCCAGAGCTGGGGCCTGCAGGCACCTTGCCACCCCTGGGCACAGGCTGTGCCACCCAACAAAGCCCAGCAGGCCGGGAGGAGAGCCCGGGGGCAGCAAGAAGCTGAGAGAAGGCCCTGCTCCAGAACTGAGGCAGTTCTTGCAGAAGTAAACAAAATGGTGACTTGAAGAGATTCCCACTGTGCTCAAAGTTTGCCTCTGAAGACTAAGAGGTGAGATTGTCAAGAATCCCAGGAAATATCTGGGAAAAGGTTTTACGTAACGTGGTTGTGACTAGGTACAAAGTTCCCATGGGAAAAGATCTTTGCCTCTGCAGCAGGCTGGGTGTCTTAGGGTGCCTTACTTCTTTGCAGAGTAAACATTACCACTGAAATGCCACTTTATTTTTCATTGTATAAGTGTAAAAAATTTTCCAGAACTGTAAAACTACTTTCAAAAATAGAAATGTATTCTGTAAAAAGGGATGAACCATGTGGTGAACATATTTCTAAAAATTAGAAGTGAAGACAAAATAGGGTTGCTTTTTCAGGATTCTAAAACTGCTTTAGGAGTCAAGTCCTTAGTCCTTGAAAAGTCCTTAACTACTGCAGTACTCAGGAAGAAATATTTAGGAATATAAAAATAAATACATTTTAAAATATTTCTAAAACTGTCTAATTTCTAAAAATTAAAAACAAAGGCAAAATGGTGTCACTTGTTCTCAGGAGCCCCACGCTGCTGCCTGCCCCCTGGGCTCCCCCAGCCCATCGAGACACTGCCGCTGGTCACAGCAGCCCCTGCCCGGCTCCTGCCTGCCCACACCGTGGCCATCCCCAGCTGCCCCTGGGCATGGAGCTCAGCCAGTGCTGCTGCCAGGTGGGCTTTGCTGCTGCTACCTCCCAGACACTGGGATACAGGGAGACCAAAAAAATGGTTAAAGTCATCTTGGGGAGACCCATGGGGAGAGCAGGTGGCAGTGGGATCTACACGGTAGGAGGAGGTTTCCTTGCAGATGGCTGTTCTGGGGTCCCCTTCAAAGAGCACTTGAGAGGGCTGTCCAGGCCCTTATTACTGCTGGAGGAGCTGCTCACGCTCTCTGGGTGTGAGGTGGAGCCACCGTCTTTCAACTCCTGTCCAGAACTGCCCCTGTGGTGAGAGGAGGTGGCCGAGGCCCCAGCTGCCTGGGGCACACAGGGACCCTCCTGCACAGCAGGGCCCAGAGCTGGCAAGGCTCCCCAGCACGGCTGGAGCTGCTGGCACAGCTGGGCTCAGCTGGACAGCTGCCCCTTATTGCTGGATCTGGATCTATGTAGAAATCACAAACAGGACAGTACTACTCAGGAATGTGCCTTGAGCCGTTTCATTTTCCAGCATCAGTCTCATTATATGGTTATGACAATGGGAAGATGCAAGCATCTCACATCCCAAGCAGCAGACCAAGAACTTAATGTTGCAACTTTAAAAGTTTCCTGGCCAATCACAAAAAGCAAAACCTATTGACAGTAGTTCCATCCAATTACTATAAGCACACATTCCTTTGCTTAAAATCGTGCTTGCTTATTTCAAATATAATATCTGCTTAAAATACAACGCACAGAGCTCCATTATTAAGTTTAGAACTTCCTCACGTTCAACTAGATAGACTTTTCTGCAGGTTAGGGAGTTGTTCTAGACAAGTCTTAATACATAGACCATTGCTCTCTAAGCCTTTACTTGCCTACTTCTTATACAATTTTTCTGCTGACAAATCTTATGATTACTTTTTAGCTCTAATTGCAGTTCTGCTGGTACTGAGGCTTGCCTTTTGCAGCTTTCCCAAAACCCTCAGATTTTATGGATTCCCACAATTCCCCCTCTTGGTTCAACTAAAAAGAAACTTTCGTAACTGTCTCGTTTATTAACTCCTTTCTGTTTTGTAGCTTTACTCTAATATATCTGCTTGTTACTTGCTTAAAGCTTCCTTTTTGCTCACATTAAGTATTGCTATATTACAACACAGCAATTTTAATGCTGTGAAAGTCCAGTCAGTTCAAAGGGCATAAGTCACGTCTGATAACAATTACAAGTCATTGTTCAAAAAATCTCACCTGTTCTAAGGTTTTAATTCAAAACCTTTTTCTATGGCTATACCTTCATCTACCATAACTGTAAGATTTTGAGAACTTTCTGTGAATCTATTTCCTACTTTTCTCTCTTATATGATAAAAGCTTCTTTCATAGTTTTGTCCATCATTTGTCGCACCAAAGTCTGCAAGGTGTCACTACTAGTATGGCCACCAAAACACTCAGTACGTATAGACCTATCTTACAGAGTTCCCTTAGCCAAGGTGCAAAGCTCCATTCCTGGAACAAATCATCTAACTATGACAGACCATCTTCTTTAACTTGAGCTGTCAAATCTTTCAGCTTTTGTATGCTGTTTGGATGGATTCAGAATGATCTGACAGGATCATACAACAGAATCCTTCAAATTCCTCAAAACCGTGTCCATGTGCCAATAAAAGAAAATCCACTGCTGCCCTGTTTTGAAGGGTAGCATGTCTAACACTATTAACATCTGTCAACATGTCACTGATTGCAGTGGATGTGGCATTAGTTTCTTTACTCAGCCAACATCCAACTTGATCTAATTGTTTCAATGCCATTGATGAAGCCAGTTGGGGTAAAAACAAACCTGGCAGCCTGGGCAGCCCTGGCAGGCAGGGCCATGGCCAGGAGCAGCGGGAGTAGGAGGCACAGAGCAAGGGCCATGCTGCCTTGCCCTCTGCCAGTCCCACAGCTCTTGCTGCCACCGCTGTCCTGTCACAGCTGTCCCAATGTCAGCACCGCTGCTGCCACTGCCGCTGCTGCCGCGACAGTTGTGCTCAAGGACTGACTACTGGCTCCTTGTGCTGCTGTGCAACCATGGGGCTCTGGCACCTGTGGGACCTCAGAGCCTGCTCTGACCTCATGGCCAAGGTGGAATTGTTTGGGAAGGTGGATCTGCCTTCTTCGGGAGGGAGCTCATCCTGCCCAGCTGCTCTGCCCAAGGGCTGTGACACAGTCCCAGCTCAGCTGATCTCACAGGCTGGGACATGAAGGGATGCAGAACAACTCTGCCAGGATGGACTTGGGGTTGCTGCTAGAAGAGAGGCTGGACATGAGGCAGCCATGGGCATCCAAAGGGGAGTGCGCAGCAGGTTGAAGGAGGTGATTCCACCTCTCTGCTCTGGTGAGACCCCACCTGGAGTACTGTGGAGGAGGTTTTACAGTGGCCTCTGTGAGCCATCAAGAAGTTTGATAAGAGGATCCATGTTAACCCCTGAAAGAATTTTCTGCCAATTTTCTATGTCATTGACATAGAAACCAAGAAAGAAAGAAGGATAAATAAGAGAAACCTGCAATGGCCTATTCCAAGAAGAGCTTTGTAAGAATGTAGAAAAGGCATGCAGGATAGAATAAAAACAGGGTTTGAAGCCTTCTGGAAATGGAGTGTGTTGCTTTGTAGTGTCTCGGTCTCTGCCATGACAGAGTACTGCATCCTGCTCTGGGTCCCCAACACAGGAAGGACATGGACCTCTTGGATCTAGTCCAGAGGAGGGACAAAATGCTCTGAGGGCTGGAGCCCTTCTGCTTTGGAGACAGGCTGGGAGAGCGGCAGTGTTCAACCTGGAAGAGAGAAGACTCCAGGGACACCTGATTGCTGCCTTTCAGTGCCTTCTGGGGGCTTGTAAAGAGATGGGACAGAATTATTAGTAGAGCCTTTTGTGACCAGACCGAGGGGGAATGGTTTTAATCTAAAAGATGGTCAATTCAGACTAGATGAAAGAAACACATTTTTTACATGCTTGGTTTTGAAACCCTGGCATAGGTTGCCCAGAGAGGTGGACATCCATCCCTGCAGACAGTCAAGCTCCTGCTCTGAGCAACCTGACCTAGTTCAAGGTGTCCCTGCTCACTGCAGGCCATTGGGACTAGATGGCCTTTAAATGTCCCTTCCAACCCAAGCCATTCTGTGCTCCTGTGCACCATCAAAGCAGTGCTGCATTAGTGCTGGGCTGATTATGCTGGCACCTGTATTTTGGTAGTTGTGCCCTTTAGCAATTGGCCACGAGAGGATTGATGGGCTGGGCAGTGAAGTCTGCAAATAACACACAGTATGCTCAAGGAGAAAAAGGAGAGGAACACGGCTTCCAGTTCAGATAAATGCCAGCATTTTGCTGCCCATTTCCAGTTAAGAAATAAAGGAATGTCCTGAAGATCCCTTCATGTGGGTTCATTATTTGCCATATCAGTACTTGTGTTCTGTAAAACAGGTAAGTTATTACAGCTTCTTGCCCCATTTATCCCTGGATAAACCCCAATACTGCATTGCTCCTTGTCTACTTTCTTCCAAGTCAAGGCAAATTTTGTTAATTACTGAGCGGGACATATTCATCTGTTCACAAGCAAATTCCTCTTGCCACTCACACAATGGCAAGACTGCTTTATTGATTTGCTCTAATTGGACTGTAATTAAGGCCTACCTCTCACTAGAATTAAAGCTGATGCATTGGGAGGCAAAGTGTTGAGTCATTTCTCCTGGAGTCTGGCACTGTAGAGAGTTGTTCTGTAAGTAAATGACATTTGAGGACAGGTGTAGTCTACCATACATCTGGCATACTAGAAGTGAGAAAACAGCTTTTGAAACAGGATTTTATCCTTTCTTCCTCCACCTCCTCCTCCTCCTCCCAGGAATTTTAATCTCTGAGGTCTAGGCTCTTCAGCTGCCTCACAAACACTGTTTTAATTCAGACAGGCATCCATGCAGTGAGCCACAAATCAGGACCGTGGTGTGAACCTTGAACCAATGTAGGTTTATAGGACTGAAAATAATAATCCAATACCCAAGTTAAGCCAAGCCAATTGGTTATTTCCCAAATAACTCTACCTATCCTCAGTGATGTTTCAAAAAGGATCATTGTAAAGGCTAGGAGCGGGGAGAGAGAATGTTATCAAAATTAAAAATAGAGCTTTCTGAGACCTTTATATTCCTATAAAAAGAGAGTCCAAACTGTTCATCTATGCAACATTAACTAAGAAGTGAACAAAAGACAGTAAAAAAATTGCTTGGGGAACACAAACCCCATAAATAAAAAGAAGCTTAAATGTAGATAATAAGTAAACCATCATGCAGAGAAAAAAAACAGACCTGCCAAAACTAAAACCAATAAGGCTGTTTCATCTGTCTTAATTAAAAAAAAAAACAAAACAAAACAAAACAACAACAACAACAAAAAAAAAAAACCTGAAAAGAAACAGAGATTCTCAAGGGCATTACTTTATATAGAAACTTCCAGGTATTGGGAAAAACATGAAGGAAACTGTAGCATGCAATTCACAGATGTAACCCAGAATTTGTTAGTGGATTTGTTGCAGAATTTCTGAGAGCAGACTGGAAAAGCATGGGGGCTGATCAGACCACGTGTGGGCATTTACAGCAGTCTGAGGGATTTACAACTGGAGGGAGGAAAAGCAGCACACAATTCCTGGGACAATCTCTTTGCTGGCTGTGGACTTTTTGACAGTCTGTCCCCTGGGGCTGGGGGAGCTGTCACGGGGCAGGGAGGGCCAGGGGTGGCAGTGGCTGCTCAGGGATGGCTTTGGCCCGTGTCCCTGGCAGCAGCCACTGCCCAAGCAGCTGCGCTGCCCCCGGGCTCTCCTCCCGGCCTGCTGGGCTTTGTTGGGTGGCACAGCCTGTGCCCAGGGGCGGCAAGGTGCCTGCAGGCCCCAGCTCTGGGGGAAACAGAGAACGTCCTGCCCGTATCCACCGTGCTGCCAGCTCAGCAGTGCAGCACAGCACGGGCTCACGCTCCCCATTGCTCCCACAGATGCAGCTGGCACCACAACACGTGTTCCCAATGCCCAAAAGGGCCTCGCAAGGGGCTTCTGTAAGGGAGCAGGCTGCAGGCTAGGGTTAATGGTAGGCCTGCTTTCTTTGGAGTTCATCTTATGCTGGGTCCAAATTCATTTTTACTGCAATAGAAAATGGTGAGTGTTTTCTTCATCTTTCCCTGAAACAGCTGCTTATGAAAATCTAATGCAGACAGGAAACATTTGCAGGGAGGCGGCAATGGAGTTGTGGCCAATCCATGGTTTTCCAAATATCTCTGCTGAGGGTTCTGCTGCTGCCCAGTGCTTCCAGTGGCCTCTTAATTGCTGGGCCTTGTCCTGGGGGCCCGCTGGGGCTGCAGCCAGTGCTGGCTCCCACTGAGGCTGCCTGACCAAGAGCACAGGGCAGAGGCAGAAAAACTTCTGTACATCATTTGGGCAGCACAGTTCAGGACAGGACAGGACAGGACAGTGCTTTTTTAGTAGCTCATGTAAAGTTTCATGGTAACAGTGGTGTTGCAGATCAAGCAAATTTGCTCCAGATCAGTGTTAAAACAAATCCAACGTGATGAAGGTTTGGATTTGGCCTTGAGACTTTGCTCTTTGTGTGAGCCCTGCTCTGGATTGATTCCCAGTCAGTCTTGGAGCAGGTTTTGGACGAAGGTTCATCCCAGCCCTGAGCCTTGGCAGTTCTCTGGCCTCAAAGGGACAGCTGAGGCTGCACTGCACATGACTGGGGTTCAGGGCTCCATTATGAAAGAGCTTTGAGATGTTTCAATCACTGTATTCTTAGTAGATAGTTTTTGTTATGAAGTTCATTCATTAGATTTTAAAACTTAGTTGTAATAAAACTTCTTGTCCAGTGCTTTTTCCAGTTATTTGATATAGTCAGTGATGGCCGAAGTATTCCATGGCTGAATTAAAAGACTGTAAGTACTATAAAATGAAATAATGTTGACACTCTTATGTCTTTCACAGACTCCTGAAATTTATGTTGGTTTGATGTGACCAACAGAAGAGTTTGGCTCTGCTTTTAATTGAAACAAACAGCAGAGCTGGAACCTGTTGAAGAGAGTCTTTTCATAGCTAAAGAAAACTGCCAGGGTTCTTTTTTTCCAGCTCTGGGCAGGAAGATAAAAATCTCTCAGCAGTAAATCTTCCTGACCAGTAACTGATATAAACTAGGCATTTGGGCTGTTTGCTGCCTCACCCCTGAGTTCCTCAGAGCTGCAGCTCCCTGTTCTCTTGGCAGACAGGGGCTGGCTATGGATGACAGTCACCTCTCTGGCCTGGTGCACACCAGGTCCACACACGAGCTGAGGGATCATCCTTGCACACCCCATCCTGGAAGAACCCAGTTCATTGATGAGTCTGACACAGTTTAATGCATGGCAGCAAAAGAAGGCAAAATAAAGGCTGGAATTGGTACCATTCTGTAATATGCTTTTACCACCAACATTATCCAAGTTCCTGTGCTTGTTTTCCTGGAGAATTTGCACTCAACAGAGCTTCAGTGCCTTTGATTAAAACGGTCTTAAGAGCAGCTTGGGGCTGGTCAGTCATTTAGATGTCAGCACTGACTGGGGTCCAGGCAACAAAAGAACATTAGCTGCAGGCCACCCATACAGTTTTTCACCTTAATGAGCACAAAGCCTTTATTTTTGCAATCTGAGGGATGTTGGGAGGATTTTTGCACCATCAGGCCGAGGTACAAGGCTCTGGATCTACACAGCACTTTGGTAAGGAGGGGAACACGGGTGGGGACAATCCAGGCTGTTAGCAGTGCCCCCACCCCCTGATTAGAGACAGCACAATTGCTTCTAGAGTTCCTTAACCAGCTGGTGAAACACTGATCTCCTTTCCTTGACCCCTGCATACTGCCAGGCAAGTTGAACAGAAAATCTCTTTTACTTCATGATCTCTGAGCACCAAAGCAAAGAACCAAGAAAAAAAAAAAAGCCAAAAACAACCCAACCAACAAAAATATAAATAATTTTTTGACCAGTCTGGTTTTTTTTTAAAAGAGCTTTATAAGACTGACAAAGCCAGTACTGAATTAAGAGTGGCACATGTTATGTGTCTTTCATAAAGAGTGGGACAGCTGCTCTTATGCAAAGGTGGGTGCAGGGTCAGACCCTGTACTTCAGACCCAGCCCTGCCTTCCTGAGGGACAGAAATTAATCTGTTAGAATTCCTTGGAGTTTCTGGAGCTGCTCTTGGCCCTCCTGTGGATAACTGGGCTGCTGTGGAGCACTGGAGAACTTTCAGCTTGGTTCCTGTTACGTATATTATGGTAATTTGTACTGATAGAATATATGTATATATATAAGAATAAAATATCAAACCTTGAAATCACAGTAGCAAGGGAAGCGGGGATTGCTTCACAGGGTGAGGAAACCGCAGCTGGCAGTCGGGTAGGAGGAGTGTCATTAACATAGGAAGTGAACCCAGCCGGCACAGGAGATTGTCGTTCTCACTGGTGTGAACAGGAGGAGGCCCAGCGATGATGGCCCATGGAGATGTTCATCTTAGACAGAGGGGACCATCAAGGACATACATCTGCACACGGGATTCCGGTAACCGAAGAGTGGATACACATCAGTTCCCGGACAAGGTTTTGTCCAGCACAGGACGGAGAATAGAGGCGTCATGAATATGAAGAACCCTGAGGAAAGACAAAGGGACTCCGCCACGGGCTAGAAAAAGAGTATAAGAACGGATTCTGCCAAGCGGCATTGGTGAACAGGGGGGATTGGGTGCGATAGAAGGCGGATCTGTGTTCACCCAGCTTCCATCTCGGGGTCGGTGCTGTCCTTGATTGTTGGCTGTCCTGACTGTATATCGGTTGTGAATAAATTTATATTTTATTTTTATTAAATTGGCTGGATTTAATTTTTACCTATAACAGTACTCATGTATGGGGGCCTGCAGAATCTAAGCAGCATCTTCCTTGGCCAACAACAGACTGGAAAGGAAAAACCAGCATCAGAAACCTGAGAGATGGAAAACTTTGGGCTGTTTGAGATCAAAAATGTCAACTAAAAATCTCAATGGCAAAGAACAACCTTTCTCACAAGGATTCCAGTAGAACAAATGACACAGGTGTTGGAATAACAGCCAGTACCCACAGCAAAGACAATTCCTTGGTGGTGAGGCTCCCACGGAGAGTCCGCTGAGTAACGACACTCACAACAAATGTGGCTAAGTGTCATCCTCCTTTATTAAGCAACATTGGCATATTTATCCTTTTCTATACACATTCTCATGCCTCTAGTGCTTAATGATCATTGGTTAAGTAGCTATATTCACACATACATCTTAATTACTGATTGGTTGTCACGCTATAAGCATCTTTAGCTAAGGTGTGCCAAATGAGCAGCTCCCACGACGTGCTTGGCGCATTTGGTTTCATCCTGGCACAATGCTCATTCTTTATTGTTGTATCTGTTTGAGGACAGTGCATGGTCTATCTTGTTCCTGTTTGAGGACGCTACATGGTTTTCAGAGTGACTCTGTAATCTGCAGCCCAGGGCTGTCCCATTCCCACAGGAGAATATCATGGCCCTGTTCAGCCAAGAATCCTTCTACACCTTGGAATAAAAGGCAGTGCCCACTGCAAAGACATTTCCCTGTCCTGTGAGCTCCATAAACCACACATGAACATGGCACTTTTCCTAAGTACTTCCCAAAGCTTCTCTGCAAGAAGCACTGGAGAAGTGCATGGGGCAAGAGTTCTGCAAGTGCCAGGCTCTTCTGCAGCAGAAAAGGTCTAAAAAAATCAAAATTCTAGCAAACCAAATAAATCCATCATTTATGGCTTGTAAATACTCCGATGAATCTCAGTTACTTCAGGACAAAAACAAACACAGGGCAAACTTTCCCAAGTATGCTTTCATGACAAAATTCCCGTTTGCCTGCTCTTGTTTACGGAAGCAGACGAGATTACAAGCTGCCCAGCTGAAGAAGGAAAGAGGATCTACACTTCCCTTTCATATTTTCCTACTGACAAAGGAATTAAGATCAAGAATTTGGGTAAATGGAGGGATAAGACTGGAGTATGGATGAGGTTTTACATCCGATGATACTTCATTTGCTAAAATAGAAGCACTTTTGTTGTACATGGATCTCCTTGCTAAACCTCTTTGTCTTCAAACTCCCTTCCTCCATGGCAGAAGTGAACAAGCTCCATGTGTCAGAGCTTCAAGTTAAAAGCTCTGTGATGAGTTATTTTTAATGGATCCGTTACCAGTCTGTGGGGTTGCTGTCATGAGGAGCTCAGGTGGCTTTTTGTTGAGATCAAAATCAATGTGCCATTTGTCCCAGCTCCACCTGTCCCGAGGCAGCACTGGCTCCACTGTGCCATTTCTAATGAAAATTGAATCTCCTAAAGAAGCCAGGCCAAAATCATGAGAGAGTAGTCACAAAAATTAATTTCAGCAGTTTGCTGGGTATTCATGTAACAGCTACCACCTTCCCAAAGTCCAGGTTACCCTAAAAAAGGCTCTTTGCTCTGTAGGCAGCCTTTCAATTGGTAGTGTTTCATACCCATGCAGAAGAACAAAAAGCCACTTCCACTGTAGAAACATGAGCTGCAGCTATGCAATGAGTTGTGCTCAGTAGCTGACCTGCTGCTTTAGTTTTGGGGCAGGAGATACTGCCAGAAAATTTCACAAGAAAACTATCAAGTATCTAAAATATGCAGTATTATGTTATTTTCTACCTCCAATATTGCCAGCACATAACTTAAGGAAGGTATTTACCAGCCATCGTAGATGAAAACAATTAAAATGAAAAAAGTGCTTTTAAGGATATCAGAGTGATGGCCACCAGTCATTTTCCTGCTTTGCAGGATTTTGGTTCAAAGTCAATCTAAAGAAGCCAGCATATGTCTAGCAAGAAGGAAATCACAGTTCAGGTTTGCTCCTCCACCCAAGCTTTGCTATATCAAAGATGGATGGTTTTCTTTTCCAGCTCTCAAGTGATGTGTCATAATTTCCAAATAAACAAAATATCGTGCATAGAAATATTTCATAGATTGTAGCAGTTCCTTTGAGGGGAGCTCCCCGGGGAGTCCCCGGAGGGCCCCCTGGGCTGTGAGTTCGCTGGCAGCAGCAGGCACGCAAGGAGACTCCACACGGCTTCTGAGGGTGCTGATTAGATGAGGGTTTATTGGGGTCCCAGCCCCGGATGTAACATGGTTTCTGAGGGAGAAGGGGGAAAGGGAAAGGGAGGGGGAGAGAGGGGGAGCCTAGGGGAGAGATGGGACATGAGAGAATCTGTTGTTGCTTGCACAGCTTAAGAGGGAAATTCAAAGTGGGTGCGAAATAAGATTTGGGTCAATGGGATTGCAGATTGATGAGACTTCAGGGGAGGAACACAGCTTGGAATAAACCATATATTTTCAAGAGGTACATTTTCGAGATAGAGCATACCAGTTGAATAAAACGCAACATCACAATAGATTAATAGGATAGATAGATAGATAGATAGATAGATAGATAGATAGATAGATAGATGGATAGATAGGGAAGATAGAGATATATGAATGCACTTGCCTGTATCACTTTGTATAGAAAGGGAGGGGGAAGTGAGAGGTTATTCTTTTCCACACATGGGAAAGTATGTTTTTCCCAGAAAAAAAAGCTTCCTTCCTTAGTGACCACCAGGGTATCTGAAGACCCCACCAAGAAGGCCCTGTGATGCCAATGGCCTGTGCATCCAGCAAGTCAAGAAAGTAAGGCCTGCCTCTTAATACTACAGTGGTGTTAAAGAGGTTTAGTCTCGGTTTTTGGTACCAGGAGGAACAAACTGAAGCCAGTTACTGTAAAATGCCTGCACAAGCACCAGTGCAAATCACAGCCAAAGGAAGGATGAAGCCAAGGTGTCCCACAACCACGGCCCAAGCGGCCAGAGATCCTCTTTCAACCCTGGCTGCATTGAAACCCAACTGACCGCCAAGAAGAAAAGCGCCCTACTGAGAGCAAGCAAACTTAACCCTCTGCCAGGACACAAATTTAGAGGGAAAAAATGTTAAAATCCCTACACCACCAGCCACACTTCCCAGTGAGAAGGGTTGGAACACTCTGGCCCCCAGCATTTCCCCAGCAGGCAGGTTCACAAAGGTGCTGGGAGCTAAGCTGTGCCCTCCGAGGGAACAGAGCCAGCCTCCCTTCAGTGGGAGAAGGCGCGGCCTCAGCTGTAGCCCTGGGTGCCTGCGGTGGCCCAGGGCACGGCCATGGCTGTCAATGTGTTGGGCTGCAGAACAGGGCAGGCCGGAGCTCAGCAGCCTCAGCAGAGCCCAGGGCCGCGGCCCTTCCCTGCCGGGGCCCGAGCCTGGCCCGGCCCGGCCCGGCCTCAGCAGCCCGGACTGGCCCAGGGGATGAGCTGCGCCGCCCGCTGTGCCCACAGGCTGGGCCCAAGGCTTTGCAAGAGGCTTTCTCCAAGCTTGGCAAAACCTCAGCCAAGTGTCCCTGTGCTGTGCTGAGAAGAGTAAAAAACCCCCTCAAATTTAACCCTGCTGCCCACTGCATGAGGGATCCCTGCACACCTTAGGAGAGGCCATCAATACTCCTTTGTGCCTCATGAGGGATCCCTGCACTCCTCAGCAGGGAACCCAAAATATCCCAGTGTACCTCATGAGGTCCAGGCCCAGCTGATCACCCAGAAGGAAATGTGCCCTCAGCCCAGGGACGCTCAGCATAGGCTCCCCCATCCCCTCGGGGCCCCGACGCTGGTCACAGCAGCCCCTGCTCCTGGGCATGGAGCTCAGCCAGTGCTGCTGCCGGGTGGGCTTTGCTGCTGCTACCACTTGGACATAGTTGTGAAAACTCCAACTCTTTATTTGAACATAAAATATGGGCCAAGACCTGCCCTGCCAGACAAGGGCTGCCCACCTTCAGTCCTGGCCAGGGAACAGGACCAGGGGGCTCAGGAGCAGAGGGACACATTGTGGAGGGGTGGGTTTTGGAATGGACTCATGGATGGTGATGCAGACACGGCAGGGCAAATAGGGGCGGAAGTGAAGACCTGGGATAAACGATCAGGTTCTCATTGCCTCTGTTTTTTGGCTCGTCTTCTGGAGATGCACAGGAACACCTGTGAAGAGAGGAGGTGGCTGAGGCCCCAGCTGCCAGGGGCACACAGGGACCCTCCTGCACAGCAGGGCCCAGAGCTGGCAAGGCTCCCCAGCACGGCTGGAGCTGCTGGCACAGGCCTGCAGGGACGGCTCTGGGCAGGGTCCCTGGCCAGGAGCGGGCCCCAGAGCGCCTCTGCCTCTCAAGGGCAATCTCAGCCCTGCTCTTTCTCCTCCCCACCTCCCTCTGCCTCTGCCCCGTGCCCCTGGGGCTGCTCTGGGCCAGGCAGCCTCAGTGGGAACCAGCACTGGCTGCAACCCCAGCAGGCCCCCCAGGACAAGGCCCAGCAATTAGGAGGCCAATGGAAGCACTGGGCAGCAGCAGAACCCTCAGCAGAGTTATTTGGAGAATCATGGACTGGCCACAACTCCATGGCGGCCTCCCTGCGAATGTTTCCTGTCTGCATTAGATTTTCATAAGCAGCTGTTTCACGGAAAGATGAAGAAAACACTCACCATTTTCTCTTGCAGTAAAAATTAATTTGGACCCAGCATAAGATGAAGATAAACTCCAAAAAAAGCAGGCCTGTCAGTAACCCTGCCCAGCAGCCTGCTCCCTTACAGAAGCCCCTTCCGAGGCCCTTCTGGGCATTGGGAAGACGTGTTGTGGTGCCGGCTGCATCTGTGGGAGCAATGGGGAGCGTGAGCCTGTACTGTGCTGCACTGCTGAGCTGGCAGCAAGGTGGATACAGGCAGGACGTTCTCTGTTTCCCCCAGAGCTGGGGCCTGCAGGCACCTTGCCGCCCCTGGACACAGGCTTTGCCACCCAACAAAGCCCAGCAGGCCGGGAGGAGAGCCCGGGGGCAGCGCAGCTGCTTGGGCAGTGGCTGCTGCCAGGGACACGGGCCAAAGCCATCCCTGAGCAGCCACTGCCACCCCTGGCCCTCCCTGCCCCGTGACAGCTCCCCCAGCCCCAGGGGACAGGCTCAGGCCCTGTCAGGACCCAGCGCAGCCCCTGCTCAGTCGGGAGCCAGGGCTGCCTCTGGCCCTGGGCTGGCGGCAGGGCTCCCGCTCGGGGCTGCTCCTGTGCCTTGGGCCTCTGGGCACTCAGGGCCAGCTCCGCAGCAGCTGCAGCGGGAGGGACGTTGCTGCACCAGTCCCGTTTCCCCGGGGCTCTGAACGAGCTCCAGACGCCTGGAAGCCGAGGCGCCTCCAGCTTTGGCTGCTGCCGGGCTGGGCAAGGGCAGGCCCTGGGGGAAGAGCTGCTGCCACACAGCCCCACCCAGGGCTGAGCCCGGCACAGCAATTACCTGCTGTGCCTGTGCCCGTGGCTGCCATCGCCTTACTTCCTGCAGCTGGGGCTGCCAATGAGCCACTGCTTCCTTGGGGAAACACCTCCTTCAGCCCTGCCTTTTGGTCCATCACTTGAGAAACAAAAAAGGACAGTTGGGTCAGATGGAACAATTCCCCATTTCTTTGCTGGCATCTTCAGGGCAGCATGCTTATCAAAAATGGGGAAAGGATTTACAAAGTATCTGGGCTTTTGTGGCTGGGCCAGGCCTCTCCCTTCCCCAGACAGCTGCCAGCGCTGAGCAGAAATCATGAGGGGATTGTGCAGGGCATGGGCACACACGTGCATGGTTCTGTGCTGGCACCTGCAGCGCTGCCTCCTTGGCCAAGCTTTGGGCCCTTGAGCCGGCAGCTCTCCCAGGGGAAAGGCCTTGACCTACCCTCAGCATCTCCCAGAGACTCAATCCTGAACGTGGGTTGGGAAGCCAGATCACTTTCACCAACTGGGTTAGCTGCAAAGAAAGGCAGGACAGAAGAGCTGCTGTGGCACTGTTGAAGATTCTCCTTCAGGCCTGAGTGGCAGTGAGGGCACTTGGGTGATTGGTGCCCTCCAAGGCACTCCCTCAGCTCTGCCTCCCACTCAGGAGCAGGAGCAGGGGGACCTCGTGCCTGCAGTGGCCCCACACTGGAATGGAAGGAGCCCCTTGCGGGGCAGTCGGGGCAGAAAGGACTCCCTGGAGCTGCCAGCCGCTCTAAAGCCAGCCCCAGGCAGGGCCAGGGCTTGGCAGTGGCAGCAGGAGCAGCTCAGGCTCCCTGGGGCTGGCAACGGAGCTGCCACAAGCACAGCCCCGGGGCACAGCCCTGGGCCCAGCCCCTTCCCTCTCTGCCCTTCTCCCTGGCTGCACAGAGCACATGGAAGGACACACTGGCATTGCACACGGGAGGAAGATGGACAGCTAAATGCTTCCACTGACAGCAATCCTGTGGGATCCTTCCAAGCTCCAGAATGGAGCAGGGCAAGATTTCCTGAACTGATCAACCTTCAGAGGAACTTAAGGGAAATGCCACTTGACTGAGCTCTTGCCACATGGACACTGATTATTCTGTCAGGAAATGTACATTGAGAACTTGCCTCCAACATCTGGCAAGGTCTTCAAACCACCATTTACTAGTGTTTCCAAGTGATCTAAGTCGTGATCCCAATCTAAAAGGGAGCAGAGATCAGAACCATTTCCATGGTGTGCTGGGATACCTTTCTGCCTTAAGGAACTGGGCACTGCAAGGGGGTTGGGTAAGGCTGTGGGAGCCTGTGGCTCCTGGTCACTCTCCACACACTTCCCATGCCTTTTGCAACATCCCTGGAGGGGCTGCTGGAGGAGCCCAGGGCCCTGGGCCTCCCTCATTCCCACACAGGAACCCCTCACTAAATGCTTGGGGAAAACTGCAGCAGGTAGTGCCACAACTATCCCTCCCAACCTCTGACCCTCCCTCCTGATTGCCCACCTGCCCATGGAACAGCTCCCACAACCCAAGGGCACATATCCAGGCTCTCTCAGGACACACTGGAGACTTGCTCCCCTCCTCTGCCCTTTCCTCACCATGGGCACCCCATGCACTCGCTTCCAGGTTTCAGGACTGCTCAGTACCAGAGTGCCCTGAGCCTGCTTGGGATAATTACCCTGGGCTGTGCCTGTCTTGTCCGGGCTGTGCCCACACTGCCACGCAGCAGAGAGGGCAGCTCAAGCCTCAGCAGGGCTCAGGCCCAGAGGCACAGCAATTACCTTCTGGGACTGTGCCTGGCATCTCTTCCCTTCCTTCAGGAA
The DNA here is from genome assembly GCF_036417665.1 of Passer domesticus. Classification (NCBI taxonomy): domain Eukaryota; kingdom Metazoa; phylum Chordata; class Aves; order Passeriformes; family Passeridae; genus Passer; species Passer domesticus. Next base: position 2,743,778 of record NC_087502.1, on the reverse strand, counting down.
ATGCCACCTTCCACAGAGCCTCTCTGTCCATCCCTTGAGAAAGGAAGAGGCACAGCTAGATCAGATGGAATCATAATGCACTGGGGAGGTGGCCTCTTCAGGAGGCAACACATGTCCCAGTCATGCATAAGGATCAGGAAAATCCTGATCCCTCCAGTGCCTTGGGGCTCGCTATGGCCCTCCCTCCTCCAAGCAGCCACCACTCCGGATGGGCCTGGGGATTGGGAAATTGCAGAGGATTTCAGACCAGTGGTGCAGTTTGGGCAGCCTGTCAGCTGATGCCAAATGCCTTTCTGCAGAGGCTGGGCAGAAGCTGCAGCCAGGCCAGGCTGAGAAAGCAGCAGCGGGGCAGCGAGGCTGCCATGGATCCCTTCCTGCTGTGCCGGGCACGGCATGTCCAGATGTGCAGCCAAAGCCCCCGGCTGCTGAGACCCAGGGGAAACATGAGCGAAATGGAAATGCTCTCACCATGGCCTTTGTGCAGTTCTGTCACGATGTGTTTCAGGATGTTGTTTGGCTTGTGGGGTTTCTTCTGTTTTTTGCCTTTGCTCTTCCCCCTGAGAGGACCTTAAGAGAAAGTAGTTCCGTTTCCCAGGAATGGATCCCACAAAAGCAGGGCTCAGCCTGTGGGGTCAGCAGGAGCACACTACTCACCCCTGCCATGGGAGCCAGGCTTCTGTGTACGAATCAGCAAAGGAACAGGAAAAGTCCTCCCTGCAGACACATCTGTAACACAAGAGCCACAGAAGCTTCTGTCACCTGGTTCCTTCCAGGTTGTCAACAATTATTCCTTGGTGGCACACTGAGAACATACCTGCAGGAGACTCCAAGGGCTTCAAAACTTTATGCAGCCAAGCTAATGGAGAAGCCTTCTCAGCAATCTCAGCTAGATCAGAGCACAGATGAGAACATTTTTCAGGGTGTGCTGGGATCCCCTTCTGCCTCAGGGAACTGGGCACTGCAAGGGGGTCGGGTAAGGCCGTGCGAGCCTGATGTCAATGGACATGGCCAAAGCTGCACAGGGGCCTTAGGAACTCTGGGCTGGCTCCTGCTCCTTCTTTCCCTGCCCTTTGCAACATCCCTGGAGGGGCTGCTGGAGCAGCCTAGGACCCTGGGGCTCTCTCTCACTCCCACACCTGAAACTCTTGCTAAAGCACTGGGGAAAACTGCGGCAGGAGTGCCACAACTAACCCTCTATCCCTCCATCCCTCCTGCACTTGTCTCCCTCCCTTTCTACCTTCTTCTGTCGCTCCATCTCTCTCTTCCCCTGGGACAAATCCCGCAGCCCAAGGGCACATAGTCAAGCCCACTCAGGACACACTGGAGCTCTCCCTCTCTGTCCTTTCCCCACCATGGGCACCCTGTGCAGTCGCTGCCAGGTTTCAGGAAGTGTCTCCCACAGAGGGACCCCAGCAGGACTGCTCAGTACCAGAGTGCCCTGAGCCTGCTTGGGATAATTCCCCTGGGCTGTGCCTGTCTTGTCCGGGCTGTGCCTGCACTGCCAGGCAGCAGAGAGGGCAGCTGAAGCCTCAGCAGGGCTCAGGCCCAGAGGCACAGCAATTACCTCCTGGGACTGTGCCTGGCATCGCCTCTCTTCCTGCAGCAGAGGCTGGCACAGATCCACTGCTTCCTCCGGGAAACGTGGCCTTCTGCCCAGCCTCTCCATCCACTTCTGGAGAAAGGAAGAGGGACAGCTGGATCAGGTGGGGCTGTTCCCCACTGGGGAGGTGGCGCCTTCAGGAGGGATTGCTTGCCAAAGATATGGCTAAGAATCAGGAAATCCCTATAAACTTTTTGGGTAGGCCAGGGCCCTCCCTTCTCCAAACTGGTACCCCTTCTATTCTACCCAGCAACTGGAAATTGCAGGGCATCTCAGGCCTGTTGTGCAATTAGGGCTGCCTGTCAGTTGATGCCAAATGCCTTCCCGCAGGGGCTGGGCAGAAGCTGCATCCAGGCCAGGCTGGGAAACAGCCCTGCAGGGCGTCAAAGCAGCAGCGGGGCAGCGAGGCTGCCATGGATCCCTTCCTGCTGTGCCAGGCACGGAGTGTCCAGATGTGCAGACAAAGCCCCTGGCTGCTGAGACCCAGGGGAAGCATGAGGGAAATGCACCCACCGTCTCCTGCCTGCTGCATTTCCTTCACCATTTGCCTTATGTTTTTGGATGGCTCATGGGGTTTCTGGTGTCCTGTAGGTTGGTCCTTTCCCCTCGGAGGACCTTAGAGCAACATAGTTCCATTTCCCAGGAATGGATCCCACAAAAGCAGGGCTCAGCCTGTGGGGTCAGCAGGGACACACTACTCACCCCTGCGATGGGAACCAGGCTTCTTTGTAGGGATCAGCAAAGGAGCTGGAGAAGTCCTCCTGGCAGACTCACCTGTAACACAACAGCCACAGAAGCTTCTGCCATCTCTGCTGATCTGCAGGGGCACCACTGAGCCGCAGGAGCGGTGAGGGGATCGCGCAGATCGAGGGCACACACATGCCTGGTTCTGTGCTGGCACCTGCAGCGATGCCCCCTGGCCCAGATTTGGGCTCTGAGCTGGCAGCTCTCCCAGGGGGAAAGGCCTTGACCTACCCTCAGCATCTCCCAGAGGCTCCGTCCTGGACATGGCTTGGGAAGCTGCACCACCTTCACCAGCAGGTTCAGCTGCAAAGAAAGGCAGGACAGAAGAGCTCCTGTGGCACTGCAGGAGATCCTCAGGCTGCCCACAAGGCTCAGCCACGGGGCACAGCCCTGGGCCTGGCCCCTTCCCTCTCTGCTCTTCTCTCTGGCTGCACAGAGCACACGGAAGGACACACTGGCATTGCACACAGGAGGAAGATGGACAGCTAAATGCTCCTTCCTCGCACTGACAGTGATCCTGTGGGATCCCTCAGGGCTCCAGAAGGGAGCAGGGCAAAGTTTTCAGAATCTTTCCACCCTGACTTAACCTTAACAAAAATGGCCCCTGAGTGAGCTTTTGCCACATGGACACTGATTATTCTGCCAGTAAAAACGGAAATGCAGAACTTGCCTCCAGCATGCTCCAAGACATTCAAAGTGTCATTCACCAGGACTTCCAAGTCATGTAAGTCGTGATCCAAATCTAGAAGGGGGCAAAGACCAGAACCATTTCTGTGTGTGCTGGGATCTCCTTCTGCCTCAGGGAACTGGGCACTGCAAGGGCGTCGGGTAAGGCTGTGGGAGGCAGATGTCAGTGGACGTGGCCAAAGCTGCACAGGGGCCTGGGGAGCACTGGGGTGGCTCCTGGCCACTCTCCACCCTCTTTCCCTGCCCTGTGTAACATTCTGGGAGAGGAATGGGAAATGGGGTTGCCCAGGGTCCCTTGGGACTCTCTCACTTCCACAGAGGAAACACTCCTTGAAGACCTGGGCAAAGCCATCCCCAGCACTTCCCGGGGAGCAGGGAGCGCTGTGCCGGGAAAGGGGAGCCAGGCTGCCGGCTCACCTGCTCCCCACGCTTGCAGCGGAGCAGCCTGGGCAGCCCTGGCAGGCAGGGCCACGGCCAGGAGGAGCAGGAGTAGGAGGCGCAGAGCAAGGGCCATGCTGCCTTGCCCTCTGCCAGTTCTGCAGCTCTTGCTGCCACTGCTGTCCTGACACCAGTGTCCCAACGTCAGCACCGCTGCTGCCAACACCGCTGCTGCCGCAACAGTTGTGCTCAAGGACTGACTGCTGGCTCCTTGTGCTGCTGTGCAACCACGGGGCTCTGGCACCTGTGACACATCTGTGACCTCAGGGCCTGCTGTGACCTCAGCCTGTTGTGACCCCAGAGCCCTTCTGTGACCTCATGCCTTAGCTATACCCCCAGAGTGTGCCCCCATCTGTATGAATGGACTGCCCTGATTGTTTTGCTTTATCACAGGTCCATTGTTAAGAAAATGCTTTTTTTTCGCCTGCTGACATTGCTGGTCAGGCTGTGTCCCTGGAGATGCTCTTGATGGCTTCCCTCTTTTCCCGGGCAAGCCACTGGAGGAGGTCCAGGCCCAGATGGTCCCATGGAAGGAAAGGTCCCTCAGCCCAGGGACACTCAGCATGGGCTGCCCCATCCTCCCCGGGGACCCGCCACTGGTCACAGCAGCCCCTGCCTGGCTCCTGCCTCCCCACACTGTGGACATCCCCAGCTGCCCCTGGGCACGCAGCTCAGCCTGTGCTGATCCTGGCTGGGCTTTGCTGCTGCTACCACCCGGACACTGGGGTGACAGCTCCATCTCTTTATTGCAAGAGAAGAGCTGGGCCAAGCCCTGCCCACCTTCAGTAGGGGCCAGAAAGCAGGGCCAGTGCCTTCAAGGGGAGAGGACCTTGTCTGGCTGGAGGCAGCATCTGCACAGCAACAAGCTGTTAAAGCAGCTGGCACAGGGACATCGGGCATGGGCATGGAGATGGGAAATGTCTGCTACAGGTGTCCTAGACTGAGGTGTTTGGCCGTTCCTGTAAAGCTGCAGATGGACACATGTTGAGACAGGACGTGGCTGAGGCCCCAGTTGCAGCTGGCACACAGAGACCCTCCTGCACTGCAGGAGATGCCCACTGTGCTCAAAGTTTGCCTCTGAAGACGGAGAGGTGAGGTTGTCAGAAATCCTAGAAAATATCAGGGAAAAGGTTTAAAGTTGGTTGTTGTCACTCGGTACAAATCTCCAGTGAGAAAAGAGCCTCTCCAGTATGCTGGGTGTCTTGTGATGACTTCATTCTTCTTAGAGCGAAGATTACCAATTAAATCCAGTTTTATTTTTTATTCTACAAGTGTGAATGTGTTCTAAATTTTTCTAATTCGAAAAGTAATTTGAAAAATCCTAAATGACTATGGAAAAATGTAAGAAATATTTGGGGATTTTTTCCTATGAAAAATAATGCTGAATATTTCTAAAAATCTATAATATGTCAAAATGTAAAACAAAGACAAAATGGGGTCACTTTTTCTCAGGAGTCCTATGTGTCGTTGCTGCCTGCCCACTCCTGACTGTGCCCAGACAATAAGCTCAGCCAGTGCTGGTGGTAGCACACAGACACCTGAGATGAAGCCCAAAGATGTTGCTGCACTCAGGCCCTTCCCTGGCAGGAGGGCCGCACCACCTGTCCTGGCTGGACACCAGGGCCAGCACCTCTGGGGACAGAGGCTCCTCAACATGTACTGAGCAATAAGCTGGTCATGCAGCCATGGCCGGGACAACAGGCACTGGCAAGGAGACGCAAGATGACAGGTCCAGTTCTCCATGACTGAGGCCTTTGGCCGGTCTTGTGAAGCTGCAGAGGCGCTCCTGTGGAGAGAGGAGGTGGCCGAGGCCCCAGCTGCCAGTGGCACACAGGGACCCTCCTGCACAGCAGGGCCCAGAGCTGGCAAGGCTCCCCAGCACGGCTGGAGCTGCTGGCACAGCTCAGCCCTGCTGGACAGCTGCCCCTCAAGGCCCTGGCCAGCAGGGATGGCTCTGGGCAGGGTCCCTGGCCAGCAGCGGGCCCCAGAGCGCCTCTGCCTTTCAAGGGCAACCTCGGCCCTGCTCTTTCTCCTCCCAACCTTGCTCTGTCCTGTGCCCCATGCCCCTGGGGCTGCTCTTGGCCACAATTGCTAATGCATGGTTGTTCTCTCAGGAAAGGGACATGGCGAAGTTGCCTCCAGCATGCAGCATGATCTTCACACTGCGACTGGTCAGAACTACAGTCAATTCATCTCTCGATTCCGGTGTCTAAGGCAGCACAGTTCAGAAGCAGTTTCCATGCTGTGCTGGCTTGCCCACGTGCTTTAGGAACTGGGCATTGCAAGGAGCTCCTTCCTCAGTGGGAGCAGGCACGGCCTCAGCTGCAGCCCCGGTGCCGCCTGTGGCGCAGGGAGCGGCCGTGGCTGTCCCTGTGCTCGGCTGCAGCACAGGGCCAGGCCGGAGCGGGGCCCTTGTTGTGCCTCCGCCGCTGCTCGGCGGCGCCGCCGGAGCCCGGGGCCGCGGCCCTTCCCCGCCGGGGCCGGGACCTGCCCGACAAGGGCGCGGCGGCTCCAGAGGCCCCGCCCGACCCCCAAGGATGGGCTCTGCCCGCCCGCCGGCCGCAAGGCTTGGCAGGAAGCTTTCTGCCCACTTTGCACAGCCTCCATCGAGAGTGGCCCTTTGCTGCGCTGAGGAGACTGAAAAACTCCACTGCACATCTCATGAGGGATCCCTGCACACCTTAGTAGAGACCATCAAGACTCCTTTGTGCCTCCTGAGGGATCCCTGCACCCCTCAGCAGAGACACCAAAATATCCCTGTGTGCCTCACAGAAAATCTGTGCACACCAATGCAGAGACCCCAGGACAGCCTTGTGTGCCTCACAAAAGGGCCCAGCCTCCTGCCCACCTTAAGAAGGACTCAGCTCCTCTCCAGACCTTGATGGCAAGCACTAAGCCACCACGTTAATCATGAGGAACTCAAGCCCCTGCCAGCCTTACAGATGTCTCCAGTCACCTGTACGCCACAGAAGAGATCTCAAATCCCCTAAGAACCTGACGAGGAACCCCAGCCCCATGCACCACTTACAAAGGACGCAAAGCCCTGCATGCCTTACTGCAAAACCCAACACCTACAAAACCCCCCCTCCAGCTGGTGTGCCTCATGAGAGACCCCGGCCAACTGCCATCCTTACAGGGGTCCCCCAATGCCCTGCATGCCATAGAAAAGCCAGGCTTGTCATTAACTCTAGCCAGCTGTGTGTTCCCTGGCAGAAACCAATTCCCTTCTGGGCATTGGGAACACGTGTTGTGGTGCCGGCTGCATCTGTGGGAGCGATGGGGAGCGTGAGCCCGTGCTGTGCTGCACCGCTGAGCTGGCAGCACGGTGGATACGGGCAGGACGTTCTCTGTTTCCCCCAGAGCTGGGGCCTGCAGGCACCTTGCCACCCCTGGGCACAGGCTGTGCCACCCAACAAAGCCCAGCAGGCCAGGAGGAGAGCCCGGGGGCAGCAGGAAGCTGAGAGAAGGCCCTGCTCCAGAACTGAGGCAGTTCTTGCAGAAGAAAACAAAATGGTGACTTGAAGAGATTCCCACTGTGCTCAAAGTTTGCCTCTGAAGACTAAGAGGTGAGATTGTCAAGAATCCCAGGAAATATCTGGGAAAAGGTTTTACGTACGGCAGTTGTGACTAGGTACAAAGTTCCCATGGGAAAAGATCTTTGCCTCTGCAGCAGGCTGGGTGTTTTAGGGTGCTTTACTTCTTTGCAGAGTAAACATTACCACTGAAATGCCACTTTATTTTTCATTGTATAAGTGTAAAACATTTTCCAGAACTGTAAAACTACTTTCAAAAATAGAAACGTATTCTGTAAAAAGGGATGAACCATGTGGTGAACATATTTCTAAAAATTAGAAGTGAAGACAAAATAGGGTTGCTTTTTCAAGATTCTAAAACTGCTTTAGGAGTCAAGTCCTTAGTCCTTGAAAAGTCCTTAACTACTGCAGTACTCAGGAAGAAATATTTAGGAATATAAAAATAAATACATTTTAAAATATTTCTAAAACTGTCTAATTTCTAAAAATTAAAAACAAAGGCAAAATGGTGTCACTTGTTCTCAGGAGCCCCACGCTGCTGCCTGCCCCCTGGGCTCCCCCAGCCCATCGAGACACTGCCGCTGGTCACAGCAGCCCCTGCCTGGCTCCTGCCTGCCCACACCGTGGCCATCCCCAGCTGCCCCTGGGCATGGAGCTCAGCCAGTGCTGCTGCCGGGTGGGCTTTGCTGCTGCTACCTCCCAGACACTGGGGTGACAGCTCCATCTCTGTCTTGCAACAGAAGAAGGGGCCATCGCCTACCCTGGCGGGGCAGCAGGGCTTAACTCCGGTGTTGTTTAGAGGACAAGGCCAGGGAGCTCAGGGGCAGAGGAAGGGATGTGTTGGTCTCAGGAGAGGCTGGAGGCTGCTCGGCTAGTCCCGGGGTCGCTAGAAGAACTTGAGAGATGGCTGGGACGGGATACAGGGAGACCAAAAAAATGGTTAAAGTCATCTTGGGGAGACCCATGGGGAGAGCAGGTGGCAGTGGGATCTACACGATAGGAGGAGGTTTCCTTGCAGATGGCTGTTCTGGGGTCCCCTTCAAAGAGCACTTGAGAGGGCTGTCCAGGCCCTTATTACTGCTGGAGGAGCTGCTCACGCTCTCTGGGTGTGAGGTGGAGCCACCGTCTTTCAACTCCTGTCCAGAGCTGCCCCTGTGGTGAGAGGAGGTGGCCGAGGCCCCAGCTGCCAGGGGCACACAGGGACCCTCCTGCACAGCAGGGCCCAGAGCTGGCAAGGCTCCCCAGCACGGCTGGAGCTGCTGGCACAGCTCGGCTCAGCTGGACAGCTGCCCCTTATTGCTGGATCTGGATCTATGTAGAAATCACAAACAGGACAGTACTACTCAGGAATGTGCCTTGAGCCGTTTCATTTTCCAGCATCAGTCTCATTATATAGTTATGACAATGGGAAGATGCAAGCATCTCACATCCCAAGCAGCAGACCAAGAACTTAATGTTGCAACTTACTTTAAAAGTTTCCTGGCCAATCACAAAAAGCAAAACCTATTGACAGTAGTTCCATCCAATTACTATAAGCACACATTCCTTTGCTTAAAATCGTGCTTGCTTATTTCAAATATAATATCTGCTTAAAATACAACGCACAGAGCTGCATTATTAAGCTTAGAACTTCCTCACGTTCAACTAGATAGACTTTTCTGCAGGTTAGGGAGTTGTTCTAGACAAGTCTTAATACATAGACCATTGCTCTCTAAGCCTTTACTTGCCTACTTCTTATACAATTTTTCTGCTGACAAATCTTATGATTACTTTTTAGCTCTAGTTGCAGTTCTGCTGTTACTGAGGATTGCCTTTTGCAGCTTTCCCAAAACCCTCAGATTTTATGGATTCCCACAATTCCCCCTCTTGGTTCAACTAAAAAGAAACTTTCGTAACTGTCTCGTTTATTAACTCCTTTCTGTTTTGTAGCTTTACTCTAATATATCTGCTTGTTACTTGCTTAAAGCTTCCTTTTTGCTCACATCAAGTATTGCTATATTACAACACAGCAATTTTAATGCTGTGAAAGTCCAGTCAGTTCAAAGGGCATAAGTCACGTCTGATAACAATTACAAGTCATTGTTCAAAAAATCTCACCTGTTCTAAGGTTTTAATTCAAAACCTTTTTCTATGGCTATACCTTCATCTACCATCTCTGTAAGATTTTGAGAACTTTCTGTGAATTTATTTCCTACTTTTCTCCCTTGTATGATAAAAGCTTCTTTCATAGTTTTGTCCATCATTTGTCGCACCAAAGTCTGCAAGGTGTCACTACTAGTATGGCCACCAAAACACTCAGCACATATAGACCTATCTTACAGAGTTCCCTTAGCCAAGGTGCAAAGCTCCATTCCTGGAACAAATCATCTAACTATGACAGACCATCTTCTTTAACTTGAGCTGTCAAATCTTTCAGCTTTTGTATGCTGTTTGGATGGATTCAGAATGATCTGACAGAATCATACAACAGAATCCTTCAAATTCCTCACAACCGTGTCCATGTGCCAGTAAAAGAAAATCCACTGCTGCCCTGTTTTGAAGGGTAGCATGTCTAACACTATTAACATCTGTCAACATGTCACTGATTGCAGTGGATGTGGCATTAGTTTCTTTACTCAGCCAACATCCAACTTGATCTAATTGTTTCAATGCCATTGATGAAGCCAGTTGGGGTAAAAACAAACCTGGCAGCCTGGGCAGTCCTGGCAGGCAGGGCCACAGCCAGGAGGAGCAGGAGTAGGAGGCACAGAGCAAGGGCCATGCTGCCTTGCCCTCTGCCAGTCCCGCAGCTCTTGCTGCCACCGCTGTCCTGACACCGCTGTCCCAACGTCAGCACCGCTGCTGCCACCGCCGCTGCTGCTGCAACAGTTGTTCTCAAGGACTGACTGCTGGCTCCTTGTGCTGCTGTGCAACCACGGGGCTCTGGCACCTCTGAGACCTCAGAGCCTGCTCTGACCTCATGGCCAAGGTGGAATTGTTTGGGAAGGTGGATCTGCCTTCTTCTGGAGGGAGCTCATCCTGCCCAGCTGCTCTGCCCAAGGGCTGTGACACAGTCCCAGCTCAGCTGATCTCACAGGCTGGGACATGAAGGGATGCAGAGCAGCTCTGCCAGGATGGACTTGGGTTTGCTGCTAGAAGAGAGGCTGGACATGAGGCAGCCATGGGCATCCAAAGGGGAGTGCCCAGCAGGTTGAGGGAGGTGATTCCACCTCTCTGCTCTGGTGAGACCCCACCTGGAGTACTGTGGAGGAGGTTTTACAGTGGCCTCTGTGAGCCATCAAGAAGTTTGATAAGAGGATCCATGTTAACCCCTGAAAGAATTTTCTGCCAATTTTCTATGTCATTGACATAGAAACCAAGAAAGAAAGAAGGATAAATAAGAGAAACCTGCAATGGCCTATTCCAAGAAGAGCTTTGTAAGAATGTAGAAAAGGCATGCAGGATAGAATAAAAACAGGGTTTGAAGCCTTCTGGAAATGGAGTGTGTTGCTTTGTAGTGTCTCGGTCTCTGCCATGACAGAGTACTGCATCCTGCTCTGGGTCCCCAACACAGGAAGGACATGGACCTCTTGGATCTAGTCCAGAGGAGGGACAAAATGCTCTGAGGGCTGGAGCCCTTCTGCTTTGGATACAGGCTGGGAGAGCTGGCAGTGTTCAGCCTGGAAGAGAGAAGACTCCCGGGACACCTGATTGCTGCCTTTCAGGGCCTTCTGGGGGCTCGTAAAGAGATGGGACAGAATTATTAGTAGAGCCTTTTGTGACCAGACCGAGGGGGAATGGTTTTAATCTAAAAGATGGTCAATTCAGAGTGGATGAAAGAAACACATTTTTTACATGCTTGGTTTTGAAACCCTGGTACAGGTTGCCCAGAGAGGTGGACATCCATCCAGCCCTGCAGACAGTCAAGCTCCTGCTCTGAGCAACCTGACCTAGTTCAAGGTGTCCCTGCTCACTGCAGGCCATTGGGACTAGATGGCCTTTAAATGTCCCTTCCAACCCAAGCCATTCTGTGCTCCTGTGCACCATCAAAGCAGTGCTGCATTAGTGCTGGGCTGATTATGCTGGCACCTGTATTTTGGTAGTTGTGCCCTTTAGCAATTGGCCACGAGAGGATTGATGGGCTGGGCAGTGAAGTCTGCAAATAACACACAGTATGCTCAAGGAGAAAAAGGAGAGGAACACGGCTTCCAGTTCAGATAAATGCCAGCATTTTGCTGCCCATTTCCAGTTAAGAAATAAAGGAATGTCCTGAAGATCCCTTCATGTGGGTTCATTATTTCCCATATCAGTACTTGTGTTCTGTAAAACAGGTAAGTTATTAACAGCTTCTTGCCCCATTTATCCCTGGATAAACCCCAATACTGCATTGCTCCTTGTCTACTTTCTTCCAAGTCCAGGCAAATTTTGTTCATTACTGAGTGGGACATATTCATCTGTTCACAAGCAAATTCCTCTTGCCACTCACACAATGGCAAGACTGCTTTGTTCATTTGCTCTAATCGGACTGTAATTAAGGCCTACCTCTCACTAGAATTAAAGCTGATGCATTGGGAGGCAAAGTGTTGAGTCATTTCTCCTGGAGTCTGGCACTGTAGAGAGTTGTTCTGTAAGTAAATGACATTTGAGGACAGGTGTAGTCTACCATACTTCTGGTATACTAGAAGTGAGAAAACAGCTTTTGAATCAGGATTTTATCCTTTCTTCCTCCACCTCCTCCTCCTCCTCCTCCCAGGAATTTTAATCTCTGAGGTCTAGGCTCTTCAGCTGCCTCACAAACACTGTTTTAATTCAGACAGGCATCCATGCAGTGAGCCACAAATCAGGACCGTGGTGTGAACCTTGAACCAATGTAGGTTTATAGGACTGAAAATAATAATCCAATACCCAAGTTAAGCCAAGCCAATTGGTTATTTCCCAAATAACTCTACCTATCCTCAGTGATGTTTCAAAAAGGATCATTGTAAAGGCTAGGAGCGGGGAGAGAGAATGTTATCAAAATTAAAAATACATCTTTCTGAGACCTTTATATTCCTATAAAAAGAGAGTCCAAACTATTCATCTATGGAACATTAACTAAGAAGTGAACAAAAGACAGTAAAAAAATTGCTTGGGGAACAAAAAACCCATAAATAAAAACAATCTTATATGTAGATAATAAGTAAACCATCACGCAGAGAAAAAAAACAGACCTGCCAAAACTAAAACCAATAAGGCTGTTTCATCTGTCTTAATTAAAAAAACCAAACAACACAAAAAAAAAAAAACCTGAAAAGAAACAGAGATTCTCAAGGGCATTACTTTATATAGAAACTTCCAGGTATTGGGAAAAACATGAAGGAAACTGTAGCATGCAATTCACAGATGTAACCCAGAATTTGTTAGTGGATTTGTTGCAGAATTTCTGAGAGCAGACTGGAAAAGCATAGGGGCTGATCAGACCATGTGTGGGCATTTACAGCAGTCTGAGGGATTTACAAATGGAGGGAGGAAAAACAGCACACAATTCCTGGGACAATCTCTTTGCTGGCTGTGGACTTTTTGACAGTCTGTCCCCTGGGGCTGGGGGAGCTGTCACGGGGCAGGGAGGACCAGGGGTGGCAGTGGCTGCTCAGGGATGGCTTTGGCCCGTGTCCCTGGCAGCAGCCACTGCCCAAGCAGCTGCGCTGCCCCCGGGCTCTCCTCCCGGCCTGCTGGGCTTTGTTGGGTGGCACAGCCTGTGCCCAGGGGCGGCAAGGTGCCTGCAGGCCCCAGCTCTGGGGGAAACAGAGAACGTCCTGCCCGTATCCACCTTGCTGCCAGCTCAGCAGTGCAGCACAGCACGGGCTCACGCTCCCCATTGCTCCCACAGATGCAGCCGGCACCACAACACGTGTTCCGCATTCCCAGAAGAGCTTCAGAATGGGTTGCTGATAGGGAACCCTCTGTTTGCATGTGATAACGGGCAAGTTTGGCTATCTGTTTCTGCCAGGAAATAATTTGGAAGTGCTCAACTGAACCTTGATTCAGAGCTTCCCCTCTGCAGTTCATGTCTTTGATTGTAATTCCATCCTAGCAGTCAGTTTTATACCCCTCCCCTTATTTTGTATTGTTTTACCATATTTTATTACCAATGGGTTGCTCCTTTCCCCCATGTGTTGTTGCTTTTGCCCCACTTGTCCATCTCTCCAAAGACCTGCCCTTTTGTTCACTGTTCCTCCTCCCATTGCATGTCAGTCCCTCTCCAAGCCTGCCCCTTGCTCTAGAAACTTCCCTATCAATTCTGTATCCTTCGGAACCCCATTGGTTTGTTTAAGTTCTTCCCCTCCCCTGTAATCCCCAATTGGTTTAAACCTTGTATTCCCCGCCTGGTGTTCCACCCTCAGTTTCTCCCAATTGGCTAAAGATTGTATCCTGCCCTGGGACCCCGCCAAGTTTGTAAGTTGGTGTATGCCTTTAATGCAGTGTTGGTCTGGCCCTGATGGTCTGTAGAATAATCACCTTTGGAAAACATAGAGAACACCTCTCCCTGTTCCTTGTCCCTACCCTCAGGGCAGTCCTACCCCCAAGGCAGTCCACCTGTGCTGTAGAGCAGCCGTGCCCTTCAGCCACAGCCCAGATTCGACAGTTTTCTGGGGGCGGCCCAGTCCCACTGTGGGTGTGGGCAGGGGCTGAAGAAATGGGGCAGCACAGCACTTCCCAAATCAGCTCTTCTGTTGCAGTAGAGAGATGGAGCTGTGACCCAGTGTCCTGGTGGTAGCAGCTGCAAAGCCCACCCGGCAGCAGCACTGGCTGAGCTCCATGCCCAGGAGCAGCGTGGATGCCAGCTCTAGGCCCTGCTGTGCCGGAGGGTCCCTGTGTGCCACTGGCAGCTGGGGCCTCAGCCACTTTGTCTCTTCAGAGGTGCTCCTGTGCATCTCCAGAAGACCAGCCTAACAACGCAAGTAGCGAGAATTTGAGCCATGACCTCAGCTCTCCACTTCTGCCCCTATCTGCCCTGCCATGGCTGCAGCACCGTCGTCACGAGGCCGTCCCAAAACCCATCCCGCCACAACGAGACCCTCTGCTCCTGAGCCCCCTGGTCCTGTTCCCTGGCCAGGAGTGAAGGTGGGCAGCCCTTGCCTGGCAGGGCAGAGCTTGACCCACATTTTATGTTCAAATGAAGAGATGGAGTTGTCGCAACTATGTCCGGGTGGTAGCAGCAGCAAAGCCCACCCGGCAGCAGCACTGGCTGAGCTCCATGCCCAGGAGCAGCCGTGGATGGCCACGGTGTGGGCAGGCAGGAGCCGGGCACGGGCTGCTGTGCCCAGCGGCGGGGCCCCGAGGGGATGGGGGAGCCCATGCTGAGCGTCCCTGGGCTGAGGGCACATTTCCTTCTTTGGCATCAGCTGGGCCTGGACCTGAAGAGGCACAAAGAGATATTTTGGGGTCCCTGATGAGGGTCCCAGGAGTCCCGCATGTTTTAAATGAATTAGCTTTTTTTGATTAGTAAGGAGAATTTATTCCATAATTAAAATACAGTTGTAGAAAGTCCAGAAGCAAATATCAGATTGGCCCTGAACCGGCTAACAGCGTCAGGTGAGACAGGTGGGGCATTTCTCTCCTCTGTGCATCACGAAGGGACAGCTCTCTCAAAGTCTTTTTTGTACATTTCCAAGCTCCAAGGGTTGTGGAGGGCAGGAGTTTTTCTGCTTTCTTATGGTTGATCTTATCCTTTTTGCATATTCATGTAGTTTTTCCTTTCTTGCTGCAGCTCTTGCTGAGAGTTTCCCCAAAACTGGTAAATAATTCACTTTGTTAGAGGAAAATCTCCTGCAATATACAAGCTAGGAGGCACACATTTATCTTACAGATGATGCATATCGAATGCATATTGCTGAGGTTTGGTCAGAGAAATAATCTTCTGGAATCAGCATTTCTGGGGATGAATATTCAGGCTAGGATTTTGGTGCATATTGATTGCCCGGAACCCTCCTTTGGTATGCTAGGATTTTCATTAGGCGAGATTACTGTAGTCTCAGCATGAATTTGTGCATGCAATCTATCAGAATCCCTCCCTTTCTATATTAATTTATTAAATTTGTACTTTTAGGATACACTTTGATAAAGCTTACTTATTTTCTAATTTTATGTTTAGTATTTATAAAACTTAACAACTACACTTTTATACTACTAGTGAGGCTATAAAATTAACAGCTCTTCTCATAAAATAGATTATTCTAAATCTTTAATTTCTTTTATTTGTATTGTCAATTATATTTTTTATATCAATGCATGTGCTTATTGTACTTTAGATATATTTTGACTCCATAGTCGTTTAAGGCTGGTAATATTTGTAATAATGTTTTTCATGTTTTCTTATGTTGCCTGCTAAAATGCATCTTTATAACTGTCTCATGTTCTTGTTTTCTAATTCTTGAGCAATTTGCTTTATTCTACTCTCAGGATTTATTTCTTCTCTATCTCTTACAGAACAAGAAGTTTTAATATATTGCTTACAAATTTTGCCATTTTATTCTTTTTGCTATATTTCACATTTTCTTTATTCCAGTGTCTTTTACTACTCATAGCGAACATTCTGAATTTGTTAAAATTATAGTGTACTACACTAACTTGGGATTGTGCATATGGCTCATTCTTTTTGGGCTTGGATAACTAATACAGTGACAATAATCCTCTGCAGTTTTAACTCTCTAGCTCTCTCAAAGCCCCTTTGGGTTGCAGCCAAAGGGCCAAGATGTGTATCTTCTTGGTAGCAGAGCTTACACCGTGGGATCTAGTCACTGATGTCATTCGTCTCACTCTCAGTATTTACTTCATAAGATTTAGAAGAGCCTTTTAAATTGTTTTTCAGGATTTAGGATAGCATCTGCTTATTTCTAATTGTTATAGTTTTATTTCTTTGACATTTTAGCTCTAAAGTTGTAATTAGTCTATACACTTCTCTTTCTTTCAGCTACACTTGGCTTTTTTTCTTTTACTTTAATTTGATCTCTAATAAATATCTAACAGCTTTTGTTATACCCTATCTGATTTTAATTTTAATTTTAATGTTTCTTGGAACTTAAATCTGGTTTGTATTTTATATACTTAATTTTTTCAGATTTTTCACTAATCATATTACTTGTTCTAATATATTCTTTACACTGTCTAATATATTCTTTACACTGTTCCATTAGCTTTTACTTTTCTTTTCTTTCTTTTCTCTATTATAACAAAAGCACTAAAATATTTTATTTTTTGAAATACATTTGCATACCACACTCTAAATATTCAGTTCACTTAAAACAGCCTCATGTATAATACACTTTAAAATAAAACATTTTACTTCTCATAATAATCGGTTTTACAGCTTACAGGTTTAGGTATTAACATGCATCAGTCTTTTTTACTTCTAGGAGTAGTGGTGACTTTTTAGTGAGGTTTGGTTTGTGTTTCTGTCAGTGCTTTTACAGGTCTTCTGTTCTGCCTTTCTTTGCAGGTGCATTTCCCTCATGCTTCCCCTGGGTCTCAGCAGCCGGGGCCTTTGGCTGCACATCTGGACACGCCGAGCCCGGCACAGTGGGAAGGGATCCATGGCAGCCTCGCTGCCCCACTGCTGCTTTGACGCCCTGCAGGGCTGTTTCCCAGCCTGGCCTGGCTGCAGCTTCTGCCCAGCCCCTGCAGGAAGGCATTTGGCATCAGCTGACAGGCCACCCAGTTACACCACAGGCCTGAGATCCCCTGCAATTTTCCAGTCGCCGGGTAGAACAGAAAGGGCATCAGTTTGGAGAAGGGAGGGCCCTGGCCTACCCAAAAAGTTTATAGGGATTTCCTGATTCTTAGCCATATCTTTGACAAGCATTCCCTCCTGAAGGCACCACCTCCCCAGTGGGGAACAGCCCCACCTGATCCAGCTGTCCCTCTTCCTTTCTCCAGAAGTGGATGGAGAGGCTGGGCAGAAGGCGACGTTTCCTGGAGGAAGCAGTGGATCTGTGCCAGCCTCTGCTGCAGGAAGAGAGGCGATGCCAGGCACAGTCCCAGGAGGTAATTGCTGTGCCTCTGGGCCTGAGACCTGCTGAGGCTTCAGCTGCCCTCTCTGCTGCATGGCAGTGCAGGCACAGCCCGGACAAGACTGGCACAGCCCAGGAGAATTATCCCGAGCAGACTCGGGGCACTCGGGTACTGAGCAGTCCTGCTGGGGTCCCTCCGTGGGAGACACTTCCTGAAACCTGGGAGCAACTGCACGGGGTGCCTGAGGTGGGGAAAGGACAGAGAGAGATAGCAAGGCTCCAGCGTGTCCTTAGTGGGCTTAGCTGGGTCCCCTTAGGCTGTGGGAGCTGTCCCAGCAGATGGAGGAAGGGCAGCTGGGAGGACAGGCAGGAGGGAGTTTGCTAGGGATACTTGCAGCACTGCCTGCTGCAGTTCTTCCCAGGGATTAAAGGAGGGTTTTCTTTGTGTGACTGAGAGAATCCCCACGGGCCCTTGGCTGCTCCTGCCACATCTCCAGGGATGTTGCACAGGGCCTGCAAAGAGGATAGGGATTGACCATGAGCCTGCCCAGAGCTCTCCAGGCCCCTGAGCAGCTTTGGCCTTGTCCATTCACATCTGGCTCCCATAGCCTTACCCAACCTACATGCAGTGACCAGTTCCCTGAGGCAGAAGGGGATCCCAGCACATCATGGACATGGTTCTGATCTTTGCTAACTTCTAGATTGGGATCAAGACATGGATTATCTGGGAAACCTGTTGGATTATGGCTTGAAACTCATGGGAAATCCTGGAGGCAAGTGCTCAATGTACTTTTCCTGAGAGAATACACAGTGACCAAATGGCAAGAGCTCATATATTTGCCCTTTCACTTAAGATCATCTGAAGGTTGATGGAATACGGAAAATTATGCCCTGCTCCCTTCTGGAGCCCTGAGTGATCCCACAGGATCACTGTCAGTGCGAGGAAGGAGAATTTAGCTGTCCATCTTCCTCCTGTGTGTAATGCCAGTGTGTCCTTCCGTGTGCTCTGTGCAGCCAGGGAGAAGAGCAGAGAGGGAAGGGGCCGGGCCCAGGGCTGTGCCCCGGGGCTGAGCCTTGTGGGCAGCCTGAGGATCTCCTGCAGTGCCACAGGAGCTCTTCTGTCCTGCGTTTCTTTGCAGCTGAACCTGCTGGTGAAGGTGGTGCAGCTTCCCAAGCCATGTCCAGGACGGAGCCTCTGGGAGATGCTGAGGGTAGGTCATGGCCTTTTCCTCTGGGAGAGCTGCCAGCTCAGAGCCCAAAGCTGGGCCAGGAGGGCATTGCTGCAGGTGCCAGCACAGAACCATGCACATGTGTGCCCTCACCCTGCACGATCCCCTCCCTGCTCCTGCGGCTCAGGCAATGGCAGCTGTTTGGAAAGTGAGAGCCCTGGACCTGCTCCAAAAGCCATGATATTTTCTGAAACCTATCCCCATGTTGGATAAGCGTGACATCTGGAGATGCCACCACCCAAATCAGGAACTCTTCCATCTAATCCAGCTGTCCTTTTTCCTGTCAGAAGTGATGGACCAAAAATCTGTGCAGAAGGAGGCACATCCTGGAGGAAGCATTTCCCCATGGACAGCCCCTGTTGCTGGAAGGAAAGTGATGCCAGACACGGGCACGGGCACAGCAGGTAATTGCTTTGCCGGGCTCAGCCCTGGGTGGGGCTGTGTGGCAGCAGCTCTTCCCTGGCCCTGCAGCAGCCAAAGCTGGAGGCGCCTCGGCTTCCAGGCCTCTGGAGCTGGTTCAGAGCCCCGGGGAAACGGGACTGGTGCAGCAACGTCCCTCCCGCTGCAGCTGCTGCGGAGCTGGCCCTGAGTGCCCAGAGGCCCAAGGCACAGGAGCAGCCCCGAGCGGGAGCCCTGCCACCAGCCCAGGGCCAGAGGCAGCCCTGGCTCCCGACTGAACAGGGGCTGCGCTGGTTCCTGACAGGGCCTGAGCCTGTCCCCTGGGGCTGGGGGAGCTGTCACGGGGCAGGGAGGGCCAGGGGTGGCAGTGGCTGCTCAGGGATGGCTTTGGCCCGTGTCCCTGGCAGCAGCCACTGCCCAAGCAGCTGCGCTGCCCCCGGGCTCTCCTCCCGTCCTCCTGGCCTGCTGGGCTTTGTTGGGTGGCACAGCCTGTGCCCAGGGGCGGCAAGGTGCCTGCAGGCCCCAGCTCTGGGGGAAACAGAGAACGTCCTGCCCGTATCCACCGTGCTGCCAGCTCAGCAGTGCAGCACAGCATGGGCTCATGCTCCCCATTGCTCCCACAGATGCAGCCGGCACCACAACACGTGTTCCCGATGCCCAGAAGGGCCTCGGAAGGGGCTTCTGTATGGGAACAGGCTGCTGGACAGGGTTACTGGCAGGCCTGCTTTGTTTGGACCTTATTCTCATATTGTGCTGTGTCAGAATCTGGTGTTACTGGAAGAAGAAACGGTGAGTGGACATCTTTCCCTGAAAGAGCTTCTTTTGAAAATCTAATGTAGACAGGAAGCATTCCCAGCGAGGTCGTAGTGGAGCTGTGTCCAGTCCATGGTTCTCCAAATAACTCTGCTGAGGGTTCTGCTGCTGCCCAGTGCTTCCATTGGCCTCTTAATTGCTGGGCCTTGTCCTGGGGGCCCGCTGGGGCTGCAGCCAGTGCTGGTTCCCACTGAGGCTGCCTGGCCAAGAGCAGCCCCAGGGGCACGGGGCAGAGGCAGAGGGAGGTGGGGAGGAAAAAGAGCAGGGCTGAGATTGCCCTTGAGAGGCAGAGGCACTCTGGGGCCCGCTCCTGTCCAGGGACCCTGCCCAAAGCCGTCCCCTGTTGGCCTGTGCCAGCAGCTCCAGCCGTGCTGGGGAGCCTTGCCAGCTCTGGGCCCTGCTGTGCAGGAGGGTCCCTGTGTGCCACTGGCAGCTGGGGCCTCAGCCACCTCCTCTCTCCACAGGAGCACCTCTGGAACTTCACCAGACCGGCCAAAGGCCTCAGTCATGGAGAACTGGGCCTGTCATGCTGCATCTCCGTGCCAGTGTCTGTTGTCCCTTCCACAAGTGCATTACCAGCTTATAGCTGGAAATATGCCGCCACCACCACCCACCTCCCTCTCCAAAGGGACTGACCTTGCTCTCCATCCAGGACAGGAGGTGCAGCCCTCTAGCCTAGGAATGGATTGTTGAAAAAGTTATATTTACTTGTAAAAATTTTAAATGTTTATTAAAACCTTTATTAAAAGTATAACAAGAGACTGAATTGGGAAAATGTTATGGCTCCAGGTATAGAGGATTTTCCCACCACGTGCTCATCCACACAATGGAGGTTTCACCTTTTAACTCTTTTGCCCTTCTTAAAGTTCTGTCCATCAACTCCTTCTTTGATGTCCAGTGGTGGAGTTTACTTCCGTACATCTCGCTTGGAGGTCAGGTGCTGCTCTCGTAGCAAGGTGACCCTCTTAAATGTCCCAAACTCGGGTAACCCCATGATAAAAACACAAGAGGGGGTAAAACATATCTGTAAGTGTATAATTCTTCTCTTAACATGTATACATGATATTTATCCTTTAATTGTGAGAGTCAACTGTCACATTACTCATCTATCACAGGCTTGAGTCCAGCTTCAGCTCAGGTGTCTGTGTGCTACCACCAGCACTGGCGGAGCTGCTCTTCTGGGCACAGCCAGGCATGGGCAGGCAGCAGCTGGGCATGGGGCTCATCAGACCAAGAGCACTCTCATCTTATCTTTGTCTTTCATTTTGAAACATTTAGATATGTTTTTCCTTTGTAGCATTGAGGAGAGTTTTTCATAGAATACGGACACCAGATATTTGTTCCCCTTTCCTCCAACAGTTCTGTATTTGTCCAAGTAGTTTTACAGTCAGGGAAACCTAGAATCCTCTGACACTTTGGCAATAAAAAGTAAAATTGCTTTTAATTCTTAATGTTTAGTCTTACACAGGCTGGACAAGACTGGCATTGCTCATGGGAATTATCCCAAACAGGCTCAGGGCACTGGGGTTCTGAGCAGTCCTGCTGGGGTCCTTCCATGGGGGACACATCCTGAAACCCGGCAGTAACTGCATGGGGTGCCAATGGTGAGGACAGGACAGAGGGTAAGATCAAGGCTCCAGTGTGTCCTTAGTGGACCTGAGCCTGTCCCCTGGGGCTGGGGGAGCTGTCACGGGGCAGGGAGGGCCAGGGGTGGCAGTGGCTGCTCAGGGATGGCTTTGGCCCATGTCCCTGGCAGCAGCCACTGCCCAAGCAGCTGTGCTGCCCCCGGGCTCTCCTCCCGGCCTGCTGGGCTTTGTTGGGTGGCACAGCCTGTGCCAAGGGGTGGCAAGGTGCCTGCAGGCCCCAGCACTGGGGGAAACAGAGGACGTCCTGCCCATATCCACCGTGCTGCCAGCTCAGCAGTGCAGCACAGCACGGGCTCATGCTCCCCACAGATCTTGTAGAGGTTCAAAGCAAGACAGGAACACATGCCCTGATTCCACTTTGATGAATCCCAATGATTTTCTGCTTGCAGGATGGGCACAAGCAGTGCATGACAGGTATAGCAGAGCCGCTGTTCACTGTGTCACTTGCCATGGCCTCTTTCACAGTTGTATATTTCTCCCTTCATATATCCTGCCAAACACCTAAGGGAGAACTGGACCTCTAATCGCATCGCACATCTCCATGCCCATGCCCGATGTCCCTGTGCCAGCTGCTTTAACAGTAACAGCTTGTTGCTGTGCAGATGCTGTCTCCAGCCAGACAAGGTCCTCTCCCCCTGAAGGCACTGGCCCTGCTCTCTGGCCCCTACTGAAGGTGGGCAGGGCTTGGCCCAGCTCTTCTCTTGCACTAAAGAGATGGAGCTGCCACCCCAGTGTCCGGGTGGTAGCAGCAGCAAAGCCCAGCCAGGATCAGCACAGGCTGAGCTGCGTGCCCAGGGGCAGCTGGGGATGGCCACGGTGTGGGCAGGCAGGAGCCAGGCAGGGGCTGCTGTGACCAGTGGCGGGTCCCCGAGGAGGATGGGGCAGCCCATGCTGAGCGTCCCTGGGCTGAGGGACCTTTCCTTCCATGGGACCATCTGGGCCTGGACCTCCTCCAGTGGCACGCCCAGGAAAAGAGGGAAGCCATCAAGAGCCTGTGAGTTACGCAGGGATGGGGTGCAGCTTCCTCCCTCCTTGGTTAGCGGGCGGATTAAAAGAGGCCTCTAGGGTTTGCGGCAAACAGGAGTGGGCAAACAGGGCCGTGGCATGTCTCTGAGTGGCAATTCACGAGGCAGTTTGCACAGGCAGGGCAAGCAGGCAGGGTTGCAGGTTTTCTTGCTAGGAAGGTTTACTGTGTGTTGTTTGCAGTGTTTCTGTTGGTTGCTTGGTTTTGGGGTTTCTGGTAGTAATGATTTTTACACAATCAAAAACTGTAGTTAGTACAAGTGCATGTAACTAGATGGAGCCCTCCAAAAAGGATGTGTCTGTCCTGACCCAGTCCTGTGCAGAGTGTTTGAGCTTAGCAGTGGTTTCAGGGGGCAGTGAGGAGAAAAGCTGCCTGCGGTGTGAACAGGTGAATTATGTCCTTTCACTGGTGGCCGAGCTTAGGGAGGAAATTTAAAGACTAAGGAGTATCAGGGAAAGTGAAAGGGAAATAGATTGGTGGAGTTCAGCCCTTCCATCCCTACGCGAGGCCCAGCAAGAGTCACAGGACTCCTATGCTGCAAACTGTCAGGCAAGAGAAGGACACCTGGTAGATGAAGGGGAGTGGAAATGGTCCCTGCATGGTGAGGTTATGATGAAAATTCCTCCCGACCCCTCTCCCATAGCCAGGGGCCACTTCAGAATAGGTATGAGCCCCTGGATCTAGAGAGTCAGCCAAATGATTTAGAAGAAAATTATCTGCCCAGAGAGCCTCCCAATTATGATTAATCTGTAACATGGATTGCCACCTCTAACATCAAAAGGGAGAGAAGGGTAATGGTGGTGGGTGATTCCCTTCTGAGGGGAACAGAGGGCCCCATGTCAAGGGGACCCACCCCACAGAGAGGTCTGCTGCCTCCCTGGGGCCCAGGTGCAGGATATTCCTGAGGGAATTCCTGGGCTCATTCAGTCCTCTGATTATTATCCACTGTTGAAACTCCAGGCTGGAAGTGATGAGATTAAGAAGAGGAGTGTCAGGAAAATTGAAAGGGACCTCAGGGCACAGGGACAAGTGGTTGATGGGACAAGTGGTTGATAGGACAGGGACACAGGTAGTCTTTTCCTCAGTCCCTTTGGTGGCTAAGAAGAACAGTGAAAGGAATAGAAGTGCTCAAATTATTAACAAGTGGCTCAAGGCTTGGTGTTACCTGCAGAATTTTGAATTCTTTGATTATGGGGCAACTTTTACTGTACCTGGCCTGCTGGAACCAGATGGGCTCCATCTCTCTGTTAAGGGCAGAAGGTTTTTAGCTCATGAACAGGCAGGACTTGTTGAGAGGGCTTTAAACTAGGATTGAAGAGGGAAGGGGATGCAGCTGGGCTGACTGGAAGCAGGCCCAAGGGTGGTAAGCCTGAGTTAGGGGTGAAATCAGATGCAGCCCAGCTGAGGTGCATGGATACCAGTGCATGCAGCATGGGTAACAAACAGGAAGAGCTGGAGGCCATGGTCCAACAGCAGAGCTGTGGTGTAATTGCCATCAGGGAAATGTGGTGGGATGACTCACATGGCTGGAGCACTGCATGAGATAGCCAGAAACTCTTCAGAAGAGACAGGAAAGGGAGCAGAGGTGAAGGGGTGGCCCTTTATATTAGGGAGGGCTTTGATGCTATTGATGTTGAAAGTAATGATGAAGTTGAATGCCTGTGGGTGAGAATTAGGGGGAAGGCCAACAAGGCTGACATCCTACTGGGAGTGTGTTATTGTCCACCCAGCTGGAAGAAGTGGTGGACAACTCATTCTATAAGCAGCTAGAGAATGTTTCTGTGTAATCAGCCTTTGTTCTTGTAGGTGGTTTCAATTTGCCAGATATCTGCTGGGAACTTAATGCAGAATAAAAAAGGCAGTCCAGGAAATTTTTAGAGTGTGTGGAGGACAACCTTTTGTCACAGCTAGTGGGTGGGCCCACCAGGGGAGGGACTGTGTTAGATCTGTTGTTTGCAAATAGAGATGGGCTGGTGGGAGATGTGGTGGTTGGAGGCTCCATGGGGCAGAGTGATCACGAGATTATAAAATTCTCAATATTTGGTGAAGTCAGGAGGAACATTAATAAGACTTTTATACTAGACTTTCGGAGAGCAGACTTTGGCCTATTTAGGAGGCTTATTCAAAGAGTTCCTTGGGAAGCAGCCCTTAAATGCAAGGGGGTTCAAGAAAAGTGGATGTGTTTCAAAACAGAGATCTTGGGGGCACAGGAACAGACCTTCCCTGTGTGCTGAAAGATGAGGCGACGAGGCAATCACCCAGCCTAGAGGGGGAGGGAGGTTTTGAAGGACCTTAAGAATAAAAAGAGGACGAATCATCTTTGGAAGGAGGATCAGGTCTCTCAAGAAGTATTTAAGAGGGCTTCTAGAGCATATACGAAAAAAATCAGGGAGGCCAAAGTTCATTTTGAAATTAAAATGGCAACTTCTGTAAAGGATAATAAAAAATAGAGGAGATATGCTGAACAATTCTTGGAATATGTAAACTAGATTGGGGGAAAAGTTTACTATGCATAAGGGTCTATGGATATGCAACAGGCTGATGTTGCATATTCAACATATGAGAAGAAAGAAGAGTAGTCCAAGAAAAGAATTCCCAGAAATGAAAGCTATTTTAGAAATAGATGGTGAAAACTTTTGCCTTTAAACAGCTCATTTTTAAAACAATAAGTCGACATTGCACATCAACAAACTGTAAAAAATCTACTAAAAATAAGAAAAACTTCACAATAGCAGGGTTCCCCAGGCAGCTGTTACTCATGACAAAATTAAGAACCGCAAGAAAACTGTTTTTCTCTCTTGTAAAGAAGTCTTCATAACCTTAACAAGTAACACTTCTCTTCCTAGGTAAACTAAAAAAAGACTATTTTAAAAGTAGTAAACTAACTAAAAATCTTAGGTTTACTTTCTTTACATTGTCAGTAAGAAAGAAAAGGTTGTCGAGAGAGTGTTCTTAAAACTTTATTTTGAGTCTTACAACATTTTTTTTCATTTTAATTACTTTTAATAAAATTTTCTTTCTATCCTTTTAAAGTTTTAAGCCTGCTTTACCTTTCTCCTAATCCTATCTCGCAGCAAAAAGTAAGTGTATTAGGGATTAGCCAGCACAGAACCCACCACAAAGGGAAAAAGTATTTCAGAGGTACCCTGAAAATAGCAGTGTGCTCTTGGCTGAGTGCCAAGAGGCGCCTGGCCTAATAGCATTTACTCTATAGCCCTTATCTCCTACTGTCCTTTATTAAACTCTTTACATTTTCACAGGAGAGTGGGCGTGTTTTTCACAGGGCTGGTACATCTGCAGGGCAGAGGAGCCCTCGAGTGTCCAGCCCCAGCCGCCTGCTGCCGGTGCCCTGTGCCATCCTAGCTCTTCAGCAGCCTGGAGACCCCTGGAATGTCCCCTCCGAGCCCTGTCAGGGCCTGTGACCTCCCGGCTCCTTTGCAGCCTGGAGATACGGGGGGTGTCACCACAGAGACCCTGTCACAGGCTGTGAGCTCGGTGTGGGTTCCAAAGGGACACTCCTGGGATGTCCCCAGAGAGCCCCTGGGGCTGTTTGTGCTCTCGGTGTTCTTTAGGAGCACAGGGAGGGCTGGGCTGTTCTCAGGGAACCCCAGTGAGTGGCTGTGACACAGCAGTGCCAGAGCTCACTGAAGTCACCTCGGATGTACCCCCTGAATGGCTGTGAGTGCCTCTGAACACAGCGGGCCTTCATCATCCCCAGAGAGCTCTGGGATGTTCCCATGGAAGCGCTGTGAGTGCAGGTGAGCTCAGGAATCTTTGGAAACCTGTAACCACTGAGGATGTGAGGATGGAATCCCTTTGCCCTGCCTGCTCTTCAGCAGTCTGGAGAGCCCTGGGAGGCTGGAGCAGGATGCTTTGGGCCAGCTGCTTTGCCTTGGAATGTGGTGAAGGCACTCAGACATGTCCTGTTTACAAAGCTCTGAGTGTGGATTGATAAGGGGCACCATGTGTTGTTTTGCTGTTGAAATGTGCTGACACAGAATTGTTTCCTTTGAAACACGGAGAGCTGTGGTGTGTCACCCCTCTGCTGTCCCTGGGAGTGCCCATGGGCTCAGAAGCCTTTGGAGGATGGAGAGCCTTGGGATGCCAGGGGATGTCAGCATGGAGGGCCTGTGATCAGGTGGGATCTCCTGCCTTGTGGTGCTGCATTGCCCTTGCCTCCCCTTTTTCAGCCCCACCGTGATCTGAGAAATGCTGCTTAGGCCTCGGCCTTGAGGAGCTGCAGCTTGGCTGAGCTATTCTGGAGCTCATCAGAAAAAACTATGTGCTCCCTGCAAGGGCCCCTCTCTAATGTGTTCTTAGTTGGGGTTTTTTATTATTTTCACAGCCTTGGAAACATTATTTTTGCCTGAATGGGAAACACTGTGTGCCAGTGTGCATGTACTCCCTGGAATGTGGGAGAGGGGTTGCTGTCCTGGATTCTGGAGTACTGGAGCTTTTTAGAAACTCTGTGTGCTCCCTGAGAGGGGCTCTATTTAATGTGTGTCTTGGTTTGAAAGACAGGTGTCTGCTTAGGAAGGTAGGAGCCTCCTGTCAATGGAAAACGTAAACCCCTTCCTTCTGAATTATTGTAATTTTGAAATTAAGGGGCTCCTAGGCAAAAGATATGAGAAGAGGAATAGCAGTTCTTTACTGGTGTGTATGATAAAGCAACCAACAACAGCTACAGCATCAGCAGCAGACAGGAGCAGGAGCGCAGTCCCAGCCTGCTCGGCCACAGGCGCTCTCCCTCGGGTGCAGTTCCGGGCACAGCCAGCAGGGGCGCTGCTGCTCCCGGTGGGCGGGGCAGGTGCGATGATTCCCCCGCGGCTGCAGGGGGCGCTGTGGCGCGGGCTCGGGCAGCGCGTGGTGATGGCGGCTGGGCCGAGACGGGAAGGGATGGAGGAGAGGCTTTGCTTCAGGAACCCACAGGGGCAGCTGTTGCTGTTGAGACGGTCATAATGCACAGAAGAGCACCATGTCTTTAAGAAGGCTTCTCTCTTTTGTTTTAGCAGCATGCTGTCTTTTTATTTACTCTCACAAAGTTTTTCCCCTATTCATTGGCCACAGTAAATCAACATCATGCTCATTGGTGCAAGGCGATCTCCACTACTGCTTTCTGCCAAAATCCAACTGCAGGACCCTTGTTTATCTCTTCTGCTCCTCTGTTTCCACACCAACAGCCTTGGTAGAACTCCTTTCAGGGGCAAAGGCGACCCTTGTCAGCTTCTCTTCTTCAGCTAACTCTTTCTGACTCACAGACCAGCTGTGAGCCCCTTCCACAGCAGGCGATCCCAGTGCCCCAGCACGACTCTGGGTAGCACCGAGCTGGACAGGCAGGAATGAGCATAGATCCCGGGGTGGATGAGATATCAGAATCCTGTGGCAGTAGCTGGAGCTGCAGGATGTGCTGGCAGGGCAGGGGGTGCGGGGCTACAGCGTAGAGAAACCCAGAGCAGTGCTGGAGAAGCGGTGCGGGGTGGGGCAGCAGCGACCCAGCTCCCAGCAGGGCAGGGAGAGGTGGGCTCAGGATCCTGGACACCTGAGAAAATGGTGATAGGTCCCTCTTTATTGATGTGCTAAATAAGTGTGATTCATGCTGATAAAACTGAAACAGTATCAACAATATTGTTACAATAATATTTGGAAATAGTAAAACAGTTAAAAATGTAATGCCAAGAAAGAAAGGGAGAGAGGGGGCTCCTCCCCCTGCCTTCTCCTGCAGATGTTCAGAACAGGAAAAAGCAAGAGATAACGATTACTAAAATTAACAGAAAGAACGAAAAATTTGGATTGGGACCCAGGAAAATGCTAATTAGATGAGATTTATTGCTTTGATGCTAGAACATAATATTGGCTTATATTATATTAGCTTTGGCTTACGCTATACCAGCTTGGTGCGGAAGTGTAATCCAAAAGGTGAATCAAAGGACATTGAGGAAGAGGAGAGCTCTTCATCAAAGATGACCCCCAAAAGAGTGGTGCGAGCACCTAAAAATACTGGAGCATGCATGGTAAAGGCAATGATGAGGGTGAAGATACAAGCGTGACGAATCGAAAATAGGAGGAGATGGCAATGACATACATTATAAAAAGGGGAATTTTGGGCTTGGAAATTTGTACGTGAGGTAGCAAGGGTTCAAGGACCCTGCCCTCCATATCCTGCATGGTGAATTTTGCTTATGCACTACTATCAGAAACAAAATTATTCCTTATCAAACCAAATTATATTGTCAATACTTTGAGCGTATTCAATTTTATATACTTTTAAGCTACTTCATTAAAATTGCTGCTACATTTAATTTCATTAAGTTTCTTTTATGGTGGGATAATTGGGCAAATATAACAGTGAGGTAGGTGTTAATAAGGTCCCAATCTGGTGGCTGCTCTAGCATGCAGAGGCTCACCCCACAGCAGAAGAAGCAGCTCCGGGCTGGGTTATGGCGGTGGCAGCGAATTCCTTTTCCCAAGCAGCAGCTCCCACTGTCCTCCTCCAAAGCCCAGAGAGAGGGAGCAGCTGCGCTCAGCCCTGTCCTTTACCTCATCCCAATTCTCGTGGTATCTCCCCCCTCAGAGGGAAACTCCCAGAGAAGAGAAGTACGACCAGATCCCCTCCTCTCCTGAGCTTGATCACTTCTGTTGTTTCTTAAGTGCCCAGTCAGTCAGATAAGTGCTATTTCACTGACAGCTGGGACACCACCAGGGGGTCATCCCACACTGCCCAGTGTGCACCAGGCTCAACAGAGTCTGCTTCCCCCTGATTCCACCAGGCCTCTTCCCTTGGCTGTGGTTTTTATGGATAGTAGGTAGGGACAGAGGGAATCTCATTCATCCATTCATTCACTATTTAGGACCCTGCAGAAACTTCCACAATTCCTCTCCCAGGTGACCTCAGCACAGCAATGATGTCACAGCACTTGCACACCTGGTCAAGAATCACCCACGGGGACACTCTGGGGTCTGCTCCAAGGGCACAAAGCAGCAAAACTCCCAAGGAAAATCTTTCCCCCGTGAGCACTGTGCCTCTTTGGGTGAGTTCCAGAGCAAACAGTTAAGGCAGTGGCCTGAAATGTTTTCCCAGCTGGCCCACAAAGACATCTCGGATGAATCCACATTGTCCCTGGGGAAAGAGAGGTGCAGAACCCTTCACTAATGCCCTGGAATGTCAAACAAAAAATGAAGCCATGGACAGCTCTCAGGATCAACTTCACCATGGATTTTTTTTCTTGGAAGCCCAAGATGTCTGAATGTCTTCCTGGTGCCTCAGGGCCTGGGTAAACAGGGCTTGTCAGAGATGCTGATAAGGGACCAACACCCCTCCTCCTCACAGGGCACCTCTGTTACCCCAATTAGCTGCGAGTGGCTGCCTGGGGACAGGTGCCCCCTTCCCCATGTCCCTGGGATGGGCACATCCTGCTCAGGGCCAGTGCTGGCCTGGGCCCAGAGCCAGGGCCATGCCCCAGGTGCTCTGGGAGGGCTCAGTGGCTGCAGGTGTGACAGGATGAGGGTCAGGGCAGGGCACATTCCCCTCTGGACAGTGCTCTGGGCATGGAGACTGGATGGGATTGGCATCTGCAGGGAATGGGATATCAGGTTGTGTGCATGTGGGAATTGTCACGCCTGAGCCATTCCCCAACCCTCAGCCTTGTCTGCAGGTGATCAGCATTGCCCAGTGCTCCCAGTGTCTGCAGTGACTGGAGATGCCAATCACCCACCTGATCACATGTCCCTTGTTCCCCTTGTTCTCCCACATGTTGGGTTTGGGGCCAGGCTCAGCTCTGGGCTGTCCCACAGGGAAAGCTCTGGGAGGAGAGGGGCAGCAGGAGATGAGGGATCTGGCACGGGGGGTGTTGGAGGATGGATTGTGTTGGACTGGGGGTTGTCCCCACAGGGTCCTCAGATGCCTTTGGCTCCCTGCCTGCCCCCCTTGGTCCCCCAGGTGCCTGGGCCCTTCCAGGGGCAGCTGCCCTGTGCAGGAAGCTGGAGGGATGCCGGGCAAGGGGGCTGGATCTGTGACACAGGTGGGGTGGACTCTGTGCCAGGGCTGGTCTTGTGGCCAGGGCTGGAGGCTGTGCCAAGCCGGGCTTTGGCCTGGGGGCTGGCAGGGAGGGTGCAGGGAGGAGTCCCAGCAGGGATAAAGGTGCTCCTCACCTGCTGCAGCCTCAGGCAGTGCTGCCCAGAGCCAGAGGAAGATGAAGGTGGCTGTGCTCAGCGTGGCCCTGCTCTTCTCCATCCTGCTGTGCCCCCCGGCACAGGCCAAGGTGAGGCACCAGCCAAACGCTGTCCCCACATCCTGCCCTTTCTGCCCTCCCATCCCACCCTTTTGGACCTCTCTGTGCCTCTGACCATTCCTGAGGCCTTTCCTTCCGTGTTTCCCCTCAGTCCTTTGCATTTCTTCCTCTCCAATGCAGGAAGGTCCCCCTGTACAATTCCCTGACTCCCTCCCCACTCCCACACCATCTCTCACTCCTGTTGCTTTTGTCCCTACCCGTCCTCATTCTTCTGTCCCCACCAAGCCCCTCTCTTGCACTCCCATGTCCCCACACCTCAATTCCTTTCTCCTCCCCTGTACCTCACACCCTGCTCCTTCCATGCCCCCAGCCCTGTCTCCTGGGCCCTCAGTTGACCCCAGATCAGTATCTTTGGGTCTCCCCCACCTCCAGCAGATTTCCCTGGAGGCCCTGAATTCCCATCCCTCTGCCTGGGCCCTGCTCCCTGCACCCGTGTCCCCCCAGAGCCCCACAAGGGCCAGTCCAGACCAAGCCTTTGTTCTCCTTTCCAGGCACTCCTGGAAGGAACCCAAGATGATCTCCGGGAGGTGAGTGGGCTGCTGGCATTGGAGGGCATCCCCTCAGGGAATTGGATGGCAGTTCAGTCCCCCCATCCCTCGCTGGCACTGGGGACATCCCAGTGACCAGCCAGGTCTCCTGGTCTCTCTGCAGTTGGATTTAGACAACGTCGTGGACCTGGAGACACCTCTGGTGGGTACCACGAGTTCTGCCAGTGTCAGACCCTCCCCTTGCATGGCCACCACAGCCCAGGCCATCCCAGTCTGTCCCAGCACAGCCCAGTGCACCCCTACTGACAGCACAGACAATGCCCTGCCCCACGGCTCCTCGCCAGGGAAGCCTTTGCCCCTGGCCCCTGCTGCATTCCCATCCCTGTCACCCCAGGACCCCCTGGATGAGCCAGGACGCAGTCCCTGCCCCAGCTGTGCCTCTTGGCCAGGAGCCCAGTGCTTCTGGGCAGGAGCACAGCAGCTCCTGCACCCCATTGCTCCTGCAGCCCCTTCCCCAAGGCCCCCCTGCTCTCCCCTGCCTCCCAGTCCAGCCCAGTGCCCCCAGTGTGTCTCTAACGCTGCCTTTGTCCCCAGCCCCCTCTGCCTGGAAAGCTGCTGGATCTGCGTGTGAAGCGCCTGGCTGCCTCTCTGGATGCCTAGGTGAGCCGTGCCTGCAGGGATAGGGGTGGAGACAAAGCCCATCCATGGCCCAGTGTGCTCCAGAGTCACGTTCTGGCGTTTGTCTTTCAGGATTGGAAGCTGTGGGGACACCCGTGTCCCGATCCCCTCTGGTGGCATGAAGAGATGATCATCCCTGGAGGAACCCTCTGATCCCCTGGGAGCCCTGGGCCATTTCCCTTCAATAATCAATAATCAATAAACCCTTTCGGCAAAGTCACACCGTGTGTCTGTGTATCCATATCTATATGTATTTTACAAACAAAAATCTCCCAGATTTTCAAGAGGTTTCCCCCAGAGGTGTTCTCTTCTCCCTGTGTCCATCTGCACATCCCGTCACTCTGTCACTGTCACCTCCACACATCTCTGACCCTGCTGGCACCTCCCAGGTTGGCGCTGAGCTCCTCTCTCCTGCTCCCCAGCCCAGCAATGAGCATGGCAGGGAGCTCAGAGCAGGAGCAGCCAGGCCAGGGATGGAGAAGGAGCTTCTGGCAGAGGCAGGAAGAATCCCCCATTCCAGGGGCTGTGTGGGGTGCACGGGGGCAGCTGTGTCCCCTGCCAGCCCCAGGGCTGCAAAGCAGGGAGGAGATGTCTCAGCTGCCTCAGCTGAATCGCTTCCCTCAGCCCTTGGCCTGGGAAGTCTCTGGCTGCAGCACAACCTGCACAGGAGACTTTCCGCCTGGAAGAGAAAAGAAAGGAATTGTTTCTGCCCTCTCCCTCATCTCTCCCCTTCCGCTGATTTTCTTGTAATCTCTTAGCAAAACCAACCACAAAGCATCTGCACTGAGGTGTTTCTGAGGGTCAGTTCCTAAATAGGGCCAAAGGAAGGTTTTCTGCCAGGGCAGAAGTGAGAAATGTGGGAGTTGGTCTGAGAGTTGAACACATGACAGTTTGTAAACACAGGAAATGCAGAAACTAAAAGAACAGAGTTTGCAGTTTGAATGGTCTATTTTCCTCCCTCTTTCCACTGCTCATTTGTCCCATCCCAACTCCAGAGGAGCAGATTCTGGAAAGTAGGCGTGCAGGGAGTCTTGGAGGCCTCATCCCAGAGAGGGAGGAAGGAAGAGTGAAATCAGGGAAAGATATCCATTTGTTTTCTGGATCGTAATGACCACAAATAGCTCTTTACTCCATGTGTGCAATATCCTGGTGATGAGGCACATTGCTCATTTTTAACGCCAAATCCCAGCACTTTGGGAATTGTTCCAGGACTAGAACAAACCATAGGCAAGTAATTGACCCAGTTTGGTTCCTATATCAGAAATTATGAAACTTCTCCCAAGCTGTGCTTCCCTGCAGTAAAGAAGGCAGTTTGATTGCTTTTGTCCTGAGTATCTCCTGAGTTCATGAATTCAGATGGACTGGAATGGTCCTGGCACCCCAAAAGCGCTGCAATGAGCAGGATCAAACATCCAGGTCACCATTCAATGTTCTCCATCCGTGCCTTCCAGAGCCCAGCAGCAATTCCTGCTTCTGTCCCCGCTCTGGGTCAGCCTGCTGGGATCGCTCTGGTGTGCAGAGCCAGTCCCTGCAGGACAAAGCGCTCGGAGCTGCTCTGTGTCCCGCAGCATCGGCATCTCCTGTGCCGCTCCACGGCCGTGGGGCCTGTGCCACCAATGTGCCACCAATGTACCACCAATGTGCCACCAGTGCACCACCAGTGTGCCACATATATGTAACCAATGTGCCAGCAACGTGCCAGCAATGTGCCACCTATGTGTAACCAATGTGCCACCAGTGTGCCACCACTGTTCATGTCTGTGGTTCCGGTTCCACCACTGTTCCACCTTTTCCATGGTTACTCCACTGCTGCTCAAAAGCTGCTCCAGTGCTGCTCTCAGGATGTTCCAGCACAGTTCCTCTGCTTGTCCAGCACTGCTCCAGCACTGCTCATCTCCCGCTGATCCAGAGCTCCATCTCTGCTCCTCCCCTGCTCCTCTGCTGTTTCATGGCTGCTGCTTCTGTTCCAGTGCTGCTGCCACAGCTGCAGTGTCACAGAGAGTGGAACGTTTGGGCACAAACCACTGTGGTGTCACAGAGACCAGGACTGCCACCCCTGTGGTGTCACAGAGAGGAGAAAGTTGGGGCGGCTGCTGCTGTGGTGTCATAGAAGGGAACACTGGGGTTGCCACTGCTGTGCTGTCACAAACAGGGGAACATTTGGGTGCCTCCCCTGTGATGCCATACAGAGTGGAATGTTGTGCCTGCCGCTGCAATGCTGTCATAGGAGAATGCTGGGGGTGCCACTTCTGTGGTGTCACAAACAGGGGAACATTTGGGGCTGCCACCCCTGCAGTGTCATACAGAGGGGGGTGTTGGGGCTGCCAATGCAATGCTGTCACAGAGAGGAAAACGCTGAGGGTTCCACTACTGTGGTGTCACAGAGAGGGGAACGTTGGGGTTACAACCTCTTTGGTGTCATAGACAGGGGTCATTGGTATTGGCACTGCTGTCATGTCACTGACAGGGGAACACTGGGGCTGCAGATGTTGAGGTGTCACAGAGAGGGGAATGTTGGAACTGCCACTGGGGTGCTGTCATAGAGAGTAGAACTTTGGATGGCCACCCCTGCAGTGTCACAGAGAGGGGAACTTTGGGGCTGCCACCACTGTTTTGTCAGAGAGGGAGAGACACTGGGGCTGCCACTGCTGCAGTTCCACAGAGACAGGGACTTGGGCCTTCCACAGCTGCAGTGTCACAAAAAGGGGAAAGTTGGGGTTGTGACTGCTGTGGTGTCACAGACAGTGCAACACTGGGACTGCCACTGCTGCAGTGTCAGAGAGATTGGAACCTTGGGGCTGCCACTACTGTCTTCTCATAGAGAGGAAAATCTTTGGTTTGCCACTGTGCTGGTGTCAGACAGAGGGGAGCGCTGGGGGTGCCACCTCTGGTGTCACAGAGAGGGGGACTAGGGGTGCCACAGCTGTGTTGTCACAGAGAGGGGAATGCTGGAGCTGTAACTGCTGTGGTGTCATAGAGGGAAGGGTCAGGATTGCCACCACTGTGGTGTCACAGAGAGGGGAATGCTGGCACTGCTACCGCTCTGGTGTGACAGAGAAGGGAACACTGGGGCAGCCATTGATGTGGGGTCATAAAGAGTGAAATTTTGGAGCTGCCACCCTTGTGGTGTCAAAGAAGGGAATGTTGGAATTGCCACTGCTGTGGTCTCACAAAGAGGGGGAGATGGTACTGCCACACCTGTAGTGTCAGAGAGAGGGGAACATTGTGGCTGCCACTGCTGTGGTCTCACAGAGAGTGGAACACTGCCAAACCTCCCCTGGTGCTGTGCCCACTCCAGTGCTGTGACACTGCAGGGCCTCCTGGGGACATTGAGACAGTGCAGGGATTCATGAGGACTTTTTGACACTGCAGTGTTTCCTGGGAACATGGTGACACTGCAGGGACTGATGGGATCACAGGGACCCATTGACACTCTGGGGTCTTGGAGAATCCAGAGGCCCCTTTGGGGCCATGGGCCCTTGTAAGTGATGGTCTGAACTTTCCCTCACTTTCCTCACGACTGTTGCAAGGACAGAGACTGGGACCCCGAGGACCCTGACTGGAGTTCTGGCCTGGCTGAGGTGGATGCTGGCCAAGTGATTGTGCACAGCTGTGTTTGCAGTGACTGCTTCTAGCTGGGGGCTGGCAGTGGAGCGACTCATCCCATATGCTTGCACCTGCTTCTTGGCACTAGCCCATGAATTTCCCCACCTCTTGGCCAAATGAACTTTCAGGGGTAACTTTGGTGGTTCCCCATGGAAAACCCTTCATCTGCTTCTCTACCACAACGACAGACAGATTGCAGCCCCCTCTCCTAAGGACTGAGACTGAGACACCTATGATTCTAACACAAGGGGGGGCTGACCAAACTGAAGGGAGATGTGCCAGGTGTGGTCGTTGGGTCAAGAAAGCAATGACTCTCACTCACTGCTGAGAACGTGACCTCTTCCCCCTTGACGGTTTCAACAGACTTACTCTTCATTGTACCTGTTCCCCCTCAGCAATTTCAAGAGAATTACCTGTTCCTCCCCTTGGCAAAGGACTATAATAGACCCCTGAGTGTCACATTCACATTTTCTGAAAAATCCCTTTGCCCAGGATTTTTCTCCAGGGAAGTTGAGAAGCCCCAGAAAAAAATGAAAGCAATGATTATCTGATTTGCTTCTCCTCTGTTTTGCTCATGTGGAATGTGGTTGGAGATTGTTTACCAACAGGTGATTGTTTAATGGGTTTTTGCTCTGATTGTTTTGACTTATTGGCCAATCAGGGCCAAGCTGTGGCAGACTCTGGAGAGAGTCATGAGTTCCATGATTATCTTTTTAGCCTTCTGTAAGTATCCTTTCTGTATTCTTTAGGATAGTTTAGTATAGCATTCTTTTAATATAATATAGTATCACAAAATAATCAATTAGCCTTCTGAGAACAGGGAGTCAGATTCATCATTCCTTCGTTGTCTGGGGGAAACACAAATACAATACCTGAGTTAACCAGGACCCTGAGATTCTCCCCAACGTCACAAGGTGCATTTCCATCAACCTGGACCACAAGGATTTTGTCTCTACGTTTGGTAGCTATACCCTCTCTCTCTCTCTCTCTTTCTCTCTCTCTCTTCCTCTCTCTCTCTGTCTTTGTATTATATCTCTTTTCTAACCCTTCTATGGCATTTGCTGTGGGCAGTCAATAAAAGGTTCATTTCTTTTGATTAATACTGAAATGCCCTCTGTGTTGATTTTGCACTCTGAGGTCAGTTAATGAACCATCACGACCTCTGCTTGTACCAGAGGATTGTGCCAGAGGTGCCCACCAAACCAAGGAGAAAAGACAAAACCAGAGGTCAAAGTGCCGTGGGGTGCTGTGGGGTGTCATGGGGTGTCCCTCTCTGTGCTGGCACAGGGCAGAAGCTCAGTGCAAGGAACAGCCACGGGAACATCCTATGGGACACGGGGACATGCTGTGGGACACGTGAATATCCCACAGGACACAGCCCCGGGACCTTGGGGACTTTGGTCCTTCAGGGGCGAGGGGCAGGGGACATACAGAGAGGGACAGGGACACATGGAAAGGAACAGGGTCACACGGGGCAGATGGGGATGAGGACACTCAGAGGGGACAGGGACACATGGAAGGGAACGGGGTCACATGGGGGAGATGGGGACAGGGACAGTTGGAGGGGACAGGGACATGTGCAGAGGGATAAGGTCACACGGGGGGGAACAGTGATTCACAGAGGGGGACGTGGAAGGGGGAACAAGGACATATAGAGAGGACAGGGACACACACAGGGAGACAGGGACACACGAAGGGGGGAACACGATGCCACCAGGATACACATGTGGGGACGCTGGACTAGGACATGTCAGCACAAGATGCCATCAGGACGTGTCAGAGGATGCTGCCACCAGAACGTGCATTACGACAAAAGGCAGATCCGGTGACACCCAGCGCGGCGCCACGTGACCCCGCGGTGACACCGCCCATGCCCGCCCCTTGCCCTGTCCCCAGCCTGTCCCCAGGAGCGGTTCCAAGGCAGTGGCCATGGCACTAGGTTCCCTGGGCATGGTGGCCCTGGGCACCTTCGTGGTGGCCCTGCTGCTGCGGTGGCTCTGGGATGTGCTGGTGGCTGTCACCCGATTCTGGGCCACTTGTCGCCAGCTGAACAAGTTCCCTATCCCGTCCTGGCACAATTGGTTGCTGGGACACACTGGCATGGTGAGGGGACAGTGGGTGGCACCTGCGGGGACAGGGGGGGAGGCACCTGCAAAGGAACAATTGGGTGGTGGCACCTGTGAGGAGACTGAAGGAATGGGGTGGTGGCACTTGGATGGTGAGGACAGAGTGGTGGCACCGGCAAGGGGACAGTGGGGACAGTCACACATGTCCCCAAGGCTGGCAGTATCCTCAGGCTACACATGTCCTCAAGCCTATCTGTGCCCCCAGTGACACACATGTCCTGTTGTCCCCAGGGCCAGAGCACGGAGGAAGCCCTACAGCAGGTGGACACCTTGGTGGCCCAGTACCCTCATGGCTGCCTCTGGTGGGGACTTCCCTGGCTGCCTGTCCTGTGCCTCTTCCACCCCAGCACCCTCCAGCCACTCCTCAGTGCCTCAGGTAGGACATGGGACATCAGACAGATCCCCAGGGCCACCCATGAGTGTCACCGCACCTGGCACAGAGACCTGGCAGTGCCCAGGCAGTGGCCACCAACCCAAGTCCACAGGTCCCAGAGGTGTCACCACTGCCAGACCAAATGCCACCCCACAGTGGCCACCAACCTGTCCTTGAGGTTCCCCAAGGCCACCCAAAGGTGTCACCATGTCCAGCCTCTGGTTGTCCCCCAACCCTCGTCCTTTGGTGGCCATGAGGGGATGGGGGATGATGGTGGCCATGGAGACATGGAAGTGCTCAAGAGGGTGGCTGTGGCCATGGGGAGATGATGGTGACCATAGGGTGGTGGCCATGGGGGGATGGTGGTCTAGGGGATGGTGGTGCCATGGAAGGGTTGGCCATAGAGGCAAGGAGGATGCTGGTGGCCATGGTGGGCTGGGGCATAGACTGGTGGCCACAGGGGAACAGTGGTGGCCATGGGCACCATTGACCATAGAGCTGATGGCCAGTGGCATGGTGGTGCCCGTAGGGTGGTGGCCGTGGGGGAAGAGTGGTGGCCATGGATGGGATTTGGCCGTAGACCGGTGGCCCCAGGTGGCCCCTGGCTCATCTCACCCCCGCAGGACGAGAACGGCCACACCCTGTCGGACGAGAACATCGCGGCTGAGGCTGACACCTTCATGTTTGAGGGTGAGCACGAGCTCCCAGGCGCCACTGGGGAGGAGCCACTCCAGTGTCCCCTCACTCACCCAATGTCCCCACAGGTCATGACACCACGGCCAGTGGCCTGGCATGGCTCTTCTACAACCTGGCTGGCCACCCTGAGCACCAGGAGCGATGCCGCCAGGAGGTCCAGGAACTCCTGGCTGGCCAGGACACTGCAGACATTGAATGGTGAGATGTCCCCAGGGCCACCCCAGGTCATGTGGCTCGGGGACATGGTGCCACCCCTGTTTTGTCCCCAGGGAGGACCTGTCCCAGCTGCCCTTCACCACCATGTGCATCAAGAACAGCCTGCGGCTGCACCCTCCTGTCACTGCTGTGTCCCAGTGCTGCACTGAGGACATCCCCCTGCGTGATGGCCGTGTCACCCCAAGGGTATGGCATGGCCAAGGTGTCCCCAGTGTCACCAGCCACCCTCATCTGCTGTCCCTAAAGTGGCCATTCCCATCTCACCAGGAATGCCCGATGAGCATCTACGGGACCCACCACAACCCAGACCTCTGGCCTGAGCCTGAGGTAGGGCCACCCTATGAGGTGTCCTTGTCACCATGATGGTGACAGCTGTGTCTCCTCGGTGTGACTGTGCCGGTGTCACCCCAGGTGTTCAACCCTCTGAGGTTCAGCCCAGAGAACAGCAAGAGATGGTCCCGGTTGTCCTTCATCCCCTTCTCTGCTGGCCCCAGGTAAGTGGTGGAGTGGGGACAGGAGTGTCCCCAAGTGACACCCCCGTCTCTGGCTGGGTTCACAGTGGGGTGACACTGACAGTGGGGATGTGGTGGCAGGAACTGCATCGGGCAGAGCTTTGCCATGGCTGAGATGAAGGTGGCAGTGGCACTGACACTGTCCCGGTTTGTGCTGCGGAGGGACACGGCGAGGCCACCCCCGCGCCGCAAGCCCGAGCTGATCCTGCCTGCTGAGGATGGGCTCTGGCTGCTGCTGGAGCCACTGGGAGTAGCTGATGGACACGGGTCACCAGGACATGGGGACATCCTGCAAGGGAGGTGTCACAGCCAGGGAAAGAGCAGGGAATAAACGGGAGCATGAAGGGGAGAGTATCGTGGTGGTGGGGATGTGCTGTCCTTGGTCATGGGACACCTCATGGCATGGACATGTCAACCCATGGACTTGTCCCCTAAGCCACTTGTCACCACCCATGGCCACGTCCCCCATGTCCTCATCCATGGCCATATAGCCCCATGTCACCATCTATACCTGTGACACCCCCTCCATGCCCAATATTGCCATCCCCACCCATGTCCCCACCCATGTCCCACAATGTCACTATCCGTGTCTTAGTCAAATGTCTTTATTTTTACCCCAATGCTGAAGGGATGAAGAAAAATGAAAGAAAATCAAGGCCAAAATTAAAGGATTTATGTGTCCATGCTGGCTGAGTATCCATGTGCCTGGTGGGTAGACAGGACCTTTTCTAGAGGAATTTCCACTCCATTGTCTCCAAAATCCTGGTTTTATGCCCCAGTCCATCACCATTTGGCTGTGGAAGATGCCTGTGGGCCAGAGACAATTAGAATCATGGAATGATTTAGGTTAGAAAAGACCTCCAATACCATCCTTGATGCCACCTGAAGAAATAATTGC
This sequence comes from Passer domesticus, assembly GCF_036417665.1. Classification (NCBI taxonomy): domain Eukaryota; kingdom Metazoa; phylum Chordata; class Aves; order Passeriformes; family Passeridae; genus Passer; species Passer domesticus. The sequence goes on along the minus strand of NC_087502.1, from coordinate 2,703,816 downwards.
CTGCAAAAGGTGACATATTTTTGGGGGCAAAAGTAAAAAACTGTGCTGTCTCCTACGAAATTCTGATGTCGGTTTGCATCCCAATGCATTTTTCTCTGGCTGTGTCCAAGTGTCCAAGAGGAGCCAGGAAGATGTGCAGACCCCCATCCAGGTGTCTTTCTAACAGGGATCACCAGGACCATGGATCACCAAGTCTCACTGTGGACCATCCAATGGGGGTCCTCCAGTGGGGGATGGAGTTGGAGCAGCGCTCAAAGCTCTTCCCGCACACGGGGCACTTGTAGGGCTTCCCTTACTTGCTGCCTCCCTTGGTGCTGGGTCATAGTAAGAGTTCTGGGAGAAGCGCTTCCCACACTTGGGACACTGTTAGGGCCTCTCCCCAGCGTGGATCCGCTGGTGGGTGATGAGGGTGGAGTTTCTCTTAAAGCCCCTCCCGCAGTCGGGGCAGCGGAAGGGCCTCTATTCTGTGTGAATCTGCTGATGCTTGAGGAGACGGTATCTGCTCTGAAACCTCTCCCCACACTCAGGACACTCATAGTGCTTCTCCCCAGTGTGGATCCTCTGGTGGACAGTCAGGCTGGAGCTCTGGCTGAAGCTTTTCCCACATTCCCCACACTTGTAGGGCCTCTCCCCAGTGTGAATTCTCTGGTGGACAGTCAGGCCGGACCTCTTGCTGAAGCTTTTCCCACATTCCTCACATTTGTAGGGCCTCTCTCCAGTGTGGATCCTCTGGTGGAAAATCAGGGCGGAGGGCGCACTGAAGCTTTTCCCACATTCCCCGCACTCGTAGGGCTTCTCCCCAGTGTGGATCCTCTGGTGCATAATCAGGCTGGCGTTCCCCATGAAGCTCTTCCCACATTCAGAGCACGTGTAGGGACATTCCCCAGTGTGCATTGTCTGGTGGATGATCAGGCCAGTGCTGTCACGGAAGCCCTTCCCACATTCCCCACACACATAGGGTCGTATCCCAGTGTGGGTCATCTGGTGGAGTTTCAGGCTGGATCTCCTCCTGAAGCCTTTCCCACATTCTCCACATTTATAGGGCCGTTCATTGGTGTGGATCCTCTGGTGGCGGATCAGGTGGGAGCTGATCTTGAAGTTCTTCCCACATTCCCCACACTCATGGGGCCGTTCCCCCGTGTGGATCCTTCGGTGGACGATCAGGTGGGAGCTGATCCTGAAGCTCTGTCCACATTCCCCACACTCATAGGGCCGTTCCCCAGTGTGGGTCCTTCGGTGGACGATCAGGGCAGAGCTGATCTTGAACCTCTGTCCACATTCCCCACACTCGTGGGGCTGTTCCCCGGTGTGGATCCTCTGGTGGTTCATCAGGTGGTGGCTGATCCTGAAGCTCTTCCCACATTCCCCACACTTATAGGGCCGTTCCCCAGTGTGGATCCTCTGGTGGACGACCAGGTAGGAGTTCTTGAGGAAACTTTTCCCACATTTCCAAGCACCAGTGGGGCTTCTTGCCATTGTCATGCTGCTCACTGGCTACCACCTCAGAGCTCTGGCCAGATCTCTGGCTGCCTTCCTGGCACAGGCTGGGTCTTTTCCCTTTGGAGCATCCTGGGCTGGGTTTGGAGCCCCTCCTCCTGAGGGATCTCCGAGGCTTTTTAGCCCCATTAGGTTCCTGTGCCATGGAGCTGCTCAAAATGGCCTCGTCCATGAGGTTCTGCCGTGGGGATTTGTCCTCCCTGCTCCCCATCCTCAGCTCCTTGTCTGCAGGAGAAGGAAAAGGAGAGGATGGGATTTGCCTCCGTGCCAGAGGGAAGGAGAAGGAGATCCTCCCAATCCATCCCTGGCAGGACAGCGTTGGCAGCAGGGTTGTCCTACAGCTGGGGGCTGTGCTGGGCTGGGAGATGGAGCAGGAGAGAGGGGGAAAGGGCCACTGACTTCCTCCTCACCTGCCTCAGTGTCCTTCGGCATCTTCTGCTTCCTCGCAGCCTTCTCCTTCATCCAGATAAGGTTTGGGAATGGGAAATCCTGATTTGGGGAAAAACAAGATGTAAGTGCATTGCCTTTGATGGTCCACTGGCCAAGTCCATCTGTAGAAGTCACCGGGTGTCTGGTGGCCAGAAATACCTCTAAAAATCAGCAAGTTCAAAACCACGCTCCCAGGGGTTCCCTGTTTCCAGTGTCCTTATTTGAGGTTATGGGGGTCCCTCTTCTCAGAGCTGCTGAGGGGCCCGTGGGTCTGTCGGAACCCAGAGCATCTCTCTGGATGCCCTGGATGTCTCAAAGCCCTGGCAGGGACTCGGAGACCCTGGCAGGAAGCCAAAGACACCTGGAAATTCGATCTTAATTCATGGAGCAAATTGCCAACCTTATATGAAGAATTACAGGCCACAAAAGTTTAAGTAGCGTAGAAGTAGGGATCACAGGGTGAAGGGAAAAACTTTGGAGCACTGTACAGGGGGTTTTGTATGTTGTACAGGGGAGTTTGAAATTCTGTACATGGGGGTCAGGGGTCCCAAGATGGAGGGATTTGGGCGTGCCCTGTCCTTCTTCTTTCTTCTCCTTGGCATCCATGTTCAGGATGATGTTGGCATGTGTGGATTGGTTCATAGGGAAAGTGCACTTGCCAACAAGGGCGAAAAGTATTGGAAATTAAAGGTAAATATCTTATACGTAGTTTTCACTATAAAAGAGACAACCACTCCGTGGGCGGGGGAGAGTGCCCTTGGCTGTCTTGCTGATCAGGCCTCGGCTGGACAGACAGAAAAACTTTGTAGATAAGGAACAATAAACTCAACTGAAGACCGAAAAGCAAGAGTCCAGACTCCTTCTTCGAAAGCGCGGCCTGCCCAGAACCACCTTTTCCCGTGCTGGGGCAGAGACAACTGACAGCCGACCCCAGCATGTGTCCTGGGCATCCCCCCTCTCCCAGGTTCTGCTCAGCCATGCTGAGGGGCTTTTGGAGATCCCAGGGCTCATCCTCCCCTGATTCTGTGAAAAATGTTTTTGTGATTTGTGTCAATTGGCAATGGAATCAGCAAATGCTTCTACCTGCTGTGTCCAAAATTGACACAAAAAAAGGTTTTAGAACTTTCTGGCCAAATAACCAAATAAAGCATCGAAATGAAGGAACTATAGTAGAGTAAAAGAAATGAGGTTGCAAGATGACTGATGCTTGGAATAAAAGAGAGGAAGTTATGGTAAAGCTAAGAGATATTGCAACAAAGCAACTAAATGCTTATGTATAAAAAAAGCTTGATGCACTTGACCAAATCATGTAGCAGACACCAGTGTAAGGCCTCCCTCCAGATGACCACAAGAAGGACAGGAATCAATGACCACCTGGAAAGATTATGAAACTGCGGATCCCAGCTTATTGATATTTGCTGATTTGGACTGAGCTCATTGGAAAATGCTTTGTAGGCTTAAAAACAATATATATACTTTACTGAACTTGTAAGTGGTGTGTGCCTTGAGTACATCAGTGACTCCCCGACCACCCAGTGCTGCTGACTTGCTTTCTTTCAAACAAAAGATATAGAAATAAAATTCAGATTGACTATTAAGATTTTATATCAATTTGGTGATGCCGACCTGATGCCCTGGGATCTCTCGGACTGAGGCTACTGCAGGGGGCACCCCACTTTTGTGGCCCGTAGAAGCCAATAGCCCTGGAGCTAACGGCACCACAAACCTGGTAAAGAAAGCAAGCAAGGAACTGAGCTCCCTGAGAACTGCAGTTTAAATCACCTGCAATTCCAGTGCACAAAGATCCAGACAAGAGCAGCGGGCTGTGAGTATCGTTTGGTTGGGTGGACACGACAGTGTCTGAATGAAAGTGAGTGAGTGAGACACAATATTATCGCGGAGCCATCGAGGAGTCCTTCTGTCTGTGCTTCCATCACCCCGCGAGGGGCTCGGCCAGTGAAGGGACAAAGCGAGTGCTGTGAGACACTGCTCACGATGGCTCAGGGGAACAGTAAGACCTCTGGCTCAAGGAGCCCCCAGGGAGGTTCAACGAGCCCCCAGAGAGGCTCAAAGGGTCCCAAGAGAGGCTCAAGGTTATGGGGCCCCCAGAGAGGCTCTAAAAACGAGAAAGGGAGTGAATAACCAGAGATACCCCTGGACAGCCCCCTGGGGTTAACAACTGCACATTCGGATGCAATGCCCTCTAGGAAGGGAAAAAGTAAAGAAGAGATGGTCCATTATTGTATGGTAGAGTGGACTAAGGAAGAAATTAGGCCTGGTCATTTATATTGGGCAGTGCTTGGGTCCTTTCATGATTGGATGTGTCAAGCTTTAAATATTTATGTAAATAGTAAGAAACCCTTTGATCAGGAGGAAAGTGATTATGTGGCACTTTGGAGGAGGGGGGGTCTCTGTAGTGATAACATTATACCCCCTAAAAACTAAAAAAAGGAGAAAGGCAAAGGAAAAAGAAAAACCTTGGGAACCATTAGACAATTTGCCCCCTCCCTATCAAGGGCAGGAAACTCTCTCCTCCCCTGAGAGGCCCCAGAGCTCAACAACTCCACCACTATCATCACAATCTAGTAGGACTCGGAGCAAGAGGAGAGAACAACGCCAGGAAAATAATTCTAGTGGGGAGGAGAAAGATCAAAAGAAGAGACTATTCCCTTTGAGAGAAGTACTTATGGGAAGAAATGATAGGGGAATAGTGTCTCTAGCAGTCCCACTTAACACTGGGAATGTAAGAGAATTTAAAAAGGAAATGGGGCGGCTGCTTGAAAAACCTTTAGGGGTTTCTGAGAGGTTAGACCAATTTTTAGGGCCAAATACCTACACCTGGGATGAGCTTCAAGCTATAGTAGGAATACTATTTACTACTGTAAGGAAAGGGAAATGATTAGGCAAGCAGGAATGAGAGAATGGGAAAGGAGACACCAGCAGGGTCCACGTGGGGATCAAAAATGGCCTAATCAGAACGAGCAGGACAGACAAAATGTGAGGGACCTTAGAGATATCATTATACAAGGGATACGGAATGCCATACCTAGAGGGCAAAATATTAGCAAGGCCTTCAGCGTGCACCAAGAAAAAGATGAAACACCTACAGATTGGCTTGAGAGGCTCAGAAAGAGCCTGCAAATGTATTCAGGAGTGGACCCAGATTCACCAGTGTCATGGTTTGACCCTGGCACAATGCCAGGGCCCCCATGAAGGGTATATTTCCAAAATGGTTGCTGTGAGATGTGACCCGGGAACAGAACAAAACAGGCTCCCATTCGGGGATGGAGGGAAAAACACAACAATTTATTTATTACAAATCTAGAAAGGAACACATACTAAACTAAGAATGAAAACCTTCCAGATACCTTCCTCCTCCCCCTCCCTTTTCTCCACAGATTCACCACCCCTCAAATTATCAACCCTCAAATCCATCAGGGAGAGAGGAGTCCCCCCTTGCCTCATGGGCCTCCCCTGGAAGCACAATTGAAACCTCCTGTGCTTCCGTGTCACCCATGGCCCCACCCAAAGAACATCGGCCCTCGTGACTTCTCCCCCCCCCGCCCATGTCCAGTGCTCTCACCACTGGACACGGGCCAGGACTGCTTTTAGGGCTCCCCGTTTAAAGATGCTCCACCCACTTCCAGAAGCAGCAGTCTCTCAACTTCGGGACACCAGTCCCCCCCATATTTCACCCCCTGGGGCCGAGGGGCCTCATGAACAGTCTCAACTTTGGGACACCAGTCACCCCCAAATTTCACCCCCTGGGGCCGAGGGGCCTCATGAACAGAGATCCTCCTCTCCATGGAGACAGAGGGCATCTCACACCCCCTTCAGCCGTCTCTGTTCACGCCGCTGCTTCACTCTTGACTCCTGGGTGTTGCCTCCCCCTAAATACAGTCTCTGGGTCACAGGGAAAAAAACACAGGTCTGTCCATGGCTATACAAGAAAGAGTCCAGCCCAAGGCCACTCCATCATCTCTTCCACTCAGGATTCTTCTCTCTTCCAGCTTTCCTCACGCTTGCCCATCTCTCATCTCTCTCTCACCTCATCCTGATTCAGGAGGATTCAGTATTTGTAAGGTTTCTATTAGTCTACAAAGGGGTTAAAATCTTCAACTCTGCCTGCCCAAGGACTCCCACATCTGCCGGGCACCTTCTCTCGACGCATCCCCCGCTTCTGGCTGGCTGAGTTGCCAGCACAATTTGTGTCCCTCTCTCCGGGGGGGCTGCCCAGACATCTCAATTCTCATCAACCCCTGCATGTTCTCCTCCACCTCTGCACCTTTTGGGGCTCCCGGCCTCCTCCCTGTCATGGCCTCCCCCTCCCCCACCCACACGCAGCTGGGCAGGGGAGAGGCCAGACCTACTCACCAACGCCGGATTCCCAAAGAGGAAGTTCTCTGGGAATCTCCTGCTTTTAACCCCCGTGTGTTCTCAGAGGCGTATCCAGATCCTCAGTGGCCACATCACATGCCAATTTTGAATTTGGCCACTGATTGGCCCGACTTAGACCTTTCCAGAAACACATTTCCAGGCCAAACCACGACACCAAGAAACGAGCAGTATTAAGCAATAAAACCTCTTGCTGCTCCAGAAGAGATGACAAACTCACAAAGCCCCTCCATGGGCTGTAGCTCAGCTCACTCAGTCTCTTATCAGTCCCTCTGGTGCTGGAAATGCCGCGGCCCAGCCCCGGAGGGGCACAGGTGTGAGCTCCTGGTGCTCTTGTGAGTGCTCAGTCCAGAGCAGGTTTAGACAGGTCCAAAGACAAGGAAAGCCAAAAACCACAGTCCAGGGGGAACTTCTCTGCCTCAGCAAGCTCGAACTAACTAAAAGCAAAAGGAGAGCTCTGTCCTGCTGTCTGTCCATCCGCAGACAACAGAGGAGCAGGAATGTGGAGGTTCTGAAATGAGAGAGGTTCTGAAAACAAACTCCATGTTTCTTCTTCCTCTTTGCTCTCAGAACCAGCCTTAATGATACAAAACTTACTTCAGAGGAATGGGGATGCGAGCATCATGAAGTCACTCCTGAGACCCCTAAACCCCACTCAGCCTGTCTAAGCAGGACCTGGGAGAGGGAGGATGTCCAGGACCCATGGGCCCCTCAGCAGCTCTGAGAATAGGGACCCCCATAACCCCAAAGTAAGGACCCTGGAAACAGGGAACCCCTGGGAGAGGTTTTCGACTCCTTCTTGATTTTTGGAGGTATTTCTGGCCACCAGACACCCGGTGACTTCTAGAGATGGAATTGGCCAGCGGGACCTTCAAAACCAATGCACTCACATCTTGTTTTTCTCCCAAATTAGGATTTCCCATTCCCAAACCTTATCTGGATAGAGGAGAAGGCTGCGAGGAAGCAGAATATGCTCCAGGACACTGAGGCAGGTGAGGAGGAAGTCAGTGCCCCTTTCCCCCTCTCTCCTGCTCCATCTCCCAGCCCAGCACTGCCCCTGGCTGCAGGACAACCCTGCTGCCAACGCTGTCCTGCTGGGGATGGACTGGGGGGATCTCTTTCTCCTTCCCTCTGGCACAGAGGCAAATCCCTTCCTCTCCTTGTCCTTCCTCCCGCAGACAAGGAGCTGAAGATGGAGAGCAGGGAGGACAAATCCCCACGGCAGAACCTCATGGACGAGGCCGTTTTGAGCGGCTCCACAGCACGGGAACCTAATGGGGCTGAAAAGCCTCGGAGATCCCTCAGGAGGAGGGGCTCCAAACCCAGCCCAGGATATGCTGAGGGAGAAAGACCCAGCCTGTGCCAGGAAGGCAGCCAGAGATCTGGCCAGAGCTCTGAGGTGGTGGTCAATGAGCAGCTTAATGATGGCAAGAAGACCCACCAGTGCTTGGAATGTGGGAAGAGTTTTCCAGCGAGCTCCTGCCTGATCATCCACCAGAGGATCCACACCGGGGAACGGCCCTACGAGTGTGGGGAATGTGGGAAGAGCTTCAGGATCAGCCACCACCTGATGAACCACCAGAGGATCCACACCGGGGAACGGCCCTACGAGTGTGGGGAATGTGGGAAGAGGTTCCAGACCAGCTCCCACCTGATCGCCCACCAGAGGATCCACACCGGGGAACGGCCCCACAAGTGTGAGGAATGTGGGAAGAGCTTCAGGATCAGCTCCCACCTGATCGTCCACCAGACGACCCACACCAATGAACGGCCCTATAAATGTGGAGAATGTGGGAAAGGCTTCAGGAGGAGCTCCAGCCTGAAACTCCACCAGATGACCCACACTGGGATACGCCCCTATGTGTGTGGGGAGTGTGGGAAGGGCTTCCGTGACAGCTCTCGCCTGATCATCCACCAGACAATGCACACTGGGGAATGCCCCTACACGTGCTTTGAATGTGGGAAGACCTTCATTGAGAACTCCAGGCTGATTATGCACCAGAGGATCCACACTGGGAAGAGGCCCTACAAGTGCGGGGAATGTGGGAAAAGCTTCAGGCAGAGCTCCACCCTAAATGCCCACCAGAGGATCCACACTGGGGAGAGGCCCTACAAGTGCGGGGAATGTGGGAAAAACTTCAGCCAGAGCTCCACCCTAAATGCCCACCAGAGGATCCACACTGGGGAGAAGCACTATGAGTGTCCTGAGTGTGGGGAGAGGTTTCGGAGCAGATACCGTCTCCTCAAGCATCAGCAGATTCACACAGAATAGAGGCCCTTCCGCTGCCCCGACTGCGGGAGGGGCTTTAAGAGAAACTCCACTCTCATCACCCACCATCAGATCCACGCTGGGGAGAGGCCCTAACAGAGTCCCAAGTGTGGGAAGAGCTTCTCCCAGAACTCTACTGTGACCCAGCACCAAGGGAGGCAGCAGTAAGGGAAGCCCTACAAGTGCCCCGTGTGCGGGAAGAGCTTTGAGCGCTGCTCCAACTCCATCCCCCACTGGAGGACCCCCATTGGATGGTCCACGATGACCCTCGTTGGGCTGAGACTTGGTGATCCATGGTCCTGGTGATCCATGTTGGGAAGAAACCTGGCTGGTGATCTCCACATCTTCCTGGCTCCCCTTGGGCACTTGGAATACAGCCAGAGAAAAATCCATTGGGATGCAAACCGAATTCAGAATTTCATAGGGGACAGCACAGTTTTTTGCTTTCAACCCCAAAAAAATCTCACCTTTTGCATCCAATCATTTCTTCAGGTGGCATCAAGGAATACTGGGTGGTGTTGGAGGTCTTTTCCAATCAAAATCATTCTATGATTCTAATTCTCTCTGGCCCATAGGCATTTTTCACAGCCAAATGGTGATTGACTGGAGCAAAAACACAAGATTTTGGAGACAGTGGAGTGGAAATTCCTCTAGAAAAGGTTCTACTCACCCAGACACATGGATACTCAGCCAGCATGGACACGTAAATTCTTTTATTTTGGCTTTCATTTTCCTTCATTTTTCTTCATCCCTTCACTCAAACATTGGGGTAAAAATAAAAACATTTAACTAAGATATGGATGGAGACATTGGGGAATATGGTGGGGATGGGGCTGGGGACATGGACAAGGACGTGGGTGTGGACATGGCTGTGGATGGCGATATTGGGCATGGGGGGGTGTCACAGATATAGATGGGGACATGGGGCTGTATGGCCATGGATGAGGACAAGGGGACAAGTCCATGGGTTGACATGTCCATGCCATGAGATGTCCCATGACCAAGGACACCACATCCCCACCACCACCACGATACTGTCCCCTTCATGCTCCCGTTTATTCCCTGCTCTTTCCCTGGCTGTGACACCTCCCTTGCAGGATGTCCCCATGTCCAGATGACCCGTGTCCATCAGCCACTCCCAGTGGCTCCAGCAGCAGCCAGAGCCTGTCCTCAGCACGCAGGATCAGCTCGGGCTTGCGGCGCGGGGGTGGCCTCGCCGTGTCCCTCCACAGCACAAACCGGGACAGTGTCAGTGCCACTGCCACCTTCATCTCAGCCATGGCAAAGCTCTGCCCGATGCAGTTCCTGCCACCACATCCCCACTGTCAGTGTCACCCCACTGTGAACCCAGCCAGGGATGGGGGTGGCACCTGGGGACACTCCTGTCCCCACTCCACCACTTACCTGGGGCCAGCAGAGAAGGGGATGATGGACAACAGGCACTGTCCCTTGGTGTTCTCTGGGCTGAACCTCAGGGGGTTGAACACCTGGGGTGACACCACCACAGTCTCACTGAGGGGACACAGCTGTCACCATCATGGTGACAGGGACACCTGACAGGGCAGCCCTACCTCAGTCTCAGGCCAGAGGTCTGGGTTGTGGTGGGTCCCGTAGACGCTCATCGGGCAGATGACCCCTGGTGGGATGGGAATGGCCACTTTAGGGACAGCAGATGAGGGTGGCTGGTGACACTGGGGACACCTTGGCCATGCCATACCCTTGGGGTGACACGGCCATCACGCAGGGGGATGTCCTCAGTGCAGCACTGGGACACAGCAGTGACAGGAGGGTGCAGCCGCAGGCTGTTCTTGATGCACATGGTGGTGAAGGGCAGCTGGGACAGGTCCTCCCTGGGGACAAAACAGGGGTGGCACCATGTCCCCGAGCCACATGACCTGGGGTGGCCCTGGGGACATCTCACCATTCAATGTCTGCAGTGTCCTGGCCAGCCAGGAGTTCCTGGACCTCCTGGCGGCATCGCTCCTGGTGCTCAGGGTGGCCAGCCAGGTTGTAGAAGAGCCATGCCAGGCCACTGGCCGTGGTGTCATGACCTGTGGGGACATTGGGTGAGTGAGGGGACACTGGAGTGGCTCCTCCCCAGTGGTGCCTGGGAGCTCGTGCTCACCCTCAAACATGAAGGTGTCACAGCCTCAGCCGCGGTGTCCTCGTCCGACAGGGTGTGGCCGTTCTCGTCCTGCGGGGGTGAGATGAGCCAGGGGCCACCTGGGGCCACCGGTCTACGGCCAAATCCCATCCATGGCCACCACTCTTCCCTAATGGCCACCACACTACAGGCACCACCATCCCACTGGCCATCAGCTCTATGGTCAATGCTGCCCATGGCCACCACTGTTCCACTGTGGCCACCAGTCTATGCCCCAGCCCACCATGGCCACCAGCATCCTCCTGGCCTCCATGGCCAACCCTTCCATGGCCACCACCATCCCCTAGACCACCATCCCCCCATGGCCACCACCCTATGGTCACCATCATCTCCCCATGGCCACAGCCACCCTCTTGAGCACTTCCATGTCTCCATGGCCACCATCATCCCCCATCCCCTCATGGCCACCAAAGGACGAGGGTTGGGGGACAACCAGAGGCTGGACATGGTGGCACTGTTGGGTGGCCTTGGGGAACCTCAAGGACAGGTTGGTGGCCACTGTGGGGTGGCATTTGGCCTGGCCATGCTGACACCTCTGGGACCTGTGGACTTGGGTTGGTGGCCACTGCCTGGGCACTGCCAGGTCTCTGAGCCAGGTGCAGTGACACCCATGGGTGGCCCTGGGGATCTGTCTGATGTCCCATGTCCTACCTGAGGCACTGAGGAGTGGCCAGAGGGTGCTGGGGTGGAAGAGGCGCAGGACAGGCAGCCAGGGAAGTGCCCCCCAGAGGCAGCCATGAGGGTACTGGGCCACCAAGGTGTCCACCTGCTGTAGGGCTTCCTCCGTGCTCTGGCCCTGGGGAGAACAGGACATGTGTGTCACTGGGGGCACAGATAGGCTTGGGTACGTGTGTCCTCAGCATACTGCCAGCCTTGGGGCCATGTGTGATTGTCCCCACTGTCCCCCTGGCAGTTGCCACCACTCTGTCCTCACCATCCCAAGTGCCACCACCCCATTCCTTCTGTCCCCTCACAGGTGCCACCACCCAATTGTTCCTTTGCTGGTGCCTCCACCCCTGTCCCCGCTGTCCCCGCAGGTGCCACCCACTGTGCCCTCACCATGCTGTTGTGTCCCAGCAACCAATTGCAGCAGGATGGGATGGGGAACTTGTTCAGCTGGCGACAAGTGGCCCGGAATCGGGTGACAGCCACCAGCACATCCCGGAGCCACCGCAGCCGCAGGGCCACCACAAAGGTGCCCAGGGCCACCACGCCCAGGGAACCTAGTGCCGTGGCCACCGCCATGAAACCGCTCCTGGGGACAGGGCAAGGGGTGGGCATGGGCGGTGTCACCGCAGGGTCACGTGGCGCCGTGCTGGGTGTCACCAGATCCGCCTTTTGTCGTAATGCACGTTCTGGTGGCAGCATCCTCTGACACGTCCTGATGGCATCTTGTGCTGACATGTCCTAGTCCAGCGTCCCCACATGTGTATCCTGGTGGCATCGTGTTCCCTGCTCCATGTGTCCCTGTCTCTCCTTCCCTCTGTGTATCACCATCCCCCACCTGTGTGTCCCTATCCCTCTGCACATATCCCTGTCCACTTTCTCCGTCGTCGTGTGTTCCTGTCCCGTCCTAGTGTCCCCGTTCCAATCTCCCCCATGTGACCCCGTTCCCTTCCATGTGTCCCTGTCCCCTCTGAGTGTCCTCATCCCCATCTCCCCCCTGTGACCCTGTTCCTTTCCGTGTGTCCCTGTCCCTCTCTCTATGTCCCCTGCCTCCTGCCCCTGGCGGGACCAAAGTCCCCGAGGTCCCAGGGCTGTGTCCTGTGGGATATTCACGTGTCCCACAGCATGTCCCCGTGTCCCATAGGATGTTCCCGTGGCTGTTCCTTGCACTGAGCTTCTCCCCTGTGCCAGCACAGAGAGGGACACCCCATGACACCCCACAGCACCCCACGGCACTTTGACCTCTGGTTTTGTCTTTTCTCCTTGGTTTGGTGGGCACCTCTGGCACAATCCTCTGGTACAAGTGGAGGTCGTGATGGTTCATTAACTGATCTCAGAGTGCCAAAATCAACAAAGAGGGGATTTCAGTATTGATCAAAACAAATGCACCTTTTATTGACTGCCCACAGCAAATGCCATAGAAGGGTTAGAAAAGAGATAAAAGATAAAGACAGAGAGAGAGAGACAAACAGAGGGTATAGCTACCAAACATAGAGACAAAATCTTCGTGGTCCAGGTTGATGGAAATTCACCTTGTGATGTCAGGGAGAATCTCAATGTCCTGGTTAACTCAGGTATTGTATTTGTGTTTCCCCCAGACAAGGAAGGAATGATGAATCTGACTCCATGTTCTCAGAAGGCAATTGATTATTTTATGATACTATATTATATTAAAAGAATGCTATACTAAACTATACTAAAGAATACAGAAAGGATACTTACAGAAGGCTAAAAAGATAATAATGAAACTTGTGACTCCCTCCAGAGTCTGACACAGCTTGGCCCTGATTGGCCAATAAGTCAAAACAATCAGAGCAAAAACCCATGAAACAATCACCTGTTGTTAAACAATCTCCAACCACATTCCACATGAGCAAAACAGAGGAGAAGCAAATCAGATAATCATTGCTTTCATTCTTCTCTGAGGCTTCTCAGCTTCCCTGGAGAAAAATCCTGGGCAAAGAGATTTTTCAGAAAATGTGAATGTGACACTCAGGGGTCTATTATAGTCCTTTGCCAAGGGGGGGAACAGGTAATTCTCTTGAAATTGCTGAGGGGGAACAGGTACAATGAAGAGTAAGTCTGTTGAAACTGTCAAGGGGGAACAGGTCATGTTCTCAGCAGTGAGTGAGAGTCATTGCTTTCTTGATCCAACGACCACACCTGGCACATCTCCCTTCAGTTTGGTCAGCCCCTCCCCATTATAGAATCATAGGGGTCTCAGTCACAGCCCTTGGGAGGGGGGGCTGCAATCTCTTTGTGTCATGGTGGTAGAGAAGCAGATGAAGGGTTTTCCGTGAGGGACCACCAACGTTACTCCTGAAAGTTCATTTGGCCAAGAGGTGGGGAAATTCATGGGCTATTGCCAAGAAGCAGGTGCAAGCATATAGGGCGAGTCGCTCCTTTGCCAGCCCCCTGCTAGAAGCAGTCACTGCAAACACAGCTGTGCACAATCACTTGGCCAGCATCCACCTCAGCCAGGCCAGAACTCCAGTCAGGGTCCTCGGGGACCCAGTCTCTGTCCTTGCGATGGTCATGAGGCAAATGAGGGAAAGTTCAGACCATCACTTACAAGGGCCCACGGCCCCAAAGGGGCCTCTGGATTCTCCAAGACCCCAGAGTGTCACAGGGTCCCTGTGATCCCATCAGTCCCTGCAGTGTCACCATGTTCCTAGGAAACACTGCAGTGTCAAAAAGTCCCCATGAATCCCCGCAGTGTCACCATGTCCCCAGGAGGCCCTGCAGTGTCACAGCACTGGAGTGGGCACAGCACCAGGGGAGGTTTGGCAGTGTTCCACTCTCTGTGAGACCACAGCAGTGGAAGCCACAATGTTCCCCTCTCTCTGACACTACAGGTGTGGCAGTACCATCTCCCCCTCTCTGTGAGACCACAGCAGTGGCAATTCCAACATTCCCTTCTTTGACACCACAAGGGTGGCAGCCCCAAAACTCCACTCTTTATGACACCACAGCAATGGCTGCCCCAGTGTTCCATTCTCTGTCACACCAGAGCAGTAGCAGTGCCAACATTCCTCTCTCTGTGACACCACAATGGTGGCAATCCTGACCTTCCCCTCTCTCTGACACCACAGCAGTTACAGCCCCAGCGTTCCACTCTCTGTGACAACATAACTGTGGCACTCCCCCTAGTCCCCCTCTCTGTGACACCAGAGGTGGCACCCCCAGCGTTCCCCTCTGTCTGACACCAGCACAGTGGCAAAACAAAGATTCCCCTCTCTATGAGAAAACAGTGGTGACAGACCCAAGGTTCCAATCTCTCTGACACCACATCTGTGGCAGTCCCAGTGTTCCACTCTTTGTGACACCACAGTGGTCACAACCTCAACTTTCCCCTCCTCGTGACACTGCAGCTGTGGAAGCCCCAAGTCCCCGTCTCTGTGGAACTGCAGCAGGGGCAGCTCCTGTGTCTCTCCCTCTCTGTCACCACAGTGGTGGATGCCCCAAAGTTCCCCTCTCTGTGACACTGCAGGGGTGGCCATCCAAAGTTCTACTCCCTATGACAGCACCACAGTGGCAGTTCCAACATTCCCCTCTCTGTGACACCTCAACATCTGCAGCCCCAGTGTTTCTCTGTCAGTGACATGACAGCAGTGGCAATACCAATGTCCCCTTGTCTATGATACCAAAGAGGTTGTAACCCCAACCTTGCTCTCTCTGTGACACCACAGGGGTGGCAGTCCCATTGTCCTGGTCTCTGTGACACCACAGCTGTGGCAGTCCCCTTGTCCTGGTCTCTGTGACACCACAGTGGTTTGTGCCCAAACGTTCCCCTCTCTGTGACACTGCAGCTGTGGCAGCAGCACTGGAACAGAAGCAGCAGCCGTGGAACAACAGGGGAGCAGGGGAGGAGCAGAGACAGAGCTCTGGAACAGTGGGAGATAAGCAGTGCTGGAGCAGTGCTGGAGCTGTGATGGAGCAGTGCTGGAGCAGTGTTGGACAAGCAGAGGAACTGTGCTGGAACATCCCCAGAGCAGCACTGGAGCAGCTTTGGAGCAGCACTGGAGTAAGCACGGAAAAGGTGAAACAGTGGTGGAACCAGAACCACAGCCATGAACAGTGGTGGCATGCTGGTGGCACATTGGTGGCACATTGGTTACACATAGGTGGCACACTGGTGTCACACTGTTGGCACATTGGTGGCACATTGGTGGCACATTGGTGGCACATTGGTGGCACAGGCCCCACGGCCGTGGAGCGGCACAGGACATGCCGACGCTGCGGGACACAGAGCGGCTCCGAGCGCTTTGTCCTGCAGGGACTGGCTCTGCACACCAGAGCGATCCCAGCAGGCTGACCCAGAGCGGGGGAAGCAGCAGGAATTGCTGCTGGACTCTGGAAGGCAGGGATGGAGAGCATTGAATGGTGACCTGGAGGTTTGATACCGCTCATTGTGGCCGCTTTTCGGGTGCCAGGACCGTTCCTGTCCATTTGAAGTCATGAACTCAGGAGATACTCAGGACAAAAGCAATCAAACTGCCTTCTTTACTGCAGGGAAGCACAGCTTGGGACAAGTTTCATGATTTCTGATTTAGGAACCAAAGTGGGTCAATTATTGGCCTGTGGTTTGCTCTAGTCAAAGACCAATACCCAAAGTACTGGGATTTGGCGTTAAAAAGGAGCAATGTGCCTCATCACCTGGATATTGCACACGGAGTACCAAGCTATTTGTGGTCATTATGATCCATAAAACAAATGGATTTCTTTTCCTGATTTCACTCTTCCTTCGTCTCTCTCTGGGATGAGGGCTCCAAGACTCCCTGCAGGTCTGCTTTCCAGAATCTGCTCCTCTAGAGTTGGGATGGGACAAATGTGCAGTGGAAAGAGGGAGGAAAATGGAGCATTCAAACTGCAAAGTCTGTTCTTTTAGTTTCTGCATTTCCAGTATTTAGAAACTGTCATGTGTTCAACTCTCAGACCAACTCCCACATTTCTCTCTTTTGCCCTGGCAGAAAACCTTCCTTTGGCCCTATTTAGGAAGTGACCCTCGGAAACACCTCAGTGCAAATGATTTTTGGTTGGTTTTGCTAACAGATCACGAGAAAATCAGTGGAAGGGGAGAGATGAGGGAGAGGGCAGAAACAATTCCTTTCTTTTCTCTTCCAGGTGCAAAGTCTCCTGTGCAGGTTGTGCTGCAGCCAGAGACTTCCCAGGCCAAGGGCTGTGGGAAGCGATTCAGCTGAGGCAGCTGAGACATCTCCTCCCTGCTTTGCAGCCCTGGGGCTGGCAGGGGACACAGCTGCCCCCCGTGCACCCCACACAGCCCCTGGAATGGGGGATTCTTCCTGCCTCTGCCAGATGCTCCTTCTCCATCCCTGGCCTGACTGCTCCTGCTCTGAGCTCCCTGCCATGGTCATTGCTGGGGCTGGGGAGCAGGAGGGAGGAGCTCAGCGCCAACCTGGGAGGTGCCAGCGGGGTCAGAGATGTGTGGAAGTGACAGTGACAGAGTGATGGGATGTGCACATGGACACAGAGACAAGAGAACATCTCTGGAGAAAACCTCTTCAAAATCTGGGGCATTTTTGTTTGTAAAATACCTATAGATATGGATACACACACACACAGTGTGACTTTGCTGAAAGGGTTTATTGATTATTGATTATTGAAGGGAAATGGCCCAGGGCTCCCAGGGGATCAGAGGGTTCCTCCAGGGATGATCATCTCCTCATGCCACCAGAGGGGATCGGGACACGGGTGTCCCCACAGCTTCCAATCCTAAAAGACAAACCCCAGAACGTGACACTGGAGCACACTGGGCCATGGATGGGCTTTGTCCCCACCCCTGTCCCTGCAGGCACGTTTCACCTAGACATCCAGAGAGGCAGCCAGGCGCTTCACACGCAGAAGATCCCGCACGTTTTCATACAGAGGGGGCTGGGGACAAAGGCAGCGTTAGAGACACACTGGGGGCACTGGGCTGGACTGGGAGGCAGGGGAGAGCAGGGGGGGCCTTGGGGAAGGGGCTGCAGGAGCAATGGGCTGCAGGAGCTGCTGTGCTCCTGCCTGGAAGCACTGGGCTCCTGGCCAAGAGGCACAGCTGGGGCAGGGGCTGCGTCCTGGCTCATGCAGGAGGTCCTGGGGTGACAGGGACGGGAATGCAGCAGGGGCCCTGGGCAAAGGCTTCCCTGGCGAGGAGCCGTGGGGCAGGGCATTGTCTGTGCTGTCAGTAGGGGTGCACTGGGCTGTGCTGGGACAGACTGGGATGGGCTGGGCTGTAGTGGCCATGCAAGGGGAGGGTCTGACACCGGCAGAACTCGTGGTACCCACCAGAGGCGTTTCCAGGTTCACGACGTTGTCTAAATCCAACTGCAGAGAGAGCAGGAGACCTGGCTGGTCACTGGGATGTCCCCAGTGCCAGCGAGGGATGGGGGGACTGAACTGCCACCCAATTCCCTGAGGGGATGCCCTCCAATGCCAGCAGCCCACTCACCTCCCGGAGATCATCTTGGGTTCCTTCCAGGAGTGCCTGGAAAGGAGAACAAAGGCTTGGTCTGGACTGGCCCTTGTGGGGCTGTGGGGGGACACGGGTGCAGGGAGCGGGGCCCAGGCAGAGGGATGGGAATTCAGGGCCTCCAGGGAAATCTGCTGGAGGTGGGGGAGACCCAAAGATACTGATCTGGGGTCAACTGAGGGCCCAGGAGACAGGGCTGGGGGCATGGAAGGAGCAGGGTGTGAGGTACAGGGGAGGAGAAAGGGATTGAGGTGTAGGGACATGGGAGTGCAAGGGACGGGCTAAGTGGGGACAGAATAATGAGGATGGTTGGGGACAAAACCAACAGGAATGAGAGATGGTGTGGGAGTGGGGAGTGAGTCAGGGAATTGTACAGGGAGACCCTTCTGCCATGGCCAGGAAGAAAGGCAAAGAATGGAGGGGAGACGTGGAAGGAAAGGCCTTGGGAATGGTCAGTGGGAGGGAGTTTGGGGACCCTGAATGGGATACAGAGGAGGGACCAAAAGGGTGGGTTGGGAGGGTAGAAAGGGCAGGATGTGGGGACAGCGTTTGGCTGGTGCCTCACCTTGGCCTGTGCCGGGGGGCACAGCAGGATGCAGAAGAGCAGGGCCACGCTGAGCACAGCCACCTTCATCTTCCTCTGGCTCTGGGCAGCAATGCCTGAGGCTGCAGCAGGTGAGGAGCACCTTTATCCCTGCTGGGACTCCTCCCTGCACCCTCCCTGCCAGCCCCCAGGCCAAAGCCCGGCTTGGCACAGCCTCCAGCCCTGGCCACAAGCCCAGCCCTGGCACAGAGTCCACCCCACCTGTGGCACGGATCCAGCCCCCTTGCCCGGCATCCCTCCAGCTTCCTGCATGGGGCAGCTGCCCCTGGAAGGGTCCAGGCACCTGGGGGACCAAGGGGGGCAGGCAGGGAGCCAAAGGCATCTGGGCACCCTGTGGGGACAACCCCCAGTCCAACACAATCCATCCTCCAACACCCCCAGTGCCAGATCCCCCATCTCCTGCTGCCCATCTCCTCCGGAGCTTTCCCTGTGGGACAGCCCAGAGCTGAGCCCGGCCCCAAACCCAACATGTGGGAGAACAAGGGGAACAAGGGACGTGTGATCAGGTGGGTGATTGGCATCTCCAGTCACTGCAGATACTGGGAGCACTGGGCAATGCGGAACACCTGCAGACAAGGCTGAGGGTTGGGGAACGGCTCAGGCGTGGCAATTCCCACATGCACACAACCTGATATCCCATTCCCTGCAGATGCCAATCCCATCCAGTCTCCATGCCCAGAGGGGAATATGCCCTGCCCTGCCCCTCATCCTGTCACACCTGCAGCCACTGAGACCTCCCAGAGCACCTGGGGCATGGCCCTGGCTCTGGGCCCAGGCCAGCACTGGCCCTGAGCAGGATGTGCCCATCCCAGGGACATGGGGAAGGGGGCACCTGTCCCCAGGCAGCCACTCGGACCTCATTGGGGTAACAGAGGTGCCCTGTGAGGAGCAGGGGTGTTGGTCCCTTATCAGCATCTCTGACAAGCCCTGTTTACCCAGGCCCTGAGGCACCAGGAGGACATTCAGATATCTTGGGCTTTCTGGGACTGCCTGGTGCAGGGTGGTCTGTGCAGGGGGGAGCTGAGAGCAGATGGATCCCTGGTGGGACAACCCCCACTCCAACACAATCCATCCTCCAACAGCCCCCAGAACCATGTACCCCCATCTCCTGCTGCCCCTTCCCTCCCAGAGCTTTCCCTGTGGGACACCCCAGAGCTGAGCCCATCCCAAAATCTGTAGAGCCCCAGCAGAATTGCCCCTGTTCCTGCTCTGGCACTTGGAGGAAAGAGTGGTGGGCACTGACCCCTCTTCCAGGGGCATCAGGACCCCAGACTCAGGGAAAGCAGGAATGTGGCAGGACTTTGAGTCAAGGGCAGGCAGGTGATTGGGATCTGCAGCCCCTGGAGACACTGGGAGCACTGGGCAGTGTTGATCACCTGTTGATCACCTTGCAGACAAGGCTGAGCCTTGGGCAATGCCTCAGGTGTGCTTGTTCTCTCAGCCAGACCACTCCATTTCCCTTTCCCTGCTGGCCCCAAACCAGTCCCATCTCCAGCCCCAGAGCAGTGTGCAGAGGCCAATGTCCCCTGCCCTGCCCCTCAGCCTGTCCCACCCACGGCCACCGTGCCCACCCAGAGCACCCGTGTCCCGCTCTGCACAGCTGCCACATGCAGGGTGCCAGGGACATCATCCCCAGCGAGGCTCAAACTCCAGCCCTGGCCCTGGCTGCCATGGGCTGCAGCTCCCCAGGGCCCTTGGCCCCACACAGGGTCTCTGCAATGGCCTGGCCCTGAACTAAGGCCAGTGCTGGCCCTGAGCAGGATGTGCCCATCCCAGGGACATGGGGAAGGGGGCACCTGTCCCCAGGCAGCCACTCGCAGCTCATTGGGGTAACAGAGGTGCCCTGTGAGGAGCAGGGGTGTTGGTCCCTTATCAGCATCTCTGACAAGCCCTGTTTACCCAGGCCCTTAAGCTTCAGGAAGACATTCAGATATCTTGGGCTTCCAGGAAGGAAAATCCATGCTGAAGTTATTCCCGAGAGCTGTCCTTGGCAGTGACTCCTGTTTGACATTCCAGGCCATTAGTGAAGGGTTGTGCACCTCTCTTTCCCCAGGGACAATGTGGATCCATCCCAGATGTGTTGTGGCCCAGCTATGAAAACATTTCAGGCCACTGCCTTAACTGTTTGCTCTGGAACTTGCCCAAGGAGCTGCAGGGTCCAGGCAGATTTTCCTGTGGAGTGCCCCAGGACACAGAGACCATAGTGGCCCCATGGGGGATCCTTGACCAGAGGCACAAGTGCTGCGACATCACTGCTGTGCTGACATGGTCTTGGAATGGGATTGAGGAAGTGTCCCCAGGGTTCTAATTGCAGAATAATGGCCAAGGAGAGATACAGACCTCCTTGGAGATCAGCGCCAGTCAGGGGGGTGGCAGTGGACAGCCACTGACCACGTGCTAACAGCCCAGGCAGAAGGAGCTGGACATGGCCAGAGGCTCCCTGTGTGGGCAGATTGGCCCTGCAGCTTCAGGGACACCATGGGAATGTCCCTGCCCCACTCGGGGCTGTGGATGACCTGTGCAGAAACTGTCCCTCCAGCTCTCAGCAGCATTTCAGCAATGAGGTTATTTCCCCTCCATTGTATTCACTGTGATCCCCATGGCAGGAGAAATGATGAAGAGGACTCCTTGGCTATCAGAAGCATAATTAATTACTATATTATACTACGATATTATATACTATATTACACTATATTACACTACATCTAAAATGAATCTGCCAAGCACTCAGCTCTGCTCTCAACTGCCAACAGTCCCGACACACACACTCACTTGGCCCTGATAGGCCAGGGAAACAAAACACCATCACTTTGGGTAGACAGTCTGCATATTGCATTCAACTTCTGCACTAACACAGGCACAGCAAATGAGATAAGAATTGTTGTTTCCTTTTTCTGGGGTTCAGAGAATGTGTATCTCAGAAATATTCTTGGGAAGTTGTGCCTTGCTTTTCCCTCTGAAGAGACATGACTGCTGCTTTTGCATCAACCTTTTACAGTGGGGTCCTCAGCACAGGAAAGGCTCAGACTTTGTGGAGCAGTTCCAGAGGAGGCTGAGATGCTCCAAATGCTTGCAGCACCTCTGTGACAGAGACAGGCTGTGGGAGTTGGGGCAGTTCAGCCTAGATCAGAAAAGGCCATGGGAAGACCCCACAGTGACCTTGCAGAACTTCAATGAACCTCACAGGAAACGTGGGGAGAAATGTTTTAGTAGGATCTGTCTCAGCTGGAGAAAAGGAAATGTTTTTAAAGCAGAAGAGGATAAGTTTTAAAGCAGATGGAGATAAGGAAGAAATCTTCGATGCTCTGGTCGGTGAAAGACTGGCACACGTTTCACAGACACCTGGTGCATGCCCCATCCTTGGAAATATTCCTGGTTGGATGGGCTCTGAGCAACATGATGGAGGAAAAGATGTCTCTGCTCCCACCCCACAGGTGGCCCTGTGGTGTCAGCTACAGGAGTGGTCGGTGTCTCTTGTAGGATTCAATTCCCCCCGGGGAGCGGAGGGAACACACAGCAGCACAGATGGCAGGAACGTCCTCCCATGGAGAAGGGAATATTCTGGATCAACAGGCTCAGGCTGCCCAATTTTGTGTCTCTGTAGATGGCCACAAGTGTCAGAAGAGACTAAGAACCAGGAGGCCCTGCAGTGTCTCTGAGTCCCCTTGGTTCCAGGAGGCCCCACAGAATCCCAGGGCCCCTTTGGCTCCATGAGGCCCCACAGAATCCCAAGGCCCCTTTGGTCTCATGAGGTCTCACAATGTCACAAGGACCCCTGGACACCACAATGCCTTGAGGAATCCCAACGGATCCTTGCTTCCAACTGGCCTGGCTGTGTCACGAGGGCCCCTGGATTCCCTGAGACCTCACAGTGTCACAGTGTCCCCTTGTTTCCACAAGCCACAGGGTCACAACGGCCCCTGGTCATCTTTAGGCACCAGAGTGTCACAGCATCCCCTCAGTTCTATGAACTCCACAGTGTCACAATGTCCCCTTGGATCCATTCAGTCCTGCAATGTCAGAGTGTCCCCCTGGTTCCATTTAGTTCTGCAGAGACACAGTGCTCCCTTGCTTCCATTCAGTCCTGCAGTGTCACAATGGTTCCTGGGAACCATGAGGCCCTGAGGGATCACAGTGGAAGTTTTCATGAAGCCCCACAGATTGGCAGACTCCTCTTGATTCCATGAGGGTCCATGGCCCCAAAGGGGCCTCTGGATTCTACAAGGTGTAGAATGGAGTGTCACAGGGCCCCTGTGATCCCATCAGTCTCAGCAGTGTCTCCTTGACCCAGGAGGCCCTGTGGTGTCACCATGTCTCCATGAATCCCTGAGATGTCACAGTGTCCTCAGGAAACACCGCAGTGTCACTATGTCCCCAAGAATCCCTGCAGTTTCACAGTGTCCCCAGGAGGCCCTGCAGTGTCACAGAGGAGCAGCACTGGAGTGGGCAGAGCACCAGGGGAGGTTTGGCAGCGTTCCCCTCTCTGTGACACCACAGCAGTGGCAATTCCAATATTCCCCTCTCTGTGAGACCACAAGGGTGGCAGCCGCAAAGTTCCACTCTTTATGACACCACAGAAATGGCTGCCCCAACATTCCCTTCTCTGTCACACCAGAGCAGTAGCAGCGCCAGCATTCCCCTCTCTGTGACACCACTATGGTGGCAATCCTGACCTTCCCCTCTCTGTGACAACACAGCTGTGGCACTCCCCCTAGTCCCCCTCTCTCTGACACCAGAGCTGGCACCCCCATTGTTCCCCTCTGTCTGACACCAGCACAGTGGCAAACCAAAGATTCCCCTCTCTATGAGAAAACAGTGGTGGCAGACCCAAGGTTCCAATCTCTCTGACACCACATGGGTGGCAGACCCAACGTTCCCTAGTCTATGAAAACACAGAAGTAGCAGCTCCAGCCTTCGCCTCTCTGTGACACCACAGCACTGGCAGTCCCAGTGTTCCCCTGTCAGTGACACTATAGTGTTGGCAACCTCAGTGTTCCCCCCTTTGTGACATGACAGCAGTGGCAATACCAACGTCACCTTGTCTATGACACTGAAGCAGTTGTAAGCCCAGTTTCCCTTCTCTGTGAAACCCCAGTGGTGGCAGCCCCAAAGTTCCCCTCTCTGTGACACTGCAGGGGTGGCCATCCAAAGTTCTACTCTCTGTGACAGCACCGCAGTGGCAGTTCCAACATTCCCCTCTCTGTGACACCTCAACATCTGCAGCCCCAGTGTTCCCCTGTCAGTGACATGACAGCAGTACCAATACCCTGTCTATGACACCAAAGCAGTTGCACCCCCAGCGTTCCCCTCTCTGAGACACCACAGAGGTGGCACTCCCAGCATTCTCCTCTCTATGACAGCATTGCAGTGGCAGCCCCAACACTCCCCTCTCTATGACACCGCAAGGGAGGCAGCCCCAAATGTTCCCCTGTTTGTGACAGCACAGCAGTGGCAGCCCCAGCATTCCCTTCTATGACACCACAGCAGCTGCCCCAACCTTCCTCTCTCTGTGACACCACAGCTGTGGCAGTTCCCTTGTCCTGGTCTCTGTGACACCACAGTGGGTGATGCCTGAACGTTCCCCTCTCCGTGACACTGCAGCTGTGGCAGCAGCACTGGAACAGAAGCAGCAGCCGTGGAACAACAGGGGAGCAGGGGAGGAGCAGAGACAGAGCTCTGGAACAGCAGGAGATGAGCAGTGCTGGAGCAGTGCTGGAGCTGTGGTGGAACTGTGGTGGAACTGTGGTGGACAAGCAGAGGAACTGTGCTCAGAGTTCAGAGGAAGATCCCCAGAGCAGCACTGGAGCAGCTTTTGGGCAGCAGTGGAGTAACCATGGAAAAGGTGGAACAGTGGTGGAACAGGAACCATAGCCATGAACTGTTGTTACGTTTCCTTTCATAGAGAAAAGCAAGGCACAATTCTTCCCAAGGATTTCTGAAATCAACATTCTCTGAAGCTCAGAGAAAGGGAAGACACAATTCTTATCTCATTTGCTGTGTGTGTGTTGTGCCAAAGTAGAATGCAATATGGAGATTGTTTACCCAAAGTGAGGATGGTTTGTTTCCTGGGCCTATTAGGGCCAAGAGAGTGTGTGTGTCGGACTGTCGGCTGCCAGTCAGGGGAGAGTCACGAGATGAGTGCAGTTCTGTGCAGTTGTGTGAAGAGATGAGTGCTTGGCAGATTCAGTTTAGATGTAATGCATACAGTATAGTATAATAAAGTAATAAATTAGCTTTCTGATATTAATGGAGTCCACCTCTTCATTCCCTCACCAACATCAGAGACACCTTTGATTTACAGTAATGAACATTGGTAGCTCAGCCATGGACAGTGGTGGCAGATAGGTGGCACACTGGTGGCACAATGGTGGAACATTGGTGGCACATTGCAGGCTCATTGGTGTCACATTGGTGGCACATTGGTGGCACAGGCCCCACGGCCGTGGAGCGGCACAGGAGATGCCGACGCTGCGGGACACAGAGCGGCTCCGAGCGCTTTGTCCTGCAGGGACTGGCTCTGCACACCAGAGCGATCCCAGCAGGCTGACCCAGAGCGGGGGAAGCAGCAGGAATTGCTGCTGGACTCTGGAAGGCAGGGATGGAGAGCATTGAATGGTGACCTGGAGGTTTGATCCTGCTCATTGTGGCCGCTTTTCGGGTGCCAGGACCGTTCCAGTCGATCTGAAGTCATGAACTCAGGAGATACTCAGGACAAAGGCAATCACACTGCCTTCTTTACTGCAGGGAAACACAGCTTGGGAGAAGTTTCATGATTCTGATTTAGGAACCAAAGTGGGTCAATTATTGGCCTGTGGTTTGTTCTAGTCCTGGAACTATTCCCAAAGTGCTGCGATTTGGCGTTAAAAAGGAGCAATGTGCCTCATCACCTGGATAGTGCACAAGGAGTACAGAGCTATTTGTAGTTGTTATGACTGAGAAAACAACTGGAATTTTTTCCCGATTTCACTCTTCCTTCCTCTCTCTCTCTCTCTGGGATGAGGACTCCAAGACTCCTTGCAGGTCTGCTTTCCAGAATCTGCTTCTCTGGAGTTGGGATGGGACAAATGAGCAGTGGGAAGAGGAAAGAAAATGGACCATTCAAACTGCAAACTCTGTTGTTGTAGCCTCTGCATTTCCAGTCTTTAGAAACTGTCATGTGTTCAACTCTCAGATCAACTCCCACATTTCTCTCTTTTGCCCTGGCAGAAAACCTTCCTTTGGCCCTATTTAGGATCTGACCCTCAGAAACACCTCAGTGCAGATGCTTTTTGGTTGGTTTTGCTAACAGATCACGAGAAAATCAGCACAAGGGGAGGGATGAGGGAGAGGGCAGAAACAATTCCTTTCTTTTCTCTTCCAGGTGCAAAGTCTCCTGTGCAGGTTGTGCTGCAGCCAGAGACTTCCCAGGCCAAGGGCTGTGGGAAGCGATTCAGCTGAGGCAGCTGAGACATCTCCTCCCTGCTTTGCAGCCCTGGGGCTGGCAGGGGACACAGCTGCCCCCTGTGCACCCCACACAGCCCCTGGAATGGGGGATTCTTCCTGCCTCTGCCAGATGCTCCTTCTCCATCCCTGGCCTGACTGCTCCTGCTCTGAGCTCCCTGCCATGGTCATTGCTGGGGCTGGGGAGCAGGAGGGAGGAGCTCAGCGCCAACCTGGGAGGTGCCAGCGGGGTCAGAGATGTGTGGAGGTGACAGTGACACTATGATGGGATGAGCACATGGACACAGAGACAAGAGAACATCTCTGGAGAAAACCTCTTCAAAATCTGGGGCATTTTTGTTTGTAAAATACCTATAGATATGGACACACACACACACAGTGTGACTTTGCTGAAAGGGTTTATTGATTATTGATTATTGAAGGGAAATGGCCCAGGGCTCCCAGGGGATCAGAGGGTTCCTCCAGGGATGATCATCTCCTCATGCCACCAGAGGGGATCGGGACACCGGTGTCCCCACAGCTTCCAATCCTAAAAGACAAACGCCAGAACGTGACTCTGGAGCACACTGGGCCATGGATGGGCTTTGTCTCCACCCCTGTCCCGGCAGGCACGGCTCACCTAGGCATCCAGAGAGGCAGCCAGGCGCTTCAAACGCAGAAGATCCCGCACGTTTTCATACAGAGGGGGCTGGGGACAAAGGCAGCGTTAGAGACACACTGGGGGCACTGGGCTGGACTGGGAGGCAGGGGAGAGCAGGGGGCCCTTGGGGAAGGGGCTGCAGGAGCAATGGGGTGCAGGAGCTGCTGTGCTCCTGCCCAGAAGCACTGGGCTCCTGGCCAAGAGGCACAGCTGGGGCAGAGGCTGCATCCGGGCTCATCCAGGGGGTCCTGGGGTGACAGGGACGGGAATGCAGCAGGGGCCCTGGGCAAAGGCTTCCCTGGCGAGGAGCCGTGGGGCAGGGCATTGTCTGTGCTGTCAGTAGGGGTGCACTGGGCTGTGCTGGGACAGACTGGGATGGGCTGGGCTGTGGTGGCCATGCAAGGGGAGGGTCTGACACCGGCAGAACTCGTGGTACCCACCAGAGGCGTTTCCAGGTCCACGACGTTGTCTAAATCCAACTGCAGAGAGAGCAGGAGACCTGGCTGGTCACTGGGATGTCCCCAGTGCCAGCGAGGGATGGGGGGAATGAACTGCCACCCAATTCCCTGAGGGGATGCCCTCCAATGCCAGCAGCCCACTCACCTCCCGGAGATCATCTTGGGTTCCTTCCAGGAGTGCCTGGAAAGGAGAACAAAGGCTTGGTCTGGACTGGCCCTTGTGGGGCTGGTGGGGGGACACGGGTGCAGGGAGCAGGGCCCAGGCAGAGGGATGAGAATTCAGGGCCTCCAAGGAGATCTGCTGGAGGTGGGGGAGACCCAAAGACACTGATCTGGGGTCAACTGAGGGCCCATGAGACAGGGCTGGGGGCGTGGAAGGAGCAGGGTGTGAGGTACAGGGGAGGAGAAAGGAATTGCAGTGTAGGGACATGGGAGTGCAAGGGACGGGCTAAGTGGGGACAGAATGATGAGGATGGTTGGGGACAAAACCAACAGGAATGAGAGATGGTGTGGGAGTGGGGAGTGAGTCAGGGAATTGTACAGGGAGACCCTCCTGCATTGGAGAGGAAGAAAGGCAAAGAATGGAGGGGAGACGTGGAAGGAAAGGCCTTGGGAATGGTCAGTGGGAGGGAGTTTGGGGACCCTGAATGGGATACAGAGGAGGGACCAAAAGAGTGGGAAGGGAGGGCAGAAAGGGCAGGATGTGGGGACAGCGTTTGGCTGGTGCCTCACCTTGGCCTGTGCTGGGGGGCACAGCAGGATGGAGAAGAGCAGGGCCACGCTGAGCACAGCCACCTTCATCTTCCTCTGGCTCTGGGCAGCGCTGCCTGAGGCTGCAGCAGGTGAGGAGCACCTTTATCCCTGCTGGGACTCCTCCCTGCACCCTCCCTGCCAGCCCCCAGGCCAAAGCCGGACTTGGCACAGCCCCCAGCCCTGGCCACAAGTCCAGCCCTGGCACAGAGTCCACCCCACCTGTGGCACGGATCCAGCCCCCTTGCCCGGCATCCCTCCAGCTTCCTGCACAGGGCAGCTGCCCCTGGAAGGGCCCAGGCACCTGGGGGGCCAAGGGGGGCAGGCAGGGAGTCAAAGGCATCTGGGGACGCTGTGGGGACAGTCCCCAGTCCAACACAATCCATCCTCCAACACCCCCAGTGCCAGATCCCCCATCTCCTGCTGCCCCTCTCCTCCCAGAGCTTTCCCTGTGGGACAGCCCAGAGCTGAGCCCAGCCCCAAAGCCAACATGTGGGACAACAAGGGGAACAAGGAACATGTGATCAGGTGGGTGATTGGCATCTCCAGTCACTGCAGACACTGGGAGCACTGGGCAATGCTGATCACCTGCACACAAGGCTCAGGGTTGGGGAATGGCTCAGGCGTGGCAATTCCCACATGCACACAACCTGATATCCCATTCCCTGCAGATGCCAATCCCATCCAGTCTCCATGCCCAGAGCACTGTCCAGAGGGGAATATGCCCTGTCCTGACCCTCATCCTGTCACACCTGCAGCCACTGAGCCCTCCCAGAGCACCTGGGGCATGGCCCTGGCTCTGGGCCCAGGCCAGCACTGGCCCTGAGCAGGATGTGCCCATCCCAGGGACATGGGGAAGGGGGCACCTGTCCCCAGGCAGCCACTCGGAGCTAAGTGGGGTAACAGAGATGCCCTGTGAGGAGCAGGGGTGTTGGTCCCTTATCAGCATCTCGGACAAGCCCTGTTTACCCAGGCCCTGAGGCACCAGGAAGACATTCAGATATCTTGGACTTTCTGGGACTGCCTGGTGCAGGGTGGTCTGTGCATGGGGGAGCTGAGAGCAGATGGATCCCTGGTGGGGACAACCCCCACTCCAACACAATCCATCCTCCAACAGCCCCCAGAACCATGTACCCCCATCTTCTGCTGCCCCTTCCCTCCCAGAGCTTTCCCTGTGGGACACCCAGAGCTGAGCCCATCCTAAAATCTGTAGAGCCCCAGCAGAATTGCCCCTGTTCCTGCTCTGGCACTTTGAGGAAACAGTGGTGGGCACTGACCCCTCTTCCAGGGGCATCAGGACCCCAGACTCAGGGAAAGCAGGAATGTGGCAGGACTTTGAGTCAAGGGCAGGCAGGTGATTGGGATCTGCAGCCCCTGGAGACACTGGGAGCACTGGGCAGTGTTGATCACCTGTTGATCACCTTGCAGACAAGGCTGAGCCTTGGGCAATGCCTCAGGTGTGCTTGTTCTCTCAGCCAGACCACTCCATTTCCCTTTCCCTGCTGGCCCCAAACCAGTCCCATCTCCAGCCCCAGAGCAGAGTGCAGAGGGCAATGTGCCCTGCCCTGCCCCTCAGCCTGTCCCACCCACGGCCCCCGTGCCCACCCAGAGCACCCGTGTCCCGCTCTGCACAGCTGCCACATGCAGGGTGCCAGGGACCCCATCCCCAGCGAGGCTCAAACTCCAGCCCTGGCCCTGGCTGCCATGGGCTGCAGCTCCCCAGGGCCCTTGGCCCCACACAGGGTCTCTGCAATGCCCTGGCCCTGAACTAAGGCCAGTGCTGGCCCTGAGCAGGATGTGCCCATCCCAGGGACATGGGGAAGGGGGCACCTGTCCCCAGGCAGCCACTCGCAGCTAATTGGGGTAACAGAGGTGCCCTGTGAGGAGCAGGGGTGTTGGTCCCTTATCAGCATCTCTGACAAGCCCTGTTTACCCAGGCCCTGAGGCACCAGGAAGACATTCAGATATCTTGGGCTTCCAGGAAGGAAAATCCATGCTGAAGTTATTCCCGAGAGCTGTCCTTGGCAGTGACTCCTGTTTGACATTCCAGGGCATTAGTGAAGGGTTGTGCACCTCTCTTTCCCCAGGGACAATGTG
This sequence comes from Passer domesticus, assembly GCF_036417665.1. NCBI lineage: Eukaryota > Metazoa > Chordata > Aves > Passeriformes > Passeridae > Passer > Passer domesticus. The sequence continues at coordinate 2,673,938 of NC_087502.1, read as the reverse complement.
GATCCATCCCAGATGGGTTGTGGCCCAGCTATGAAAACATTTCAGGCCACTGCCTTAACTGTTTGCTCTGGAACTTGCCCAAGGAGCTGCAGGGTCCAGGCAGATTTTCCTGTGGAGTGCCCCAGGACTCAGAGACCAGAGTGTCCCCATGGGGGATCCTTGACCAGAGGCACAAGTGCTGTGACATCACTGCTGTGCTGACATGGTCTTGGGATGGGATTGAGGAAGTGTCCCCAGGGTTCTAATTGCAGAATAATGGCAAAGGAGAGATCCAGACCTCCTTGGAGATCAGCACCAGTCAGGGAGGTGGCAGTGGACAGCCACTGACCACGTGCTAACAGCCCAGGCAGAGGGAGCTGGACATGGCCAGAGGCTCCCAGTGTGGGCAGATTGGCCCTGCAGCTTCAGGGACCCCATGGGAATGTCCCTGCCCCCCTCGGGGCTGTGGATGAGCTGTGCAGAAACTGTCCCTCCAGCTCTCAGCAGCATTTCAGCAATGAGGTTGTTTCCCCTCCATTGTATTCACTGTGATCCCCATGGCAGGAGAAATGATGAAGAGGACTCCATGGATATCAAGAGCATAATTAATTACTATATTATACTACAATATTATATACTATATTATACTATATTACATTACATCTAAACTGAATCTGCCAAGCACTCAACTCTGCTCTCAACTGCCGACAGTCCCGACACACACACACACACTTGGCGCTGATTGGCCAGGGAAACAAAATACCATCACTTTGGGTAAACAGTCTGCATATTGCATTCAACTTCTGCACAAACACAGGCACAGCAAATGAGATAAGAATTGTTTTTCCTTTTTCTGGGGTTCAGAGAATGTGAATCTCAGAAATATTCTTGGGAAGTCGTGCCTTGCTTTTCTCTGTGAAGAGACATGACTGCTGCTTTTGCATCAACCTTTTACAGTGGGGTCCTCAGCACAGGAAAGGCTCAGACTTTGTGGAGCACTTCCAGAGGAGGCTGAGGTGCTCCAAATGCTTGGAGCACCTCTGTGGCAGAGACAGGCTGTGGGAGTTGGGGCAGTTCAGCCTAGATCAGAAAAGGCCATGGGAAGACCCCACAGTGACCTTGCAGGACTTCAAGGAACTTCACAGGAAACGTGGGGAGAAATGTTTTAGTTCAGCTGGAGAAGAGGAAATGGTTTTAAAGCAGAAGAGGATAAATTCAGACTAGCGATAAGGAAGATATCTTTGATGCTGTGGTTGGTGAAACACTGGCACAGGTTTCCCAGACACCTGGTGCATGCCCCATGCTTGGAAATATTCCTGGTTGGATGAGCTCTGAGCAACATGATGGAGGAAAAGATGTCTCTGCTCCCACCCCCCAGGAGGCCCTGTGGTGTCAGCTACAGGAGTGGTCGGTGTCTCTTGTAGGATTCAATTCCCCCCGGGGAGCGGAGGGAACACACAGCAGCACAGATGGCAGGAACGTCCTCCCATGGAGAAGGGAATATTCTGGATCAACAGGCTCAGGCTGCCCAGTTTTGTGTCTCTGTAGATGGACTCAAGTGTCAGAAGAGACTGAGAACCAGGAGGCCCTGCGGTGTCTCTGAGTCTCCTTGGTTCCAGGAGGCCCCACAGATTCCCGGGGTGTAGTAGTAAGTTCCTTTGTTATGAAACAGTTGTGTTATAAGTGAAAGTAGTTTGTTCTGGTTGTCCCCCATGCATACTGGTTTGCACCGGAGATGTACCTTCCCATCCCCTGGTCCGTCTACATCAAGACCTACCCCTTATTCCAGACCCTTCCCTGCCACTCAGGAAACCCTGTCCACCTCCCTTGTCCATTACAGAAACCACACCTTGAGCTCTAGAATCTTCTGTGTCCATCTTGTATCCCTCGAATACCTATTGGTATGCTCAGTCTGCTCTCCTGCCCTGTTGTTCCCCATTGGTTGTCATAGTGTGGACGCTGCCCTGTGCTCCTGCCCAGGTTTCCTGCCATTGGTCCTGGTTTGTATCCTCCCCATGTTCACTCCCCCGTACTGCAGCTGTTGTAACCCTGGATTTGCTGTCAGTTGTCCCTGGACCCTGTCAGATATTAAAGCCTCTTGGGAACCTACACAAGCGATCCCTCTCTTTCCTTCGCTCTGGATTTCTCGGCTCGGGACATCAGTAGCTGCACAGAGCAGCCTGCTGCTTCCGGGAGACAAGCAGCCCTGCTTGTACCAGCAGCCAAACGGGCCCAAAGGGCAGATAGGGAGTGGCCACTCTTGGCACGGGCCAGGAGACAGGGCTAGCCACAGACATCTCCGAGCAGCCACCGTGTCACCAGGGCCCCTTTGGCTCCAAGAGGCCCCACAGAATCCCAGGGCCCCTTTGGCTCCATGAGGCCCCACAGAATCCCAGGGCCCCTTTGGTCTCATGACGTCCCACAGTGTCGCAAGGACCCCTGGACACCACAAGGCCCTGAGGTATCCCAATGGATCCTTGCTTCCAACTGGCCTGGCTGTGTCACGAGGGCCCCTGAATTCCCTGAGACCCCATAGTGTCACAGTGTCCCCTTGTTTCCACAAGCCACAGGTTTACAAGGGCCCCATGGCATCTTTAGGCACCAGAGTGTCACAGCATCCCCTCAGTTCCATGAACTCCACAGTGTCACAATGTCCCCTTGGTTCCATTCAGTCCTGCAGTGTCACAGTGTCCCGTTTATTCCATTTAGGTCTGCAGTGTCACAATGTCTCCTGGGAACCATGAGGCCCTGAGGGATCACAGTGGATGGTTCCATGAAACCCCACAGGTTGGCAGTCTCCTCTTGATTCCATGAGGGCCCATGGCCTCAAAGGGGCCTCTGGATTCTAAAAGGGCCTGGAGTGTCACGAGGCCCCTGTGATCCCATCAGTCTCTGCAGTGTCACCATGACCCCAGGAGGCCCTGCAGTGTCACCGTATCTCCATGAGTCCCTGAGGTGTCACAGTGTCCTCAGGAAACACCGCAGTGTCACCATGTCTCCATGAATCCCTGCAGTTTCACAGTGTCCCTGGGAGGCCATACAGTGTCACAATGTCCCCAGGAGACCCTGCAGTGTCACCGTGGAGCAGTACTGGAGTGGGCACAGCACCAGGGGAGGTTTGGCAGTGTTCCCCTCTCTGTGACACCACAGCAGTGGCAATTCCAACATTTCCCTCTCTGTGACACCACAAGGGTGGCAGCTCCAGAATTCCACTCTATATGACCCCACAGCAATGGCTGCCCCAGCATTCCCTTCTCTGTCACACCAGAGCCGTAGCAGCCCCAGCGTTCCCCTCTCTGTGACAACACAGCTGTGGCACTCCCCCTAGTCCCCCTCTCTGTGACACCAGAGGTGGCACCCCCAGCGTTCCCCTCTGTCTGACACCAGCACAGTGGCAAACCAAAGATTCCCCTCTCTATGAGAAATCAGTGGTGGAAGCCCCAAGGTTCCAATCTCTCTGACCCCACATCGGTGGTAGACCCAACGTTCCATGGTCTATGAAAACACAGACGTAGCAGGCCCAGCGTTCGCCTCTCTGTGACACTGCAGCACTGGCAGCCCCAGTGTTCCCCTGTCAGTGACACTACAGTGTTGGCAACCTCAGTGTTCCCCGCTTTGTGACATGACAGCAGTGCAAACACCAGTGTCACCTTGTCTATGACACTGAAGCAGTTGTAAGCCCAGTGTTCCCTTCTCTGTGAAACCCCAGGAGTGGCAGTTCCAACATTCCCCTCTCTGTGACACCTCAACATCTACAGCCCCAGTGTTTCCCTGTCAGTGACATGAGAGCAGTGGCAATACCAATGACCCCTTGTCTATGACACCAAAGCAGTTGCACCCCCAGCGTTCCCCTCTCTGAGACACCACAGAGGTGGCACTCCCAGCATTCTCCTCTCTATGACAGCATTGCAGTGGCAGCCCCAACACTCCCCTCTCTATGACACCACAAGGGTGCCAGCCCCAAATGTTCCCCTGTTTGTGACAGCACAGCGGTGGCAGCCCCAGTGTTCCCTTCTATGACACCACAGCAGCAGCCGCCCAAACCTTCCCCTCCCTGTGACACCACAACTGTGGCAGTTCCCTTGTCCTGGTCTCTGTGACACCACAGTGGGTGATGCCTGAACGTTCCCCTCTCCGTGACACTGCAGCTGTGGCAGCAGCACTGGAACAGAAGCAGCAACCTTGGAACAACAGGGGAGCAGGGGAGGAGCAGAGACAGAGCTCTGGAACAGTGGGAGATGGGCAGTGGTGAAGCGCTGGAGCAGTGCTGGAGCTGTGGTGGAACTGTGGTGGATGAGCAGAGGAACTGTGCTCAGAGTTCAGAGGAAGATCCCCAGAGCAGCACTGGAGCAGCTTTGGAGCAGCAGTGGAGTAACCATGGAAAAGTGGAACAGTGGTGGAACAGGAACCATAGCCATGAACTGTTGCCACATTTCCCTTCATGGAGAAAAGCAAGGCACAATTCTTCCCAAGGATTTCTAACATTAATATTCTCTGAAGCTCAGAGAAAGGGAAAACAAAATTCTTATCTCATTTGCTGTGCATGTGTTGTGCCAAAGTAGAATGCAATATGGAGATTGTTTACCCAAAGTGAGGATGTTTTGTTTCCTGCACCTATTAGGGCCAAGAGAGTGTGTGTGTTGGACTGTCGGCTGCCAGTCAAGGGAGAGTCAGGAGATGAGTGCAGTTCTGTGCAGTTGTGTGCAGAGATGAGTGCTTGGCAGATTCAGTTTAGATGTAATGCATACAGCATAGTATAATAAAGTAATTAATTAGCTTTCTGATATTAATGGAGTCCACCTCTTCATTCCCTCACCAACATCGGAGACACCTTTGATTTACAGTAATGAACAGTGGTAGCTCAGCCATGGACAGTGTTGTCACATTGGTGGCACACTGGTGGCACAATGGTGGAACATTGGTGTCGCATTGCAGGCTCATTGGTGGCACATTGCTGGCACATTGGTGGCACATTGGTGGCACAGGCCCCACGGCCGTGGGGCGGCACAGGAGATGCCGACGCTGTGGGACACAGAGCGGCTCCGAGCGCTTTGTCCTGCAGGGACTGGCTCTGCACACCACAGCAATCCCAGCAGGCTGATCCAGAGCAGGGGTAGCAGCAGGAATTGTTGCTGGACTCTGGAAGGCAGGGATGGAGAGCATTGAATGGTGACCTGGAGGTTTGATCCTGCTCATTGTGGCCACTTTTGGGGTGCCAGGACCGTTCCAGTCCATCTGAAGTCATGAACTCAGGAGATACTCAGGACAAAAGCAATCAAACTGCCTTCTTTACTGCAGGGAAACACAGCTTGGGAGAAGTTTCATGATTCTGATTTAGGAACCAAACTGGATGAATTATTGGCCTGTGGTTTGTTCTAATCCTGGAACTATTCCCAAAGTGCTGGGATTTGGCATTAAAAAGGAGCAATATGCCTCATCACCTGGATATTGCACAAGGAGTACAGAGCTATTTGTGGTTGTTATAACTGAGAAAACAACTGGAATTTTTTCCCGATTTCACTCTTCCTTCCTCTCTCTCTGGGATGAGGGCTCCAAGACTCCCTGCAGGTCTGCTTTCCTGAAGCTGCTCCTCTGGAGTTGGGATGGGACAAATGAGCAGTGGGAAGAGGGAGGAAAATGGACCATTCAAACTGCAAACTCTGTTGTTGCAGCCTCTGCATTTCCAGTGTTTAGAAACTGTCATGTGTTCAACTCTCAGATCAACTCCCACATTTCTCTCTTTTGCCCTGGCAGAAAACCTTCCTTTGGCCCTATTTAGGATCTGACCCTCAGAAACACCTCAGTGCAGATACTTTTTGGTTGGTTTTGCTAACAGATAACAAGAAAATCAGCGGAAGGGGAGAGATGAGGTAGAGGGCAGAAACGTTTCCTTTCTTTTCTCTTCCAGGTGCAAAGTCTCCTGTGCAGGTTGTGCTGCAGCCAGAGACTTCCCAGGCCAAGGGCTGTGGGAAGCGATTCCGCTGAGGCAGCTGAGACAACTCCTCCCTGCTTTGCAGCCCTGGGGCTGGCAGGGGACACAGCTGCCCCCCGTGCACCCCACACAGCCCCTGGAATGGGGGATTCTTCCTGCCTCTGCCAGATGCTCCTTCTCCATCCCTGGCCTGACTGCTCCTGCTCTGAGCTCCCTGCCATGGTCATTGCTGGGGCTGGGGAGCAGGAGGGAGGAGCTCAGCGCCAACCTGGGAGGTGCCAGCGAGGTCAGAGATGTGTGGAAGTGACAGTGACAGAGTGACAGGATGTGCAGATGGACACAGGGACAAGAGAACACCTCTGGGGGAAACCTCTTCAAAATTTGGGGGATTTTTGTTTGTAAAATACATATAGACATGGATTCACAGACACACAGTGTGACTTTGCTGAAAGGGTTTATTGATTATTGATTATTGAGGGGAAATGGCCCAGGGCTCCCAGGGGATCAGAGGGTTCCTCCAGGGATGATCATCTCCTCATGCCACCAGAGGGGATCGGGACACGGGTGTCCCCACAGCTTCCAATCCTAAAAGACAAACCCCAGAACGTGACTCTGGAGCACACTGGGCCATGGATGGGCTTTGTCCCCACCCCTGTCCCTGCAGGCATGGCTCACCTAGGCATCCAGAGAGGCAGCCAGGCGCTTCACACGCAGAAGATGCTCTATCCTTTCAGGCAGAGGGGGCTGGGGACAAAGGCAGCGTTAGGGACACACTGGGGGCACTGGGCTGGACTGGGAGGCAGGGGAGAGCAGGGGGCCCTTGGGGAAGGGGCTGCAGGAGCAATGGGCTGCAGGAGCTGCTGTGCTCCTGCCCAGAAGCACTGGGCTCCTGGCCAAGAGGCACAGCTGGGGCAGGGGCTGCGTCCTGGCTGATCCAGGGGGTCCTGGGGTGACAGGGACGGGAATGCAGCAGGGGCCCTGGGCAAAGGCTTCCCTGGCGAGGAGCCGTGGGGCAGGGTGCTGTCTGGGCTGTCAGTAGGGGTGCACTGGGCTGTGCTGGGACAGACTGGGATGGGCTGGGCTGTGGTGGCCATGCAAGGGGAGGGTCTGACACCGACAGAACTCGTGGTACCCACCAGAGGTGTCTCCAGGTCCACGACGTTGTCTAAATCCAACTGCAGAGAGACCAGGAGACCTGGCTGGTCACTGGGATGTCCCCAGTGCCAGCGAGGGATGGGGGGACTGAACTGCCACCCAGTTCCCTGAGGGGATGCCCTCAAATGCCAGCAGCCCACTCACCTCCCGGAGATCATCTTGGGTTCCTTCCAGGAGTGCCTGGAAAGGAGAACAAAGGCTTGGTCTGGACTGGCCCTTGTGGGGCTGTGGGGGGACACGGGTGCAGGGAGCAGGGCCCAGGCAGAGGGATGGGAATTCAGGGCCTCCAAGGAGATCTGCTGGAGGTGGGGGAGACCCAAAGACACTGATCTGGGGTCAACTGAGGGCCCATGAGACAGGGCTGGGGGCGTGGAAGGAGCAGGGTGTGAGGTACAGGGGAGGAGAAAGGAATTGCAGTGTAGGGACATGGGAGTGCAAGGGACGGGCTAAGTGGGGACAGAAGAATGAGGATGGTTGGGGACAAAACCAACAGGACTGAGAGATGGTGTGGGAGTGGGGGTTGAGTCAGGGAATTGTACAGGGGGACCCTCCTGCATTCGACTGGAAGAAATGCAAAGGACTGAGGGGAAACACGGAAGGAAAGGCCTTGGGAATGGTCAGGGGCACAGAGGAAGGTCCAAAAGAGTGGGAAGGGAGGGCAGAAAGGGCAGGATGTGGGGACAGCGTTTGGCTGGTGCCTCACCTTGGCCTGTGCCGGGGGGCACAGCAGGATGCAGAAGAGCAGGGCCACGCTGAGCACAGCCACCTTCATCTTCCTCTGGCTCTGGGCAGCAATGCCTGAGGCTGCAGCAGGTGAGGAGCACCTTTATCCCTGCTGGGACTCCTCCCTGCACCCTCCCTGCCAGCCCCCAGGCCAAAGCCAGGCTTGGCACAGCCCCCAGCCCTGGCCACAAGTCCAGCCCTGGCACAGAGTCCACCCCACCTGTGGCATGGATCCAGCCCCCTTGCCCGGCATCCCTCCAGCTTCCTGCACAGGGCAGCTGCCCCTGGAAGGGCCCAGGCACCTGGGGGGCCAAGGGGAGCAGGCAGGGAGCCAAAGGCATCTGGGCACCCTGTGGGGACAACCCCCATTCCAACACAATCCATCCTCCAACACCCCCAGTGCCAGATCCCCCATCTCCTGCTGCCCCTCTCCTCCCAGAGCTTTCCCTGTGGGACAGCCCAGAGCTGAGCCCGGCCCCAAACCCAACATGTGGGAGAACAAAGGGAACAAGGAACATGTGATCAGGTGGGTGATTGGCATCTCCAGTCACTGCAGACACTGGGAGCACTGGGCAATGCTGATCACCTGCAGATAAGGCTGAGGGTTGGGGAATGGCTCAGGCGTGACAATTCCCACATGCACACAACCTGATATCCCATTCCCTGCAGATGCCAATCCCATCCAGTCTCCATGCCCAGAGCACTGTCCAGAGGGGAATATGCCCTGCCCTGACCCTCATCCTGTCACACCTGCAGCCACTGAGACCTCCCAGAGCACCTGGGGCATGGCCCTGGCTCTGGGCCCAGGCCAGCACTGGCCCTGAGCAGGATGTGCCCATCCCAGGGACATGGGGAAGGGAGCACCTCTCCCCAGGCAGCCACTCGGACCTCATTGGGGTAACAGAGGTGCCCTGTGAGGAGCAGGGGTGTTGGTCCCTTATCAGCATCTCTGACAAGCCCTGTTTACCCAGGCCCTGAGGCAGCAGGAGGACATTCAGACATCTTGGGCTTTCTGGGACTGCCTGGTGCAGGGTGGTCTGTGCATGGGGGAGCTGAGAGCAGATGGATCCCTGGTGGGGACAACCCCCACTCCAACACAATCCATCCTCCAACAGCCCCCAGAGCCACGTACCCCCATCTCCTGCTGCCCCTTCACTACCAGAGTGTCGTGGGGACAGGACATTTTCATGCTTATTATCCCAAATCGTGGTTTCTGTTCCCTGCTCCGTTTGTTGTGTCTATCGTTTTGTCCTTCCCCCCCGCCCCTGCCTTGGGGCTCGGCTTTTTGCATGCTGCTTAACCGGCTGGCTGCTTGCTTGCTCTTCTAGCTTTGCTTCTCTTTCTTTTTTTTTCTTCTTTTTCTTGCTTTTTTAGCTCGCTTGCTTTTTCGCCTTTTTTTTTTTTCCTTTCCCCGGTTTCTGTTGTTCCCTTTCTTCCCTTTTCCCCCCCCCACCTTTCCCCCCCCGAAGATATCGGACCGGTGCCGGGCAAGGGGCTCTGTCCGGGGTCTGCAAGAGAAGCTTCGTACCCTCCGAAGCGGAGAGAGAAACGGCTCGACCCCTTGGACTGGTGAAACATCTGTTGCCATCTCGGGCTATTTCTCTTGTGCTGGGAGTGTTTTTTTTTTTTGTTGTTCTTTAATAAACAAGCTTTTTCCACTTCCCCTCTGAAGAAATTCTTCCCGAACCCAGTGGTGGGGAGGGGGGAAGGTGCGGAGGGTTTTGTTTCCTATAAGGGGCTCCTTTGGAGATATTTTCCCCTAATTTGTCCTAAACCAGTTCAAATAATTTGGTGGCCCGTACGGGGAAACTGGACGAAGTGGAAAAAGCTTTACTCTAATAATATTTTTGGCTTTAACTGTTTGTGGGAATATTGGTATGTCTCCTTTTAAAGTTGTAATGTCATTTGGAGTGAAAGCCTGCCTCTATCTCTGGTCGTTAGGGTTCTTTGAAGTTTTCATAGCTTTATGGTCACTGGGGTTATTTTCTTATCCAGAAATAGCTCCGGTATTGTCCCTAATACGTAGCTTTTGTAGCAGAGGCGCACTAACCAGAATATTCATCGGGCTGGGCTTGGGTGTGATACTTTGCAAGGGGCTTATAAAAATGTTGTTATCGGTTCCAGGAATGTATAATTCGTGGTTGCGCCTGTGTGTTAAATTTGTTATGGGGGAGGAGGTTATTCAGCCTTTGCTTTCCTTTTCCTCCTCCGAATTGTTTACATTTCTATTAGAAAATGTTCAGTTCTCCCTGACTGCCAAGGACACCATCTTTCTGTTATTTAATTTAACAACCTTGCTCTATACTGTCTGCAGTTTATATAAGATGAAGGCTGAAATTTCTATAGGGGCTGGTGAGACCCCTGATTTAGGGGTACAACCAAGGGTAAAAAGTCCTGAGTGGTGTGGGAAATGGGAGGATATGGGCCAAATTTTAAAGGAGTTTTCTGATCCGGTAGACTGGGACTTTCCATCTGAACAAATTCAGAACCCGGCTGAGGTGGCGAAGTACCTGAAAGGGAAATGCCAGGATAACCCTAAGGAGAAAAGGATCCTTGCAGTGAGCTGGGCCCTGGCATATGCTTATCGTACCCTGCTAGATACTGTAGGGCAGCAGACAGAGGCAGGGGGGCAGGGAGATAAATCAGCAGCTATCCCAGTTACTCAGGCTGCAGCTAACATCCCAGGCTCGAAGCCAGCAGTTAAATCAGACAGTGAGCCTCAGCCAAGGGCTGTTGCTACTAGTACAAGAAGTGGAAAGTGTACAGATAAGACTGACCGACCAGTAGAGGATGATGATGATTACGATGCAGGAGAAGGACCCTCAACACCTCCTGACATAAAATCAGGAGTCAAAGCAACTGGCACAAGATCAGAGGCCACTATTGATTCCTTCTCCCTGAGGGACCTTCGAGGCCTAAGGAAGGATTATCGGCGACAGCCCGACGAATCTATAATTAGTTGGCTGGTCCGCCTTTGGGATGCGGCAGGGGAGGCTACCATTCTGGATGGCACTGAAGCGAGGCATTTGGGATCCCTGTCACATGATCCCGTCATCGACCAAGGCATGATGAGGGGGGCTAGCCCTCACAGCCTCTGGGAACGGGTCCTGGACAGCGTGGCACAGAGATATCTGTGTGCCGATGACCTCTATGTTCAGCAGACACGATGGAAGACCATAGAACAGGGGATCCAACGCCTGAGGGAGATGGCAGTGGTGGAGATCATTTTTTCAGACGATGTAACAACTAGGAATCCGGACTTTGTACCATGCACACCTGTAATGTGGAGGAAACTGGTGCGACTTGGGCCACCTGAATACGCTTCTGCTCTAGCAATAATGAAGCGGGAGGAGGTATATGAGACTGTACTCGATATGGCGAAAAAACTTCGGGCATATGCGGATGCTGTACATGGCCCGACTCATGCCAGAATTGCAGCTGTGGAAACACGACTGCAGGAACTAGAAGACAAAATAGAGGAAAGCAGCAAGAAACTCAGGGAAGAGATTAAGGAAGACCTCCTCCAAATTTCAGCTGTACAAATTAGAGGCCCTGGTACCCAACGCAGACGTTCCCTTGTTGGGGAGAGAAGGTACACCCCACGAGCTGAGTTGTGGTTCTTCTTACGTGAGTCTAGAGAAAACATGACGAAATGGGATAGGAAGCCTACTGCTGCTCTGGCACAACGGGTGCGTGAATTGAAGGAAGGTAAGAAAAGGAAAGCAGCCCCAGTTGCCCGTAGCCGAACAGTCAGGTATGATGATGATGACATGTCTGATCCCCTTGAGGGAACCTCCAAGACATATGCCCCAGGAAAGAAGGATAAACAGGCGTAGAGGGGCCCTGCCTCTAGCCAGGTAGAGGCATGGGAAAACCGTATCTTTTGGACGGTGTGGATCCGATGGCCTGGCACATCAGAACCACAAAAATATGACGCTTTAGTGGATACTGGTGCACAGTGTACTCTAATACCATCGGGACATGTGGGGGCCGAGCCTGTTTCCATTGCTGGTGTGACAGGGGGATCACAACAACTGACCCTGGTGGAAGCTGAGGTGAGCCTGACTGGGAAGGAGTGGAAGAAACATCCCATTGTGACTGGCCCAGGGGCTCTGTGTATTCTGGGCATAGACTTCCTCCGGAACGGCTATTACAAAGACCCAAAGGGACTCAGATGGGCTTTTGGCATAGCTGCTGTAGAGGCAGAGAACGTTAAGCAATTGAACACCTTGCCTGGACTGACGGAAAACCCATCTGCAGTAGGACTCCTGAGGGTAGAAGAGCAGCTCGTGCCAATTGCGACCTCGACAGTGCATCGCCGGCAGTATAGAACGAATCAAGATGCCGTGATCCCCATCCACAAAATGATTCGTGAGCTGGAGAGCCAAGGGGTGGTTAGCAAAACCCACTCACCCTTCAACAGCCCCATCTGGCCTGTGCGTAAATCTGAACGGGAATGGAGATTGACGGTGGACTATCGTGCCTTGAATGAAGTGACACCACCACTGAGCGCTGCTGTGCCGGACATGCTAGAACTCCAGTACGAGCTGGAGTCCAAGGCAGCGAAGTGGTATGCCACTATTGATATTGCTAATGCATTTTTCTCCATTCCTCTGGCAGCAGAATGCAGGCCTCAGTTTGCTTTCACCTGGAGGGGCGTGCAGTACACCTGGAACCGACTGCCCCAGGGGTGGAAACACAGTCCCACTATCTGCCATGGACTGATCCAAACTGCATTAGAGGAGGGTGAGGCTCCAGAACATCTGCAATACATCGATGATATCATTGTGTGGGGGAAAACGGCAACAGAAGTGTTTGAGAAAGGAGAGAAAATAATCCAGATTCTCCTGAAAGCCGGCTTTGCCATCAAGAAGAGCAAAGTCAAGAGACCTGCTCGAGAGATCCAGTTCCTTGGAGTGAAGTGGCAAGATGGACGGCGTCAGATTCCCACCGATGTCATCAATAAGATCACAGCTATGTCCCCACCAACCAGCAAAAAGGAAACACAAGCTTTCCTAGGCGCCATAGGGTTTTGGAGAATGCACATTCCGGAGTATAGCCAGATTGTGAGCCCTCTCTACCTGGTCACCCTCAAGAAGAACGATTTCCACTGGAGCCCTGAACAGCAGCAAGCCTTTGCCCAGATCAAGCAGGAGATTGCTCATGCTGTAGCCCTTGGCCCAGTCAGGACAGGACCAGATGTGAAAAACGTACTCTACTCTGCAGCCGGGAACCATGGCCTGTCCTGGAGCCTTTGGCAGAAGGTGCCTGGTGAGACTCGAGGCCGACCATTAGGATTCTGGAGTCGAAGCTATAGAGGGTCTGAAGCCAGCTACACTCCTACAAAGAAGGAAATTTTGGCAGCCTATGAAGGAGTCCAAGCCGCCTCGGAGGTGATTGGCACGGAGGCACAACTCCTCCTGGCACCCCGACTACCAGTGCTGGGGTGGATGTTCAGAGGAAAGACTCCCTCTACCCACCATGCCACCAGTGCAACATGGAGCAAGTGGATTGCTCTCATCACACAGCGCGCCCGTATTGGAAACCTGAATCGACCTGGGATTCTGGAAGTAATTACAAACTGGCCTGAAGGTGAGAATTTTGGTCTCGCTGATGAAGAAGAACAAGAAGCGGAAGAAGCACCACCATACAACCAACTGCCGGCAGAAAAAACACGGTATGCTCTTTTTACTGATGGTTCTTGCCGCATTGTGGGAATGAAACGGAAGTGGAAAGCAGCTGTATGGAGCCCCACACGACAGGTCGCAGAAGCCACTGAAGGAGAGGGTGGATCAAGCCAACTCGCTGAACTTAAGGCCGTTCAGCTGGCTCTAGACATTGCTGAAAGAGAGAAGTGGCCAAAGCTCTACCTCTACACTGATTCGTGGATGGTAGCCAATGCGCTGTGGGGCTGGCTGGAGAGATGGAAAAGGGCTAACTGGCAGCGTAGAGGAAAGCCAATTTGGGCTGCTGAAGAATGGAAAGATATTGCCACCAGGTTAGAGAAACTACCTGTGAAGGTTCGCCACGTAGATGCCCATGTCCCCAGAAGCAGAGCTAATGAAGAGCAGCAAAACAATCATCAGGTAGATCAGGCTGCAAGGATAGGGGTGTCAAAGATAGACCTAGATTGGGAACACAAGGGAGAGTTATTCCTAGCTCGATGGGCCCATGATGCCTCAGGCCATCAGGGTAGAGATGCCACCTACAAGTGGGCACGAGACCGAGGGGTAGATTTAACCATGGACAGTGTTTCTCAGGTTATCCATGACTGTGAGACGTGTGCTGCCATCAAACAGGCCAAGCGAGTGAAGCCCCTATGGTATGGTGGACGGTGGTCCAAATACAAGTATGGGGAGGCCTGGCAGATTGATTACATCACACTGCCTCAAACCCGCCAAGGCAAGCGCTACGTGCTCACAATGGTAGAAGCCACCACAGGATGGTTGGAAACCTACCCTGTGTCTCATGCTACCGCCCGTAACACCATCCTGGGCCTTGAAAAGCAGGTCCTTTGGAGGCATGGTACCCCTGAGAGGATTGAGTCAGACAATGGGACTCATTTTAAAAATAATCTTATTAACACCTGGGCTAGGGAACATGGCATTGAGTGGGTATACCACATCCCCTACCATGCACCAGCTGCAGGTAAAGTGGAGAGATGCAATGGATTGTTAAAGACCACCTTGAAGGCATTGGGTGGGGGGTCTCTCAAGAACTGGGAGCAGCATTTAGCCAGGGCCACCTGGTTAGTTAACACTCGAGGTTCCACCAACCGAGCAGGTCCTGCCCAGTCTGAGTCCCTCAATATAGTAGATGGAGATAAAGTCCCAGTGGCCCATGTCAGAGGTTTGTTGGAGAAGACAGTATGGATTAATCCTGCCTCGAGTACAGGCAAACCCATTCGTGGGATTGTCTTTGCTCAAGGACCAGGTTATACCTGGTGGATAATGCAGAAAGATGGGACAACCCGTTGTGTACCTCAGGGAGATCTGATTGTGGGATGATATCATTGTTTGTTAAGCGTGACCACCATTGTCTGTACATTAGATCATACAGACATGAAACAGAAGGAAATATGAAAGTGTCGAAGGTCTGAGCAAGTAAGAATGAAAGAAAACGTGTAAGTGTGGAAAGTTGGAGCAAGTGAGAAGAAAGTTTACGTTGTTCAATAACATGTTCACGATATGGGATAAGGGGTGGAATGTCGTGGGGACAGGACATTTTCATGCTTATTATCCCAAATCGTGGTTTCTGTTCCCTGCTCCGTTTGTTGTGTCTATCGTTTTGTCCTTCCCCCGCCCCTGCCTTGGGGCTCGGCTTTTTGCATGCTGCTTGGCCGGCTGGCTGCTTGCTTGCTCTTCTAGCTTTGCTTCTCTTTCTTTTTTTTTTTCTTGCTTTTTTAGCTCGCTTGCTTTTTCGCCATTTTTTTTTTTTCCTTTCCCCGGTTTCTGTTGTTCCCTTTCTTCCCTTTCCCCCCCCCCCCTTTCCCCCCCCGAAGATATCGGACCGGCGCCGGGCAAGGGGCTCTGTCCGGGGTCTGCAAGAGAAGCTTCGTACCCTCCGCAGCGAAGAGAGAAACGGCTCGACCCCTTGGACTGGTGAAACATCTGTCGCCATCTCGGGCTATTTCTCTTGTGCTGGGAGTGTTTTCTTGTTGTTCTTTAATAAACAAGCTTTTTCCACTTCCCCTCTGAAGAAATTCTTCCCGAACCCAGTGGTGGGGAGGGGGGAAGGTGCGGAGGGTTTTGTTTCCTATAAGGGGCTCCTTTGGAGATATTTTCCCCTAATTTGTCCTAAACCAGTTCAACAGCCCAGGAGAATTATCCCGAGCAGACTCGGGGCACTCGGGTACTGAGCAGTCCTGCTGGGGTCCCTCCATGGGAGGCAGATCCTGAAACCTAGGAGCATCTGCATTCCCATGGTGGGGAAATGACAGAGCAGGACAGGAAGGCTCCAGTGTGTCCTGAGGGGGCCTGGTTATGTCCTTTCCATTCAGGGAGCAATTTCAGGGGGAAGAGGAATAGAGGGAGAGAGGAAATTAGGAAGGGAGCAAGAGAGGACTGAGGGAGGGATGATGGTGGCACTGCCTGCTGCATTTTTTCACTAGTGCTTTAGCAAGAGTTTTAGCTCTGGGAGTGGGAGAGCCCAAATGCAATCCGGGCTGCTCCAGGCACCTCGCCAGGGATGTTACACAGGGCCTGCAAAGAGGATGGGGATTGGTTAGGAGCCAGCACAGAGCTCCCCAGGGCCCTGTGCAGCTTTGGCCACGTCCATTCACATCTGGCTCCCACAACCTTACCCAACCCACTTGCAGTGCCCTGTTATCGGAGGCAGAGGGGGCCCCAACACACCAGGGAAATGGTTCTGATCTGTGCTCCCTTCTAGATTGGGATGGCAAATTGCATTATCTGGATGCCCTGCTGGATGATGGCTTAAAACTCTTGAAGAATGCTGGAGGCAAGTTCTCCATGTGCCTTTCTTAACAATATCCTGACCGTGCTGCAGGTGCCAGCACAGAACCATGCACATGTGTGCCCTCGCCCTGCGCGATCCCCTCACCGCTCCTGCGGCTCAGTGGTGCCCGTGCAGATCAGCAGAGATGGCAGAAGCTTCTGTGACTGTTGTGTTACAGGTGTGTCTGCAGGGAGGACTTCTCCAGCTCCTTTGCTGCTTCCTACACAGAAGCCTGGCAACCATCACAGAAGTGAGTAGTGTGTCCCTGCTGACCCCACAGGCTGAGCCCTGCTTTTGTGGGATCCATTCCTGGGAAATGGAACTATGTTGCTCTAAGGTCCTCCAAGGAGAAAGAACAAAGCTACAGGACACTAGAAACCCCATGATCCATCCGAAAACATGAGGCAAATGCTGAAAGAATTGCTGCAAGCCGAACAAGGTGGGTGCATTTCCCTCATGCTTCCCCTGGGTCTCAGCAGCCAGCGCCTTTGGCTGCACATCTGGACACGCCGTGCCCGGCACAGCGGGAAGGGATCCATGGCAGCCTCACTGCCCTGCTTTTGCTGTCACGCCCTGCAGGGCTGTTTCTCAGCCTGGCCTGGCTGCAGCTTCTGCCCAGCCTCTGCAGGAAGACATTTGGCATCAGCTGACAGGCAGCCCAAACTGCACCATGGGCCTAAGATCCCCTGAAATTTCATAGTCTCCAGGATGATCACTAAGGGCGGGTGTTATCATGAAAGTGGACCCTGGCCTACCCAGAAAATTGTGTGGATTCCTGATCTTTAACCATGTCTTTCCCAAGTACTGGCTGCTGAAGATGCCACTTCCCAGTGGGGAACAGCCCCACCTGATCCAGCTGTCCCTTTTCCTTTCTGTAGAAGTGGATGCAGAGGCTGGGCAGAAGGCGACATTTCCCCGAGGAAGCAGTGGATCTGTGGCAGCCTCTGCTGCAGGAAGAGAGGCGATGCCAGGCACAGTCCCAGGAGGTAATTGCTGTGCCTCTGGGCCTGAGCCCTGCTGAGGCTTCAGCTGCCCTCTCTGCTGCCTGGAGTGCAGGCACAGCCCAGACAAGACTGGCACAGCCCAGGGGAATTATCCCGAGCAGGCTCGGGGCACTCGGGTACTGAGCAGTCCTGCTGGCCTGAAACCTGGGAGCAACTGCACGGGGTGCCTGTGGTGGGGAAATGACAGAGAGAGATAGCAAGGCTCCAGCGTGTCCTTAGTGGGCTTAGCTGGGTCCCCTTAGGCTGAGGGAGCTGTCCCAGCAGATGGAGGAAGGGCGGCTGGGAGGACAGGCAGGAGGGAGTTTGCTAGGGATACTTGCAGCACTGCCTGCTGCAGTTCTTCCCAGGGATTAAAGGAGGGTTTTCTTTGTGTGACTGAGAGAATCCCCACGGGCCCTTGGCTGCTCCAGCCACATCTCCAGGGATGTTGCACAGGGCCTGCAAAGAGGATAGGGATTGACCATGAGCCTGCCCAGAGCTCTCCAGGCCCCTGAGCAGCTTTGGCCACGTCCATTCACATCTGGCTCCCAAGGCCTTACCCGACCTACATGCAGTGCCCAGTTCCCTGAGGCAGAAGGGGATCCCAGCACATCATGGACATGGTTCTGATCTTTGCTAACTTCTAGATTGGGATCAAGACATGGATTATCTGGGAAACCTGCTGGATTATGGCTTGAAACTCATGGGAAATCCTGGAGGCAAGTGCTCAATGTACTTTTCCTGAGAGAATACACAGTGACCAAATGGCAAGAGCTCATATATTTGCCCATTCACTTAAGATCATCTGAAGGTTGATGGAATACGGAAAATTTTGCCCTGCTCCCTTCTGGAGCCCTGAGGGATCCCACAGGATCACTGTCAGTGCGAGGAAGGAGCATTTAGCTGTCCATCTTCCTCCTGTGTGTAATGCCAGTGTGTCCTTCTGTGTGCTCTGTGCAGCCAGGGAGAAGAGCAGAGAGGGAAGGGGCCGGGCCCAGGGCTGTGCCCCGGGGCTGAGCCTTGTGGGCAGCCTGAGGATCTCCTGCAGTGCCACAGGAGCTCTTCTGTCCTGCCTTTCTTTGCAGCTGAACCTGCTGGTGAAGGTGGTGCAGCTTCCCAGGCCATGTCCAGGACCGAGCCTCTGGGAGATGCTGAGGGTAGGTCATGGCCTTTTCCTCTGGGAGAGCTGCCAGCTCAGAGCCCAAAGCTGGGCCAGGGGGCATTGCTGCAGGTGCCAGCACAGAACCATGCACATGTGTGCCCTCGCCCTGCGCGATCCCCTCCCTGCTCCTGCAGCTCAGGCATGGCAGCTGTTTGGAAAGTGAGAGCCCTGGACCTGCTCCAAAAGCCATGATATTTTCTGAAACCTATCCCCATGTTGGATAAGCGTGACATCTGGAGATGCCACCACCCAAATCAGGAACTCTTCCATCTAATCCAGCTGTCCTTTTTCCTGTCAGAAGTGATGGACCAAAAATCTGTGCAGAAGGAGGCACATCCTGGAGGAAGCATTTCCCCATGGACAGCCCCTGTTGCTGGAAGGAAAGTGATGCCAGACACGGGCACGGGCACAGCAGGTAATTGCTGTGCTGGGCTCAGCCCTGGGTGGGGCTGTGTGGCAGCAGGTCTTCCCTGGCCCTGCAGCAGCCAAAGCTGGAGGCGCCTCGGCTTCCAGGCCTCTGGAGCTGGTTCAGAGCCCCGGGGAAACGGGACTGGTGCAGCAACGTCCCTCCCGCTGCAGCTGCTGCGGAGCTGGCCCTGAGTGCCCAGAGGCCCAAGGCACAGGAGCAGCCCCGAGCGGGAGCCCTGCCGCCAGCCCAGGGCCAGAGCCAGCCCTGGCTCCCGACTGAGCAGGGGCTGCGCTGGGTCCTGACAGGGCCTGAGCCTGTCCCCTGGGGCTGGGGGAGCTGTCACGGGGCAGGGAGGGCCAGGGGTGGCAGTGGCTGCTCAGGGATGGCTTTGGCCCGTGTCCCTGGCAGCAGCCACTGCCCAAGCAGCTGCGCTGCCCCCGGGCTCTCCTCCCGGCCTGCTGGGCTTTGTTGGCTGGCACAGCCTGTGCCCAGGGGCGGCAAGGTGCCTGCAGGCCCCAGCTCTGGGGGAAACAGAGGACGTCCTGCCCGTATCCACCTTGCTGCCAGCTCAGCAGTGCAGCACAGCACAGGCTCACGTTCCCCATTGCTCCCACAGATGCAGCCGGCACCACAACACGTGTTCCCGATGCCCAGAAGGGCCTTGGAAGGGGCTTCTGTATGGGAACAGGCTGCTGGACAGGGTTACTGGCAGGCCTGCTTTGTTTGGACCTTATTCTCATATTGTGCTGTGTCAGAATCTGGTGTTACTGGAAGAAGAAACGGTGAGTGGACATCTTTCCCTGAAAGAGCTTCTTTTGAAAATCTAATGTAGACAGGAAGCATTCCCAGCGAGGTCGTAGTGGAGCTGTGGCCAGTCCATGGTTCTCCAAATAACTCTGCTGAGGGTTCTGCTGCTGCCCAGTGCTTCCATTGGCCTCTTAATTGCTGGGCCTTGTCCTGGGGGCCCGCTGGGGCTGCAGCCAGTGCTGGTTCCCACTGAGGCTGCCTGGCCAAGAGCCGCCCCAGGGGCACGTGGCAGAGGCAGAGGGAGGTGGGGAGGAGAAAGAGCAGAGCCGAGATTGCCCTTGAGAGGCAGAGGCACTCTGGGGCCCGCTCCTGTCCAGGGACCCTGCCCAGAGCCGTCCCCTGTTGGCCTGTGCCAGCAGCTCCAGCCGTGCTGGGGAGCCTTGCCAGCTCTGGGCCCTGCTGTGCAGGAGGGTCCCTGTGTGCCACTGGCAGCTGGGGACTCAGCCACCTCCTCTCTCCACAGGAGCACCTCTGGAACTTCACCAGACCGGCCAAAGGCCTCAGTCATGGAGAACTGGGCCTGTCATGCTGCATCTCCGTGCCAGTGTCTGTTGTCCCTTCCACAAGTGCATTACCAGCTTATAGCTGGAAATATGCCGCCACCACCACCCACCTCCCTCTCCGAAGGGACTGACCTTGCTCTCCATCCAGGACAGGAGGTGCAGCCCTCTAGCCTAGGAATGGATTGTTGAAAAAGTTATATTTACTTGTAAAAATTTTAAATGTTTATTAAAACCTTTATTAAAAGTATAACAAGAGACTGAATTGGGAAAATGTTATGGCTCCGGGTATAGAGGATTTTCCCACCACGTGCTCATCCACACAATGGAGGTTTCACCTTTTAACTCTTTTGCCCTTCTTAAAGTTCTGTCCATCAACTCCTTCTTTGATGTCCAGTGGTGGAGTTTACTTCCGTACATCTCGCTTGGAGGTCAGGTGCTGCTCTCGTAGCAAGGTGACCCTCTTAAATGTCCCAAACTCAGGTAACCCCATGATAAAAACACAACAGGGGGTAAAACATATCTGTAAGTGTATAAATCTTCTCTTAACGTGTATACATGATATTTATCCTTTAATTGTGAGAGTCAACTGTCACATTACTTATCTATCACAGGCTTGAGTCCAGCTTCAGCTCAGGTGTCTGTGTGCTACCACCAGCACAGGCGGAGCTGCTCGTCTGGGCACAGCCAGGCATGGGCAGGCAGCAGCTGGGCATGGGGCTCATCAGACCAAGAGCACTCTCATGTTATCTTTGTCTTTCATTTTGAAACATTTAGATATGTTTTTCCTTTGTAGCATTGAGGAGAGTTTTTCATAGAATACGGACACCAGATATTTGTTCCCCTTTCCTCCAACAGTTCTGTATTTGTCCAAGTAGTTTTACAGTCAGGGAAACCTAGAATCCTCTGACACTTTGGCAATAAAAAGTAAAATTGCTTTTAATTCTTAATGTTTAGTCTTACACAGGCTGGACAAGACTGGCATTGCTCATGGGAATTATCCCAAACAGGCTCAGGGCACTCGGGTTCTGAGCAGTCCTGCTGGGGTCCTTCCATGGGGGACACATCCTGAAACCCGGCAGTAACTGCATGGGGTGCCAATGGTGAGGACAGGACAGAGGGTAAGAGCAAGGCTCCAGTGTGTCCTTAGTGGGCCTGAGCCTGTCCCCTGGGGCTGGGGGAGCTGTCACGGGGCAGGGAGGGCCAGGGGTGGCAGTGGCTGCTCAGGGATGGCTTTGGCCCGTGTCCCTGGCAGCAGCCACTGCCCAAGCAGCTGCGCTGCCCCCGGGCTCTCCTCCCGGCCTGCTGGGCTTTGTTGGGTGGCACAGCCTGTGCCAAGGGGTGGCAAGGTGCCTGCAGGCCCCAGCACTGGGGGAAACAGAGGACGTCCTGCCCGTATCCACCGTGCTGCCAGCTCAGCAGTGCAGCACAGCACGAGCTCATGCTCCCCACAGATCTTGTAGAGGTTCAAAGCAAGACAGGAACACATGCCCTGATTCCACTTTGATGAATCCCAATGATTTTCTGCTTGCAGGATGGGCACAAGCAGTGCATGACAGGTATAGCAGAGCCGCTGTTCACTGTGTCACTTGCCATGGCCTCTTTCACAGTTGTATATTTCTCCCTTCATATATCCTGCCAAACACCTAAGGGAGAACTGGACCTCTAATCGCATCGCACATCTCCATGCCCATGCCCGATGTCCCTGTGCCAGCTGCTTTAACAGCTTGTTGCTGTGCAGATGCTGCCTCCAGCCAGACAAGGTCCTCTCCCCCTGAAGGCACTGGCCCTGCTCTCTGGCCCCTACTGAAGGTGGGCAGGGCTTGGCCCAGCTCTTCTCTTGCACTAAAGAGATGGAGCTGCCACCCCAGTGTCCGGGTGGTAGCAGCAGCAAAGCCCACCCAGGATCAGCACAGGCTGAGCTGCGTGCCCAGGGGCAGCTGGGGATGTCCACAGTGTGGGCAGGCAGGAGCCAGGCAGGGGCTGCTGTGACCAGTGGCGGGTCCCCGAGGAGGATGGGGCAGCCCATGCTGAGCGTGCCTGGGCTGAGGGACCTTTCCTTCCATGGGACCATCTGGGCCTGGACCTCCTCCAGTGGCACGCCCAGGAAAAGAGGGAAGCCATCAAGAGCCTGTGAGTTACGCAGGGATGGGGTGCAGCTTCCTCCCTCCTTGGCTAGCGGGCAGATTAAAAGAGGCCTCTAGGGTTTGCGGCAAACAGGAGTGGGCAAACAGGGCCGTGGCATGTCTCTGAGTGGCAATTCACGGGGCAGTTTGCACAGGCAGGGCAAGCAGGCAGGGTTGCAGGTTTTCTTGCTAGGAAGGTTTACTGTGTGTTGTTTGCAGTGTTTCTGTTGGTTGCTTGGTTTTGGGGTTTCTGGTAGTAATAGTTTTTACACAATCAAAAACTGTAGTTAGTACAAGTGCATGTAACTAGATGGAGCCCTCCAAAAAGGATGTGTCTGTCCTGACCCAGTCGTGTGCAGAGTGTTTGAGCTTAGCAGTGGTTTCAGGGGGCAGTGAGGAGAAAAGCTGCCTGAGGTGTGAACAGGTGAATTATGTTCTTTCACTGGTGGCCGAGCTTAGGGAGGAAATTTAAAGACTAAGGAGTATCAGGGAAAGTGAAAGGGAAATAGATTGGTGGCGTTCAGCCCTTCCATCCCTACGCGAGGCCCAGCAAGAGTCACAGGACTCCTATGCTGCAAACTGTCAGGCAAGAGAAGGACACCTGGTAGATGAAGGGGAGTGGAAATGGTCCCTGCATGGTGAGGTTATGATAAAAATTCCTCCCGACCCCTCTCCCATAGCCAGGGGCCACTTCAGAATAGGTATGAGCCCCTGGATCTAGAGAGTCAGCCAAATGATTTAGAAGAAAATTATCTGCCCAGAGAGCCTCCCAATTATGATTAATCTGTAACATGGATTGCCACCTCTAACATCAAAAGGGAAAGAAGGGTAATGGTGGTGGGTGATTCCCTTCTGAGGGGAACAGAGGGCCCCATGTCAAGGGGACCCACCCCACAGAGAGGTCTGCTGCCTCCCTGGGGCCCAGGTGCAGGATATTCCTGAGGGAATTCCTGGGCTCATTCAGTCCTCTGATTATTATCCACTGTTGAAACTCCAGGCTGGAAGTGATGAGATTAAGAAGAGGAGTGTCAGGAAAATTGAAAGGGACCTCAGGGCACAGGGACAAGTGGTTGATGGGACAAGTGGTTGATAGGACAGGGACACAGGTAGTCTTTTCCTCAGTCCCTTTGGTGGCTAAGAAGAACAGTGAAAGGAATAGAAGTGCTCAAATTATTAACAAGTGGCTCAAGGCTTGGTGTTACCTGCAGAATTTTGAATTCTTTGATTATGGGGCAACTTTTACTGTACCTGGCCTGCTGGAACCAGATGGGCTCCATCTCTCTGTTAAGGGCAGAAGGTTTTTAGCTCATGAACAGGCAGGACTTGTTGAGAGGGCTTTAAACTAGGATTGAAGAGGGAAGGGGATGCAGCTGGGCTGACTGGAAGCAGGCCCAAGGGTGGTAAGCCTGAGTTAGGGGTGAAATCAGATGCAGCCCAGCTGAGGTGCATGGATACCAGTGCATGCAGCATGGGTAACAAACAGGAAGAGCTGGAGGCCATGGTCCAACAGCAGAGCTGTGGTGTAATTGCCATCAGGGAAATGTGGTGGGATGACTCACATGGCTGGAGCACTGCATGAGATAGCCAGAAACTCTTCAGAAGAGACAGGAAAGGGAGCAGAGGTGAAAGGGTGGCCCTTTATATTAGAGAGGGCTTTGATGCTATTGATGTTGAAAGTAATGATGAAGTTGAATGCCTGTGGGTGAGAATTAGGGGGAAGGCCAACAAGGCTGACATCCTACTGGGAGTCTGTTATTGTCCACCCAGCTGGAAGAAGTGGTGGACAACTCATTCTATAAGCAGCTAGAGAATGTTTCTGGGTAATCAGCCTTTGTTCTTGTAGGTGGTTTCAATTTGCCAGATATCTGCTGGGAACTTAATGCAGAATAAAAAAGGCAGTCCAGGAAATTTTTAGAGTGTGTGGAGGACAACCTTTTGTCACAGCTAGTGGGTGGGCCCACCAGGGGAGGGACTGTGTTAGATCTGTTGTTTGCAAATAGAGATGGGCTGGTGGGAGATGTGGTGGTTGGAGGCTCCATGGGGCAGAGTGATCAGGAGATTATAAAATTCTCAATATTTGGTGAAGTCAGGAGGAACATTAATAAGACTTTTATACTAGACTTTCGGAGAGCAGACTTTGGCCTATTTAGGAGGCTTATTCAAAGAGTTCCTTGGGAAGCAGCCCTTAAATGCAAGGGGGTTCAAGAAAAGTGGATGTGTTTCAAAAGAGAGATCTTGGGGGCACAGGAACAGACCTTCCCTGTGTGCTGAAAGATGAGGCGACGAGGCAATCACCCAGCCTAGAGGGGGAGGGAGGTTTTGAAGGACCTTAAGAATAAAAAGAGGACGAATCATCTTTGGAAGGAGGATCAGGTCTCTCAAGAAGTATTTAAGAGGGCTTCTAGAGCATATAGGAAAAAAATCAGGGAGGCCAAAGTTCATTTTGAAATTAAAATGGCAACTTCTGTAAAGGATAATAAAAAATAGAGGAGATATGCTGAACAATTCTTGGAATATGTAAACTAGATTGGGGGAAAAGTTTACTACGCATAAGGGTCTATGGATATGCAACAGGCTGATGTTGCATATTCAACATATGAGAATAAAGAAGAGTAGTCCAAGAAAAGAATTCCCAGAAATGAAAGCTATTTTAGAAACAGATGGTGAAAACTTTTGCCTTTAAACAGCTCATTTTTAAAACAATAAGTCGACATTGCACATCAACAAACTGTAAAAAATCTACTAAAAATAAGAAAAACTTCACAATAGCAGGGTTCCCCAGGCAGCTGTTACTCATGACAAAATTAAGAACCGCAAGAAAACTGTTTTTCTCTCTTGTAAAGAAGTCTTCATAACCTTAACAAGTAACACTTCTCTTCCTAGGTAAACTAAAAAAAGACTATTTTAAAAGTAGTAAACTAACTAAAAATCTTAGGTTTACTTTCTTTACATTGTCAGTAAGAAAGAAAAGGTTGTCGAGAGAGTGTTCTTAAAACTTTATTTTGAGTCTTACAACATTTTTTTTCATTTTAATTACTTTTAATAAAATTTTCTTTCTATCCTTTTAAAGTTTTAAGCCTGCTTTACCTTTCTCCTAATCCTATCTCGCAGCAAAAAGTAAGTGTATTAGGGATTAGCCAGCACAGAACCCACCACAAAGGGAAAAAGTATTTCAGAGGTACCCTGAAAATAGCAGTGTGCTCTTGGCTGAGTGCCAAGAGGCGCCTGGCCTAATAGCATTTACTCTATAGCCCTTATCTCCTACTGTCCTTTATTAAACTCTTTACATTTTCACAGGAGAGTGGGCGTGTTTTTCACAGGGCTGGTACATCTGCAGGGCAGAGGAGCCCTCGAGTGTCCAGCCCCAGCCGCCTGCTGCCGGTGCCCTGTGCCATCCTAGCTCTTCAGCAGCCTGGAGACCCCTGGAATGTCCCCACCGAGCCCTGTCAGGGCCTGTGACCTCCCGGCTCCTTTGCAGCCTGGAGATACGGGGGGTGTCACCACAGAGACCCTGTCACAGGCTGTGAGCTCGGTGTGGGTTCCAAGGGGACACTCCTGGGATGTCCCCAGAGAGCCCCTGGGGCTGTTTGTGCTCTCGGTGTTCTTTAGGAGCACAGGGAGGGCTGGGCTGTTCTCAGGGAACCCCAGTGAGTGGCTGTGACACAGCAGTGCCAGAGCTCACTGAAGTCACCTCGGATGTACCCCCTGAATGACTGTGAGTGCCTCTGAACACAGCGGGCCTTCATCATCCCCAGAGAGCTCTGGGATGTTCCCATGGAAGCGCTGTGAGTGCAGGTGAGCTCAGGAATCTTTGGAAACCTGTAACCACTGAGGATGTGAGGATGGAATCCCTTTGCCCTGCCTGCTCTTCAGCAGTCTGGAGAGCCCTGGGAGGCTGGAGCAGGATGCTTTGGGCCAGCTGCTTTGCCTTGGAATGTGATGAAGGCACTCAGACATGTCCTGTTTACAAAGCTCTGAGTGTGGATTGATAAGGGGCACCATGTGTTGTTTTGCTGTTGAAATGTGCTGACACAGAATTGTTTCCTTTGAAACACGGAGAGCTGTGGTGTGTCACCCCTCTGCTGTCCCTGGGAGTGCCCATGGGCTCAGAAGCCTTTGGAGGATGGAGAGCCTTGGGATGCCAGGGGATGTCAGCATGGAGGGCCTGTGATCAGGTGGGATCTCCTGCCTTGTGGTGCTGCATTGCCCTTGCCTCCCCTTTTTCAGCCCCACCGTGATCTGAGAAATGCTGCTTGGGCCTCGGCCTTGAGGAGCTGCAGCTTGGCTGAGCTATTCTGGAGCTCATCAGAAAAACTCTATGTGCTCCCTGCAAGGGCCCCTCTCTAATGTGTTCTTAGTTGGGGTTTTTTATTATTTTCACAGCCTTGGAAACATTATTTTTGCCTGAATGGGAAACACTGTGTGCCAGTGTGCATGTACTCCCTGGAATGTGGGAGAGGGGTTGCTGTCCTGGATTCTGGAGTACTGGAGCTTTTTAGAAACTCTGTGTGCTCCCTGAGAGGGGCTCTATTTAATATGTGTCTTGGTTTGAAAGACAGGTGTCTGCTTAGGAAGGTAGGAGCCTCCTGTCAATGGAAAACGTAAACCCCTTCCTTCTGAATTATTGTAATTTTGAAATTAAGGGGCTCCTAGGCAAAAGATATGAGAAGAGGAATAGCAGTTCTTTACTGGTGTGTATGATAAAGCAACCAACAACAGCTACAGCATCAGCAGCAGACAGGAGCAGGAGCGCAGTCCCAGCCTGCTCGGCCACAGGCGCTCTCCCTCGGGTGCAGTTCCGGGCACAGCCAGCAGGGGCGCTGCTGCTCCCGGTGGGCGGGGCAGGTGCGATGATTCCCCCGCGGCTGCAGGGGGCGCTGTGGCGCGGGCTCGGGCAGCACGTGGTGATGGCGGCTGGGCCGAGACGGGAAGGGATGGAGGAGAGGCTTTGCTTCAGGAACCCACAGGGGCAGCTGTTGCTGTTGAGACGGTCATAATGCACAGAAGAGCACCATGTCTTTAAGAAGGCTTTTCTCTTTTGTTTTAGCAGCATGCTGTCTTTTTATTTACTCTCACAAAGTTTTTCCCCTATTCATTGGCCACAGTAAATCAACATCATGCTCATTGGTGCAAGGCGATCTCTACTACTGCTTTCTGCCAAAATCCAACTGCAGGACCCTTGTTTATCTCTTCTGCTCCTCTGTTTCCACACCAACAGCCTTGGTAGAACTCCTTTCAGGGGCAAAGGCGACCCTTGTCAGCTTCTCTTCTTCAGCTAACTCTTTCTGACTCACAGACCAGCTGTGAGCCCCTTCCACAGCAGGCGATCCCAGTGCCCCAGCACGACTCTGGGTAGCACCGAGCTGGACAGGCAGGAATGAGCATAGATCCCGGGGTGGATGAGATATCAGAATCTCTGTGGCAGTAGCTGGAGCTGCAGGATGTGCCGGCAGGGCAGGGGGTGCGGGGCTACAGCGTAGAGAAACCCAGAGCAGTGCTGGAGAAGCGGTGCGGGGTGGGGCAGCAGCGACCCAGCTCCCAGCAGGGCAGGGAGAGGTGGGCTCAGGATCCTGGACACCTGAGAAAATGGTGATAGGTCCCTCTTTATTGATGTGCTAAATAGGTGTGATTCATGCTGATAAAACTGAAACAGTATCAACAATATTGTTACAATAATATTTGGAAATAGTAAAACAGTTAAAAATGTAATGCCAAGAAAGAAAGGGAGAGAGGGGGCTCCTCCCCCTGCCTTCTCCTGCAGATGTTCAGAACAGAAAAAAGCAAGAGATAACGATTACTAAAATTAACAGAAAGAACGAAAAATTTGGATTGGGACCCAGGAAAATGCTAATTATATGAGATTTATTGCTTTGATGCTAGAACATAATATTGGCTTATATTATATTAGTTTTGGCTTACGCTATACCAGCTTGGTGCGGAAGTGTAATCCAAAAGGTGAATCAAAGGACATTGAGGAAGAGGAGAGCTCTTCATCAAAGATGACCCCCAAAAGAGTGGTGCGAGCACCTAAAAATACTGGAGCATGCATGGTAAAGGCAATGATGAGGGTGAAGATACAAGCATGACAAATCGAAAATAGGAGGAGATGGCAATGACATACATTATAAAAAGGGGAATTTTGGGCTTGGAAATTTGTACGTGAGGTAGCAAGGGTTCAAGGACCCTGCCCTCCATATCCTGCATGGTGAATTTTGCTTATGCACTACTATCAGAAACAAAATTATTCCTTATCAAACCAAATTATATTGTCAATACTTTGAGCGTATTCAATTTTATATACTTTTAAGCTACTTCATTAAAATTGCTGCTACATTTAATTTCATTAAGTTTCTTTTATGGTGGGATAATTGGGCAAATATAACAGTGAGGTAGGTGTTAATAAGGTCCCAATCTGGTGGCTGCTCTAGCATGCAGAGGCTCACCCCACAGCAGAAGAAGCAGCTCCGGGCTGGGTTATGGCGGTGGTAGCGAATTCCTTTTCCCAAGCAGCAGCTCCCACTGTCCTCCTCCAAAGCCCAGAGAGAGAGGGAGCAGCTGCGCTCAGCCCTGTCCTGTACCTCATCCCAATTCTCGTGGTATCTCCCCCCTCAGAGGGAAACTCCCAGAGAAGAGAAGTACGACCAGATCCCCTCCTCTCCTGAGCTTGATCACTTCTGTTGTTTCTTAAGTGCCCAGTCAGTCAGAGCAGTGCTATTTCACTGACAGCTGGGACACCACCAGGGGGTCATCCCACACTGCCCAGTGTGCACCAGGCTCAACAGAGTCTGCTTCCCCCTGATTCCACCAGGCCTCTTCCCTTGGCTGTGGTTTTGCTGGATAGTAGGTAGGGACAGAGGGAATCTCATTCATCCATTCATTCACTATTTAGGACCCTGCAGAAACTTCCACAATTCCTCTCCCAGGTGACCTCAGCACAGCAATGATGTCACAGCACTTGCACACCTGGTCAAGAATCACCCACGGGGACACTCTGGGGTCTACTCCAAGGGCACAAAGCAGCAAAACTCCCGAGGAAAATCTTTCCCCCGTGAGCACTGTGCCTCTTTGGGTGAGTTCCAGAGCAAACAGTCAAGGCAGTGGCCTGAAATGTTTTCCCAGCTGGCCCACAAAGACATCTCGGATGAATCCACATTGTCCCTGGGGAAAGAGAGGTGCAGAACCCTTCACTAATGCCCTGGAATGTCAAACAAAAAATGAAGCCATGGACAGCTCTCAGGATCAACTTCACCATGGATTTTTTTTCTTGGAAGCCCAAGATGTCTGAATGTCTTCCTGGTGCCTCAGGGCCTGGGTAAACAGGGCTTGTGAGAGATGCTGATAAGGGACCAACACCCCTCCTACTCACAGGGCACCTCTGTTACCCCAATTAGCTGCGAGTGGCTGCCTGGGGACAGGTGCCCCCTTCCCCATGTCCCTGGGATGGGCACATCCTGCTCAGGGCCAGTGCTGGCCTGGGCCCAGAGCCAGGGCCATGCCCCAGGTGCTCTGGGAGGTCTCAGTGGCTGCAGGTGTGACAGGATGAGGGTCAGGGCAGGGCACATTCCCCTCTGGACAGTGCTCTGGGCATGGAGACTGGATGGGATTGGCATCTGCAGGGAATGGGATATCAGGTTGTGTGGATGTGGGAATTGCCACGCCTGAGCCATTCCCAACCCTCAGCCTTGTCTGCAGGTGATCAGCATTGCCCAGTGCTCCCAGTGTCTGCAGTGACTGGAGATGCCAATCACCCACCTGATCACACGTCCCTTGTTCCCCTTGTTCTCCCACATGTTGGGTTTGGGGCTAGGCTCAGCTCTGGGCTGTCCCACAGGGAAAGCTCTGGGAGGAGAGGGGCAGCAGGAGATGGGGGATCTGGCACTGGGGGTGTTGGAGGATGGATTGTGTTGGACTGGGGGTTGTCCCCACAGGGTCCCCAGATGCCTTTGGCTCCCTGCCTGCCCCCCTCAGCCCCCAGGTGCCTGGGCCCTTCCAGGGGCAGCTGCCCTGTGCAGGAAGCTGGAGGGATGCCGGGCAAGGGGGCTGGATCTGTGACACAGGTGGGGTGGACTCTGTGCCAGGGCTGGGCTTGTGGCCAGGGCTGGGGCTGTGCCAAGCTGGGCTTTGGCCTGGGGGCTGGCAGGGAGGGTGCAGGGAGGAGTCCCAGCAGGGATAAAGGTGCTCCTCACCTGCTGCAGCCTCAGGCAGCGCTGCCCAGAGCCAGAGGAAGATGAAGGTGGCTGTGCTCAGCGTGGCCCTGCTCTTCTGCATCCTGCTGTGCCCCCCGGCACAGGCCAAGGTGAGGCACCAGCCAAACGCTGTCCCCACATCCTGCCCTTTCTACCCTCCCATCCCACTCTTTTGTATCTCTCTCTGTGCCCCTGACCATTCCTGAGGCCTTTCCTTCCATGTTTCCCCTCAGTCCTTTGCATTTCTTCCTGTCCAATGCAGGTGGGTCCCCCTGTACAATTCCCTGACTCACTCCCCACTCCCACACCATCTCTCAGTCCTGTTGCTTTTGTCCCTACCCGTCCTCATTCTTCTGTCCCCACCAAGCCCCTCTCTTGCACTCCCATGTCCCCACACCTCAATTCCTTTCTCCTCCCCTGTACCTCACACCCTGCTCCTTCCATGCCCCCAGCCCTGTCTCCTGGGCCCTCAGTTGACCCCAGATCAGTATCTTTGGGTCTCCCCCACCTCCAGCAGATTTCCCTGCAGGCCCTGAATTCCCATCCTTCTGCCTGGGCCCTGCTCCCTGCACCCGTGTCCCCCCACAGCCCCACAAGGTCCAGTCCAGACCAAGCCTTTGTTCTCCTTGCCAGGCACTCCTGGAAGGAACCCAAGATGATCTCCGGGAGGTGAGTGGGCTGCTGGCATTGGAGGGCATCCCCTCAGGGAATTGGATGGCAGTTCAGTCCCCCCATCCCTCGCTGGCACTGGGGACATCCCACTGACCAGCCAGGTCTCCTGGTCTCTCTGCAGTTGGATTTAGACAACGTCGTGGACCTGGAGACACCTCTGGTGGGTACCACGAGTTCTGCCAGTGTCAGACCCTCCCCTTGCATGGCCACCACAGCCCAGGCCATCCCAGTCTGTCCCAGCACAGCCCAGTGCACCCCTACTGACAGCCCAGACAGCAGCGTGCCCCACGGCTCCTCGCCAGGGAAGCCTTTGCCCAGGGCCCCTGCTGCATTCCCGTCCCTGTCACCCCAGGACCCCCTGGATGAGCCAGGACGCAGCCCCTGCCCCAGCTGTGCCTCTTGGCCAGGAGCCCAGTGCTTCTGGGCAGGAGCACAGCAGCTCCTGCACCCCATTGCTCCTGCAGCCCCTTCCCCAAGGCCCCCCTGCTCTCCCCTGCCTCCCAGTCCAGCCCAGTGCCCCCAGTGGGTCTCTAACCCTGCCTTTGTCCCCAGCCCCCTCTGTATGAAAACGTGCGGGATCTTCTGCGTTTGAAGCGCCTGGCTGCCTCTCTGGATGCCTAGGTGAGCCATGCCTGCAGGGACAGGGGTGGGGACAAAGCCCATCCATGGCCCAGTGTGCTCCAGAGTCACGTTCTGGGGTTTGTCATTTAGGATTGGAAGCTGTGGGGACACCGGTGTCCCGATCCCCTCTGGTGGCATGAGGAGATGATCATCCCTGGAGGAACTCTCTGATCCCCTGGGAGCCCTGGGGCATTTCCCTTCAATAATCAATAAACCCTTTCAGCAAAGTCACACTGTGTGTCTGTGTATCCATATCTATATATATTTTACAAACAAAAATCTCCCAGATTTTCAAGAGGTTTCCCCCAGAGGTGTTCTCTTCTCCCTGTGTCCATCTGCACATCCCGTCACTCTGTCACTGTCACCTCCACACATCTCTGACCTCGCTGGCACCTCCCAGGTTGGCGCTGAGCTCCTCCCTCCTGCTCCCCAGCCCCAGCAATGACCATGGCAGGGAGCTCAGAGCAGGAGCAGCCAGGCCAGGGATGGAGAAGGAGCATCTGGCAGAGGCAGGAAGAATCCCCCATTCCAGGGGCTGTGTGGGGTGCACGGGGGGCAGCTGTGTCCCCTGCCAGCCCCAGGGCTGCAAAGCAGGGAGGAGATGTCTCAGCTGAATCGCTTCCCTCAGCCCTTGGCCTGGGAAGTCTCTGGCTGCAGCACAACCTGCACAGGAGACTTTGCACCTGGAAGAGAAAAGAAAGGAATTGTTTCTGCTCTCTCCCTCATCTCTCCCCTTCCGCTGATTTTCTTGTAATCTCTTAGCAAAACCAACCACAAAGCATCTGCACTGAGGTGTTTCTGAGGGTCAGTTCCTAAATAGGGCCAAAGGAAGGTTTTCTGCCAGGGCAGAAGTGAGAAATGTGGGAGTTGGTCTGAGAGTTGAACACATGACAGTTTGTAAACACAGGAAATGCAGAAACTAAAAGAACAGAGTTTGCAGTTTGAATGGTCCATTTTCCTCCCTCTTTCCACTGCTCATTTGTCCCATCCCAACTCCAGAGGAGCAGATTCTGGAAAGTAGGCGTGCAGGGAGTCTTGGAGGCCTCATCCCAGAGAGGGAGGAAGGAAGAGTGAAATCAGGGAAAGATATCCATTTGTTTTCTGGATCGTAATGACCACAAATAGCTCTTTACTCCATGTGTGCAATATCCTGGTGATGAGGCACATTGCTCGTTTTTAACGCCAAATCCCAGCACTTTGGGAATAGTTTCAGGACTAGAACAAACCATAGGCAAGTAATTGACCCAGTTTGGTTCCTATATCAGAAATTATGAAACTTCTCCCAAGCTGTGCTTCCCTGCAGTGAAGAAGGCAGTTTGATTGCTTTTGTCCTGAGTATCTCCTGAGTTCATGAATTCAGATGGACTGGAATGGTCCTGGCACCCCAAAAGCGCTGCAATGAGCAGGATCAAACATCCAGGTCACCATTCAATGTTCTCCATCCGTGCCTTCCAGAGCCCAGCAGCAATTCCTGCTTCTGTCCCCGCTCTGGGTCAGCCTGCCGGGATCGCTCTGGTGTGCAGAGCCAGTCCCTGCAGGACAAAGCGCTCGGAGCCGCTCTGTGTCCCGCAGCGTCGGCATCTCCTGTGCCGCTCCACGGCCGTGGGGCCTGTGCCACCAATGTGCCACCAATGTACCACCAATGTGCCACCAGTGCACCACCAGTGTGCCACATATATGTAACCAATGTGCCAGCAACGTGCCAGCAATGTGCCACCTATGTGTAACCAATGTGCCACCAGCATGCCACCACTGTTCATGTCTGTGGTTCCGGTTCCACCACTGTTCCACCTTTTCCATGGTTACTCCACTGCTGCTCAAAAGCTGCTCCAGTGCTGCTCTCAGGATGTTCCAGCACAGTTCCTCTGCTTGTCCAGCACTGCTCCAGCACTGCTCATCTCCCGCTGATCCAGAGCTCCATCTCTGCTCCTCCCCTGCTCCTCTGCTGTTTCATGGCTGCTGCTTCTGTTCCAGTGCTGCTGCCACAGCTGCAGTGTCACAGAGAGTGGAACGTTTGGGCACAAACCACTGTGGTGTCACAGAGACCAGGACTGCCACCCCTGTGGTGTCACAGAGAGGAGAAAGTTGGGGCGGCTGCTGCTGTGGTGTCATAGAAGGGAACACTGGGGTTGCCACCGCTGTGCTGTCACAAACAGGGGAACATTTGGGTGCCTCCCCTGTGATGCCATACAGAGTGGAATGTTGTGCCTGCTGCTGCAATGCTGTCATAGGAGAATGCTGGGGGTGCCACTTCTGTGGTGTCACAAACAGGGGAACATTTGGGGCTGCCACCCCTGCAGTGTCATACAGAGGGGGGTGTTGGGGCTGCCAATGCAATGCTGTCATAGAGAGGAAAACGCTGAGGGTTCCACTACTGTGGTGTCACAGAGAGGGGAACGTTGGGGTTACAACCTCTTTGGTGTCATAGACAGGGGTCATTGGTATTGGCACTGCTGTCATGTCACTGACAGGGGAACACTGGGGCTGCAGATGTTGAGGTGTCACAGAGAGGGGAATGTTGGAACTGCCACTGGGGTGCTGTCATAGAGAGTAGAACTTTGGATGGCCACCCCTGCAGTGTCACAGAGAGGGGAACTTTGGGGCTGCCACCACTGTTTTGTCAGAGAGGGAGAGACACTGGGGCTGCCACTGCTGCAGTTCCACAGAGACAGGGACTTGGGCCTTCCACAGCTGCAGTGTCACAAAAAGGGGAAAGTTGGGGTTGTGACTGCTGTGGTGTCACAGACAGTGCAACACTGGGACTGCCACTGCTGCAGTGTCAGAGAGATTGGAACCTTGGGGCTGCCACTACTGTCTTCTCATAGAGAGGAAAATCTTTGGTTTGCCACTGTGTTGGTGTCAGACAGAGGGGAGCGCTGGGGGTGCCACCTCTGGTGTCACAGAGAGGGGGACTAGGGGGAGTGCCACAGCTGTGTTGTCACAGAGAGGGGAATGCTGGAGCTGTAACTGCTGTGGTGTCATAGAGGGAAGGGTCAGGATTGCCACCACTGTGGTGTCACAGAGAGGGGAATGCTGGCACTGCTACCGCTCTGGTGTGACAGAGAAGGGAACACTGGGGCAGCCATTGATGTGGGGTCATAAAGAGTGAAATTTTGGAGCTGCCACCCTTGTGGTGTCAAAGAAGGGAATGTTGGAATTGCCACTGCTGTGGTCTCACAGAGAGGGGGAGATGGTACTGCCACACCTGTAGTGTCAGAGAGAGGGGAACATTGTGGCTGCCACTGCTGTGGTCTCACAGAGAGTGGAACACTGCCAAACCTCCCCTGGTGCTGTGCCCACTCCAGTGCTGTTCCTCTGTGACACTGCAGGGCCTCCTGGGGACATGGTGACACTGCGGGGATTCATGAGGACTTTTTGACACTGCAGTGTTTCCTAGGAACATGGTGACACTGCAGGGACTGATGGGATCACAGGGACCCTGTGACACTCTGGGGTCTTGGAGAATCCAGAGGCCCCTTTGGGGCCGTGGGCCCTTGTAAGTGATGGTCTGAACTTTCCCTCATTTGCCTCATGACCATCGCAAGGACAGAGACTGGGTCCCCGAGGACCCTGACTGGAGTTCTGGCCTGGCTGAGGTGGATGCTGGCCAAGTGATTGTGCACAGCTGTGTTTGCAGTGACTGCTTCTAGCAGGGGGCTGGCAAAGGAGTGACTCGCCCTATATGCTTGCACCTGCTTCTTGGCAATAGCCCATGAATTTCCCCACCTCTTGGCCAAATGAACTTTCAGGAGTAACGTTGGTGGTCCCTCACGGAAAACCCTTCATCTGCTTCTCTACCACCATGACACAAAGAGATTGCAGCCCCCCCTCCCAAGGGCTGTGACTGAGACCCCTATGATTCTATAATGGGGAGGGGCTGACCAAACTGAAGGGAGATGTGCCAGGTGTGGTCGTTGGATCAAGAAAACAATGACTCTCACTCACTGCTGAGAACATGATCTGTTCCCCCTTGACGGTTTCAACAGACTTACTCTTCATTGTACCTGTTCCCCCTCAGCAATTTCAAGAGAATTACCTGTTCCCCCCCTTGGCAAAGGACTATAATAGACCCCTGAGTGTCACATTCACATTTTCTGAAAAATCCCTTTGCCCAGGATTTTTCTCCAGGGAAGCTGAGAAATCTCAGAGAAAAATGAAAGCAATGATTATCTGATTTGCTTCTCCTCTGTTTTGCTCATGTGGAATGTGGTTGGAAATCATTTACCAACAGGGGATTGTTTCATTGGTTTTTGCTCTGATTGTTTTGACTTATTGGCCAATCAGGGCCAAGCTGTGTCAGACTCTGGAGGGAGTCACAAGTTTCATTATTATCTTTTTAGCCTTCTGTAAGTATCCTTTCCATATTCTTTAGTATAGTTTAGTATAGCATTCTTTTAATATAATATAGTATCATAAAATAATCAATTGCCTTCTGAGAACATGGAGTCAGATTCATCATTCCTTCCTTGTCTGGGGGAAACACAAATACAATACCTGAGTTAACCAGGACATTGAGATTCTCCCTGACATCACAAGGTGAATTTCCATCAACCTGGACCACGAAGATTTTGTCTCTATGTTTGGTAGCTATACCCTCTGTTTGTCTCTCTCTCTCTGTCTTAATCTTTTATCTCTTTTCTAACCCTTCTATGGCATTTGCTGTGGGCAGTCAATAAAAGGTGCATTTGTTTTGATCAATACTGAAATCCCCTCTGTGTTGATTTTGGCACTCTGAGATCAGTTAATGAACCATCACGACCTCCACTTGTACCAGAGGATTGTGCCAGAGGTGCCCACCAAACCAAGGAGAAAAGACAAAACCAGAGGTCAAAGTGCCGTGGGGTGCTGTGCGGTGTCATGGGGTGTCCCTCTCTGTGCTGGCACAGGGCAGAAGCTCAGTGCAAGGAACAGCCACGGGAACATCCTATGGGACACAGGGACATGCTGTGGGACACGTGAATATCCCACAGGACACAGCCCTGGGACCTCGGGGACTTTGGTCCCACCAGGGGCGGGTGCCAGGGGACATACAGAGAGGGACAGGGACACACGGAAAGGAACAGGGTCACAGGGGGGAGATGGGGATGAGGACACTCAGAGGGGACAGGGACACATGGAAGGGAACGGGGTCACATGGGGGAGATTGGAACGGGGACACTAGGACGGGACAGGAACACACGACGACGGAGAAAGTGGACAGGGACAGGTGCAGAGAGATAGGGACACACAGGTGGGGGATGGTGATACACAGAGGGAAGGAGAGACAGGGACACATGGAGCGGGGAACACGATGCCACCAGGATACACATGTGGGGACGCTGGACTAGGACATGTCAGCACAAGATGCCATCAGGACGTGTCAGAGGACGATGCCACCAGAACGTGCATTACGACAAAAGGCGGATCCGGTGACACCCAGCAGGGCGCCACGTGACCCCGCGGTGACACCGCCCATGCCCGCCCCTTGCCCTGTCCCCAGGAGCGGTTTCATGGCGGTGGCCACAGCACTAGGTTCCCTGGGCGCGGTGGCCCTGGGCACCTTTGTGGTGGCCCTGCGGCTGCGGTGGCTCCGGGATGTGCTGGTGGCTGTCACCCGATTCCGGGCCACTTGTCGCCAGCTGAACAAGTTCCCCATCCCATCCTGCTGCAATTGGTTGCTGGGACACACCGGCATGGTGAGGGCACAGTGGGTGGCACCTGTGGGGACAGCGGGGACAGGGGTGGAGGCACCAGCAAAGGAACAATTGGGTGGTGGCACCTGTGAGGGGACAGAAGGAATGGGGTGGTGGCACTTGGGATGGTGAGGACAGAGTGGTGGCACCTGCCAGGGGGACAGTGGGGACAATCACACGTGTCCCCAAGGCTGGCAGTATCCTGAGGACGCACGTCCCCAAGCCTATCTGTGCCCCCAGTGACACACATGTCCTGTTCTCCCCAGGGCCAGAGCACGGAGGAAGCCCTACAGCAGGTGGACACCTTGGTGGCCCAGTAGCGTCATGGCTGCCTCTGGGGGGCACTTCCCTGGCTGCCTGTCCTGCGCCTCTTCCACCCCAGCACCCTCCGGCCACTCCTCAGTGCCTCAGGTAGGACATGGGACATCAGACAGATCCCCAGGGCCACCCATGGGTGTCACTGCACCTGGCACAGAGACCTGGCAGTGCCCAGGCAGTGGCCACCAACCCAAGTCCACAGGTCCCAGAGGTGTCACCACTGCCAGACCAAATGCCACCCCACAGTGGCCACCAACCTGTCCTTGAGGTTCCCCAAGCCACCCAAAGTGTCACCATGTCCAGCCTCTGGTTGTCCCCCAACCCTCGTCCTTTGGTGGCCATGAGGGGATGGGGGATGATGGTGGCCATGGAGACATGGAAGTGCACAAGAGGGTGGCTGTGGCCATGGGGAGATGATGGTGACCATAGGGTGGTGGCCATGGGGGGATGGTGGTCTAGGGGATGGTGGTGCCATGGAAGGGTTGGCCATAGAGGCCAAGAGGATGCTGGTGGCCATGGTGGGCTGGGGCATAGACTGGTGGCCACAGGGGAACAGTGGTGGCCATGGTCAGCATTGACCATAGAGCTGATGGCCAGTGAGATGGTGGTGCCTGTAGGGTGGTGGCCATTGGGGAAGAGTGGTGGCCACGGATGGGATTTGGCCGTAGACCGGTGGCCCCAGGTGGCCCCTGGCTCATCTCACCCCCGCAGGACGAGAACGGCCACACCCTGTCGGACGAGGACATCACGGCTGAGGCTGACACCTTCATGTTTGAGGGTGAGCACGAGCTCCCAGGCGCCACTGGGGAGGAGCCACTCCAGTGTCCCCTCACTCACCCAATGTCCCCACAGGTCATGACACCACGGCCAGTGGCCTGGCATGGCTCTTCTACAACCTGGCTGGCCACCCTGACCACCAGGAGCGATGCCGCCAGGAGGTCCAGGAGCTCCTGGCTGGCCGGGACACTGCAGACATTGAATGGTGAGATGTCCCCAGGGCCACCCCAGGTCATGTGGCTTGGGGACACGATGCCACCCCTGTTTTGTCCCCAGGGAGGACCTGTCCCAGCTGCCCTTCACCACCATGTGCATCAAGGAGAGCTTGCAGCTGCACCCTCCTGTCACTGCTGTGTCCCAGTGCTGCACTGAGGACATCCCCCTGCGTGATGGCCATGTCACCCCAAGGGTATGGCATGGCCAAGGTGTCCCCAGTGTCACCAGCCACCCTCATCTGCTGTCCCTAAAGTGGCCATTCCCATCCCACCAGGGGTCATCTGCCCGATGAGCATCTACGGGACCCACCACAACCCAGACCTCTGGCCTGAGCCTGAGGTAGGGCCACCCTATGAGGTGTCCTTGTCACCATGGTGGTGACAGCTGTGTCCCCTCAGTGTGACTGTGCTGGTGTCACCCCAGGTGTTCAACCCTCTGAGGTTCAGCCTGGAGAACAGCAAGGGACAGTGCCTGTTGTCCATCATCCCCTTCTCTGCTGGCCCCAGGTATGTGGTGGAGTGGGGACAGGAGTGTCCCCAGGTGCCACCCCCATCTCTGGCTGGGTTCACAGTGGGGTGACACTGACAGTGGGGATGTGGTGGCAGGAACTGCATCGGGCAGAGCTTTGCCATGGCTGAGATGAAGGTGGCAGTGGCACTGACACTGTCCCGGTTTGCGCTGCGGAGGGACACGGCGAGGCCACCCCCGCGCCGCAAGCCCGAGCTGATCCTGCGTGCTGAGGATGGGCTCTGGCTGCTGCTGGAGCCACTGGGAGTAGCTGATGGACACGGGTCACCAGGACATGGGGACATCCTGCCACGGAGCTGTCACAGCCAGGGGAAGAGCAGGGAATAAACGGGAGCATGAAGGGGACAGTATCGTGGTGGTGGTGGGGATGTGCTGTCCTTGGTCATGGGACACCTCATGGCATGGACATGTCAACCCAGGGACTTGTCCCCTAAGCCACTTGTCACCACCCATGGCCACGTCCCCCATGTCCTCATCCATGGCCATACAGCCCCATGTCACCATCTATACCTGTGACACCCCCTCCATGCCCAACATTGCCATCCACAGCCATGTCCACACCCATGTCCTTGTCCATGTCCCCAGCTCCATCCCCACCATATTCCCCAATGTCACCATCCGTGTCTTAGTTAAATGTCTTATTTTTACCCCAGTGTTGGGTGAAGGGATGAAGAAAAGTGAAAGAAAATCAAGGGCAAAATAACAGGATTTATGTGTCCATGTTGGCTGAGTATCCATGTGCCTGGGTGGGTAGAATGGACCTTTTCTAGAGGAATTTCTACTCCATTGTCTCCAAAATCCTGGTTTTGTGCCCCAGTCGATCACCATTTGGCTGTGGAAGATGTCTCTAGGCCAGGGAGAATTAGAATCATGGAATGATTTAGGTTGGAAAAGACCTCCAATACCATCCTTGATGCCACGTGAAGAAATGATTGGCTGCAAAAGGTAAGATAATTTTGGGGTCGAAAGTAAAAAACTGTGCTGTCCCCTATGAAATTCTGATGTCGGTTTGCATCCCAATGCATTTTTCTCTGGCTGTGTCCAAGTGTCCAAGGGAAGCCAGGAAGATGTGCAGACCACCAGCCAGGTGTCTTCCTAACAAGGATCACCAGGACCATGGATCACCAAGTCTCACTGTGGACCATCCAATGGGGGTCCTCCAGTGGGGGATGGAGTTGGAGCAGCGCTCAAAGCTCTTCCTGCACACGGGGCACTTGTAGGGCTTCCCTTACTGCTGCCTCCCTTGGTGCTGGGTCACAGTAGAGTTCTGGGAGAAGTTCTTCCCACACTTGGGACACTGTTAGGGCCTCTCCCCAGTGTGGATCCTCTGGTGGACAATCAGTTTGGAGCTCCGGCTGAAGCTCTTCCCACATTGTGAGCACCTGTAGGGGCTTTCCCCAGTGTGCATGGTCTGGTGGATGATCAGGCCAGAGCTGTCACAGAAGCCCTTCCCACACTCCCCACACACATAGGGTCGTATCCCAGTGTGGGTCATCTGGTGGCGATTCAGGTGGCCGCTCTTCCTGAAGCCTTTCCCACATTCTCCACATGTATAGGGCCGTTCATCAGTGTGGGTCCTCTGGTGGAGGATCAAACTGGAGCTGGTGTTGAAGGTCTTTCCACATTGCCCACACTCATAGGGCCGTTGCCCAGTGTGGATCCTCTGGTGGACGATCAGGTAGGAGCTGATGCTGAATCTCTGCCCACATTCCCCACACTCGTAGGGGCGTTCCCCAGTGTGAATCCTCTGGTGGCGGATCAGGTCCGTGGTGTCTCTGAAGCCCTTCCCACATTCCCCACACTCGTAGGGGCGTTCCCCAGTGTGCACCATCTGGTGGCGGACCAGGCTGGACCTCATGAGGAAACTCTGCCCACATTCCAAGCACTGGTGGGGCTTCTTGCCATCATCACGCTGCTCATGGACCAGCACCTCAGAGCTCTGGCCAGATCTCTGGCTGCCTTCCTGGCACAGGCTGGGTCTTTCTCCCTCAGCATATCCTGGGCTGGGTTTGGAGCCCCTCCTCCTGAGGGATCTCCGGGGCTTTTCCTCCCAGTTGGATTCCTGTGCTGTGGAGCCGCTAAAAACGGCCTCGTCCATGAGGTTCTGTCGTGGGGATTTGTCCTCCCTGCTCTCCATCCTCAGCTCCTTGTCTGCAGGAGAAGGACAAGGAGAGGATGGGATTTGCCTCTGTGCCAGAGGGAAGGAGAAGGAGATCCCCCCAGTCCATCCCCAGCAGGACAGCGTTGGCAGCAGGGTTGTCCTGCAGCCAGGGGCAGTGCTGGGCTGGGAGATGGAGCAGGAGAGAGGGGGAAAGGGGCAGTGACTTCCTCCTCACCTGCCTCAGTGTCCCGGGGCATCTTCCACTTCCTTTCAGCCTTCTCCTCTATCCAGATAAGGTTTGGGAATGGGAAATGCTGATCTGGGGAAAAACAAGATGTGAGTGCATTGGCTTTGAAGGTCCACTGGCCAAGTCCATCTCTAGAAGTCACTGGGTGGCTGGTGGTCAGAAATACCTCCAAAAATCAGCAAGTTCAAAACCACTCTCCCAGGATTTCCCTGTTTCCACTGTTCTTATTTGAGGTTATGGGGGTCCCTCTTCTCAGCACTTCTGAGGGGCCTGTGGGTCCTGGGCATCCCCCCCGCTCTCGGGTGCTGCTCAGCCATGCTGAGGGGCTTTTGGGGGTCCCAGGGCTCATCCTCCCCTGATTCTGTGACAAATGTTTTTTGTGATTTGTGTCAATTGGCAATGGAATTAGCAAATGCTTCTATCTGCTGTGTCCAAAATTGACACAAAAAAAGGTTTTAGAACTTTCTGACCAAATAAAGCATCAAAATAAAAGAAGTATAATAGAGTAAAAGAGATGAGGTTGCAAGATGACTGATGCTTGGAATAAAAGAGAGGAAGTTATGGAAAAGCTAAGAGATATTGCAACAAAGCAACTAAATGCTTATGTATAAAAAAAGCTTGATGCACATGACCAAATCATGTAGCAGACAGCAGTGTAAGGCCTCCCTCCAGATGGCCACAAGAAGGACAGGAATCAATGACCACCTGGAAAGATTATGAAACTGCGGATCCCAGCTTATTGATATTTGCTGATTTGGACTAACTGAGCTCATTGGAAAATGCTTTGTAGGCTTAAAACCAGTATATATACTTTACTGAACTTGTAAGTGGTGTGTGCCTTGAGTACATCAGTGACTCCCCGGCCACCCAGTGCTGCTGGCTTGCTTTCTTTGAAGTTAAAGATATAGAAATAAAATTCAGATTGACTATTAAGATTTTATATCAATTTGGTGACGCTGACCTGATGCCCTGGGATCTCTCGGACTGAGGCTACTGCAGGGGGCACCCCACTTTTGTGGCCCGTAGAAGCCAATAGCCCGGGAGCTAACGGCACCACAAACCTGGTAAAGAAAGCAAGCAAGGAACTGAGCTCCCTGAGAACTGCAGTTTAAATCACCTGCAATTCCAGTGCATGAAGATCCAGACAAGAGCAGCGGGCTGTGAGTATCATTCGGCTGGGTGGACACGGCAGTGTCTGAGTGAAAGTGAGTGAGGTAGATGCAATATTATCGCGGAGCCATCGAGGAGTCCTTCTGTCCGTGCTTCCATCACCCCGCGAGGGGCTCGGCCAGTGAAGGGACAAAGCGAGTGCTGTGAGACACTGCTCACGATGGCTCAGGGGTACAGTAAGACCTCCGGCTCAAGGAACCCCCAGGGAGGTTCAACGAGCCCCCAGAGAGGCTCAAAGGGTCCCAAGAGAGGCTCAAGGTTATGGGGCCCCCAGAGAGGCTCTAAAAACGAGAAAGGGAGTGAATAAGCAGAGATACCCCCGGACAGCCCCCTGGGGTTAACAACTGCACATTGGGATGCAATGCCCTCTAGGAAGGGAAAAAGTAAAGAAGAGATGGTCCATTATTGTATGGTAGGGTGGACTAAGGAAGAAATTAGGCCTGATCATTTATATTGGGCAGTGCTGGGTCCTTTCATGACTGGATGTGTCAAGCTTTAAATCTTTATGTAAATAGTAAGGAACCCTTTGATCAGGAGGAAAGTGATTATGTGGCACTTTGGAGGAGGGGGGGGGGGTTTCTGTAGTGATAACATTATACCCCCTAAAAACTAAAAAAAGGAGAAAGGCAAAGGAAAAAGAAAAACCTTGGAAACCATTAGACAATTTGCCCCCTCCCTATCAAGGGCAGGAAACTCTCTCCTCCCCTGAGAGGCCCCGGAGCTCAACAACTCCACCACTATCATCACAATCTAGTAGGACTCGGAGCAAGAGGAGAGAACAACGCCAGGAAAATAATTCTAGTGGGGAGGAGAAAGATCAAAAGAAGAGACTATTCCCCTTGAGAGAAGTACTTATGGGAAGAAATGATAGGGGAATAGCGTCTGTAGCAGTCCCACTTCATACTGGGAATGTAAGAGAATTTAAAAAGGAAATGGGGCGGCTGCTTGAAAACCCTTTAGGGGTTTCCGAGAGGTTAGACCAATTTTTAGGGCCAAATACCTACACCTGGGATGAGCTTCAAGCTATATTAGGAATACTATTTACTACTGAGGAAAGGGAAATGATTAGGCAAGCAGGAATGAGAGACTGGGAAAGGAGACACCAGCAGGGTCCACGTGGGGATCAAAAATGGCCTAATCAGAACGAGCAGGACAGACAAAATGTGAGGGACCTTAGAGATATCATTATACAAGGCACACAGAATGCCATACCTCGAGGGCAAAACATTAACAAGGCTTTCTGCGTGCACCAAGAAAAAAGATGAAACACCTACAGATTGGCTTGAGAGGCTCAGAAAGAGCCTGCAAATGTATTCAGGAGTGAACCAAGATTCACCAGTAGGAACAGCATTGCTTCAAACTCCATTTGTGGCAAAATCTGGGGGAGACATAAAAAAAAAAAGGCTAAAGAATGAGAGGATTGGCAGGACTGGGGTCTCCAAGAGCTATTGTGGGAAGCCCAAAAGGTGTACGTGAGGAGAGGTGAAGAAACACAAAAGGCAAAAGCCAAGATATTTGTAGCAGCTGTGAGGGAAACTCAGAAGGGGGAAAAGAAAGCGTTCAGAACAGAAGGACAAAGACCTAGGGGAGATTGTAAGAAACTTCCCCAAATGAGAAACCCCGGAGATGGTCCTGCAGATTATCATTCCTATTAGTGAGGAAGGAGAAGACAAAGCGAAGCTGTAAGCAACAACAAAAAGATGGGAGAAAAAAAAAAGTGTGAAGAGGACAAATAGGGGTGTCAGGGGCTGTACATCTTGAGGACCAGATGATCAAAAGAACCCTTGAT
The DNA here is from genome assembly GCF_036417665.1 of Passer domesticus. Lineage (NCBI taxonomy): Eukaryota > Metazoa > Chordata > Aves > Passeriformes > Passeridae > Passer > Passer domesticus. Next base: position 2,629,408 of record NC_087502.1, on the reverse strand, counting down.
AGAACTAAAAATAGGTCCCCAAGGGGAAGAAGTTACCTTTTTAGTAGACACTGGAGCAGAAAGATCAACAGCACCTCCTCAATGGGGGTAAAATTACTTAAGAAATTGCTCTAGTTGTGGCAGCAAAAGGGGAACCATTTAAAGTACCCATAATTGAAAATGTTGAAATTGAATCAGAAAATAAGATTTGTTTGAATGATTTGGTACCAGAAGCAGACAATAATATGCTAGGAAGAAATGTAATTACAGCTTTAGGAATAAATTTAGAAGTGAAACAAGGAGAACTACAGGTACAGTTTTATACCTTAATGTCAGAAGATGAAGACAAAATTAATCCAAAAGTGTGGCACCATAAAGGGGAAATAGGAAAGCTGAAGATTGGACCCATTAAGATAGAAATAAGTAATCCAGTCGTTCCCATAGAAGTATCAGAAGCTTTGAGGGGTCCATCAGTGATAGCTGCTGTCCATGTCAGAGGACACCAGAGGGGAACGGATTATGGGACTCATGGCAATAATTTGGCTGATGCAGAAGCACAAAGGGCAGCAGTATGCTTACCTGTGTTTTTAAATAATTGGAATGAAAGTGAGGATGATACAAAGTATCAAAAATCAAAGTATCTCAAAGGAAATACAAGAGATGCAGAAACTAGGGGCTAAGCTAGAAGGGCACAAGTGGCTTTTACCAGATGGTAGAGAAATGCTATCTAAAAGTAATGTTAAAAGAATAATTCCCCAGTTACATTAATGAACTCATTGGGGAACACGAGCAGTAATCCACCACTTCTTAAAGTTTTTTTGATGTATAAGAATATTTGATATAGCAAAACAGAAGACACAAGGATGCATTATTTGCCAGAAAATTAACAAGAAGACATCTAGACAGACCTCACAGGGAGAGAGAAAAACTGCCTATAGGCCTTTTGAAAAGATACAAGTGGATTTTACCAAACTACTGAGAGTGGGAAGATACAAGTATTTGTTAGTTATAGTAGACCAATTAACTCATTGGGTAGAGACCTACTCTACGGCACAAACAACAGCACATTTTGTTACAAAGAATATTTCAGAAGAAATAATTCCACAATTTGGGATGATTAGAGTGATTGATTTGGATCAGGGTTCCCACTTTACCTCAAAAGTGTTAAAAGTAATGAAAGCTCTAGGGATCTCTTGGGAATATTATACCCCTTGGCACCCTCAGAGTTTGGGGAGTCGAAAGAATGAACCAGACCCTAAAGCATCAGCCAGCAAAACTAATGATTGAAAAAAAACTATCTTGGATTAAGTGCTTACCATTGGCGTTGTTAAATATTTGAACAATGCCAAACTCAGAGCTTGGGATCTCCCCATGCAGGATGTTATATGGGATGCCATATTCTCAAGACATGCCAGGAGATAAAATAACCTGCATTGAAAAGGACTGTAATTGCTATCCCTTTGTAAGCACTGAATGCAACTATTGGAAAGAGAGGTGGTGTTATCATTGTCACAGGGATTATCCTCCAAGTGGGTTGTGTCCAGAGTGTAAACACATTGAACAGATTTTAACTGAATAGATTTTTTATAAAAGAGACAAGAGGAAGGAACATTAAAACTAGATTCTTATGAGTGGTGGATGTTGTGGAAATACGGATTCAGAGGGGGACTATCAAGTGAGGCAAACATTAAAAAGATTGAGCGTTGCAAACGTAATCGAGTCCCTTGTGGATCCGAGCGAGCCAAAGCAAAGAACTGGGAAGTATTTAAGAAACGGCACGGAATGCAAGAAAGCTCACACGGAACCCCTGAAGAATATCCTTGCTGCAGCAAAGATGGCACCCCTCACTGCTGGGAGCACCCCGGGAGGCCAAGGAGGAAGAGGGACAATAAAACTGTGGGGCCTTCTGGTACTGTTGGGTCTTCCAGGGAATGGGAAACCGATCCCTGCTTGAAGTGCTACCAAAATGTAAAGTATGGCTGGACCATGGCCCGAGCACACACTCATATTAATGCAGGATGTTATGGGCAAGGACAACCTGAAACCTGTACAATAGGAGAAAAGAGTTACTGGGTAGCAACAGATTCAGGAACGGGAGGATGGGCACCTGGAAACTATCAATTTTGTCACCAGGGAGAACCATTCTTCTCTTTTCCCAAAGGCGGAACGTGGGGATACTCAAATAAAGGGGGAATACAAGATAAATTCAAGGCAAAGTTAGTGAAAGACATCACAAAGCGTTTAGGGGAAATTCAAACCAAAAAAGAACAAGAGCAGGAAGTGACCTCTATAAATTATTAAGAAAAGACTCAGGGATTGGGACCTCCCCACGTTAGGAAAAAAATTTGTTTATTGATCTGATGCAAAATGTAGTTAAGGAATTAAATGTGATTAACTGTTGGGTTGGTGGGGATCCCAAATAACCAAGCAATGGTCATGGAGGGGAGAAGGGGTTGGACCTGATCAGTTGATATTATGGAACATGACACAAAGATTTAATGAAATTCAACCTCAGGGGTAAATATTGACTCATGAAGCAGTAGGCCAAATTTGTATTTCTAGGAAATGAAACAATTATACTACGTATGTAGGACATACCTCCTGCAAGTTGATATATACCACCAACTCCACTTTTACAACCTGGTGGCCAAAACCACCAACAGGTTATTGCTCCATCAGTTGTACCAATGGAACTGTTTGCTGGGAAAGTGCAACACCTGCTAATCCTTTAGAGGAGGTAAAAGATCTTAAGGGATATTGGGAAAATCAGGGGCAGAAGGCTGAAAATTGGAAAGCTTCAAATGGATTATTTTGGATATGTGGTAAAAAGGGCATATGATGAATTATCAAAGAGGTGGAGAGGTACCTGTACATTTGCAATTATACAACCTGCATTCTTTTTGCTACCAAAGAGCAAAGGTGATTATTTAGGACAATCTCTTTAGGAAACTCTGCGCAGAAGAAAACAAACTGAAATAGGAGGAAAACAGACCTGGAAAAATGAAGAATGGACTTCCCAATGGATCACAGATTACTGTGATCCTGCCTCCTGGGCTCAGCACGGCAGCTGGGGTTATAGAACCCCTATTTATAGGCTTAACCAAATTATTAGATTACAGGCCAGTGCAGAAATTACTTTTAATCAAACATCAGAGGCATTGAAACTTGCAGCTAGACAACTAAGCCAGACCAGAGCAGCAGTATATCAAAATAGGCTAGCCCCAGATTACTTATGAGCTGAAGAAAGGGAGTTTTGTGGAAAATTTAGTACATCTGAGTGCTGTTTAGAGACTGATGATAATGGAGAGGCTGTTACACATTTGGTAGACAAAATTAAACAAGTTGCACATGTTCCAGTGCAATAATGGAATTCCACATTAACTGACAATTCACGGAATAATTTGTTTGAAGGTGCCTGGTGGAAAACATTGGGGTTTATGTTGCTTTCTTCTGCATTAGGCCTATTGTTTATACCATGTTTGATTCCATGCTTTATTAGGTTAATGCATTCAGTGATCCAGGGAATGCAGATTTCAGCAATGCCCATAAACCCTACAATAACAACCACAGGAGAAAAAACTCACTCCCTTATGACAGTCAAGGGCAAAGCAGAACCAAATAAAACTGAAACTCAAACAGTATTAGCTCAATTTGAAGCAAAGACATGAATCAATAAGATAAAGGGGAGGATTATGAAAAATGTTTTTGTGATTTGTGTCAATTGGCAATGGAATCAGCAAATGTTTCTATCTGCTGTGCCCAAAATAGACACAAAGAAAGGTTCTGAAACTTTCTGACCAAATGGCCAAATAAAGCATCAAAATAAAAGAAGTATAGTAGAGTAAAAGACAGGAAGTAGCAAGAGGACTGATGCTTAGAATAAAATAGAGGAACTTGTGCTAAAGCTAAGAGATATTACAACAAAGCAACTAAATGCTTATGTATAATAAAAAGCCTGATGCATTTTGTTACGTATATTTTGGTAATTTGTGCTGATTGAGACTATATGTGTATGTGTATATTGATAATTCGTACATTTTGAGTATTCTGTCAGATGTGGTATGAGTGTTATATAGGATATAGTATGATTTCTAATCAAACAAGTCATGAAGTCATGAGACGTGGCACTGTCACGAAGCGAGTGTGGACCCCAGGATCACAGTTCCACTCTTCCGAGAGGAAAGTGGTCGGTCGAGGGGGAAGCAGACAAAAAATCATTTTCAGACAAAAAAACCTGAAAGTCGGGGAGCTAGGGGGATCGATTACGGGCAGGATCAGAAAGGGGAAGGTAAGTTCTCCAGCATGGGGGAAAAAGAAATCCAGGTAAAAGAAAAGATAAGAACAAGAGCTCATTACCAGCCGAAAATCCACAGACCGGTTTGCCGTGTGTCTAGTAGACTGGTAATATTTTTTCAAAAGGGGATCAGAACTTAGACACAGTACCAGTAAAAAAGTTTTTCTAGGAATTCCTTTCAGCTCAGAAAAAGGTACGTACGTTAAGGGAACTTTAGGAAGAGCTTGTGAAATGGAGCAAAAAAAGAGCAAGATTCAGGGAAATACTCAGAGCAAACCTGAAAAAGAACAGGAGAACAGTCTACCTGAAATTCCGAGAAATAGTGCGTTGAGGTGGATGCTAGAACACTAAGAGAACTGCCCCAAGAGACAAATAAGATCCAAAGAACTAATGATACATTATTGCGTAGAAATAGGGGGAAATGAGGAAATTAGAAAACATCTAATCTAGCCTGTGTTTAGCACCTTCAAAAAGATGGACTTGCCAAGCTTTACATCATCACGTGGGTGGTAAGAATTTGCAAAATAAAGAGGAAGGGGACTATGCCAGATTATGGGACTATGCTAGTACAAGATTATTCCCAATCAAAATTTACAGAAATGCTGCGACCCAAAGACAAATAAAAAGCAGCAATTCAAGTAGGCATCTTTGCCTCAAGAGTTTGTAGATTCACCAAATCTGTTTGGTCAGGCTCTTGAACAATTATTAAATCAATTTGTGCAAACAGAAGGGACAAAATTATTACAATATGTAGATAACCTCTTAGTGGCTAATCCTAAAGAGAAAGATGTAAAAGCAAGTACCATAACATCATTAAACTTCTTAAAAGATAAGGGCCTAAAAATTTCAAAATCTAAGTTACAGTTTACTGAACCTGAAGTTAAGTATCTGGGACATTGGTTAATAAAAAGGAAAAATAAGTTAGACCCTGAAAGAGTAGCAAGAATTGTTGCTTTACCCTCCCACAGACAAAAAGAGAGATCAGACAGCTGCTGAAACTTCTAAGGTATTGCAGGCACTGGATTGAAGGGTATAGTGAGAAGGTAAAATTCCTTTATGAGAAACTTACTACTAATAGGTTAAAATGGACAAGATGAGTCAGAATCAAGGGTTAAAGCTGAAAATCAAAAATAAGACTTGGGAGTCCTGTGACAATTTACCTCCCTTGCCCAGCCTGTGGAGGAGGCTGTAAGACCATCTGCTCCTCCTAATAAGTTGAATTCAAGAAAAAGAGAGAAGGAAGAAGTGCCAGTAGATACAGCTCATATCTCAAGAGGCTCACATTAGCAAAGCTTTTGATCTTAGTGCAAAGAAAACATGTATTACAGAAATACCAGGAAGATGTGAAACATGAAAAGTCCCTACAGAAATAGAAAAAGGAAAAGAATTTGAAGTTCCTATTATTAAAAGTGTTGCAATTAAGAGAGACACCAAAATATAAAAGAATAAATACCTTATCAATTTCTAAACTAAGTTTCAATGTGTTAAGAAAAGATCTAGAGGTGTTATTAGAGAAAAATAGCAACATTTCTTTCCTAGAAGAAAGTAGTATTGAAGTGTATCTCCTTAATTATGTGCATACCTATAGAGATGGTGTACAGCTTTGAAAAAAAGTTTTTAAGAGAGACTAGTTGAGAAAGATTGATGCACTTTTGCAGATTAAAAAATTGTTGGAAATTTGCTTGGAGTTTTGAAAGTCTTGAGAAGTTTTTAAAAAAAATTTTAGAAGTTTTAGAAGTTTTCAGAAGTGTTGAAAGTAAATTATTGTGTTACCACAAAAAGGCTAGGCTAAGAAGACGTTTAGAATATTGTAAAGATCAAGATCCTTAAGTGTCTGCTCAAGTCTGTGAATTATATGCAGTTTTAAAAGTTTGGACAAAAGTTTAACAGAACTAGCAGCTCTAAAGTAAATCAGCCAGATTTATATGTTTGAAGTCCAAACGAGTCTTGCAGCTTATAATTGATATGTGCATAAAATATGTGTTTAACCAGTCTCTGTCTCTAAGTGTTAAATTTGTGCTGTATTTATTATGATTACAGTGCTTTAAAGTAAACTAGTAGTATATTGGTTAAAATATATATATATATATATATTTGTGCTTAAACAGAAGAGAAAGATTTAAAACATCACATTCAATGTGTGAAATTAAGAAAAGCTACATTGGGTGGAAGTTTTAAAAGTTTAGATGTGTTTTTAAGACAAAGCAATTATAAGTTTAAGAACTGTAGTGTGATCTGAAACAATACTGTCATCCTCTGAGAAAAGTTATAGTTGCATCAAGTTACTATGTTTTTATTAAATGTTGCAAAACTTAGAACTTCTTCTGGGAGCTAGATAAGCTCCCTATTAAAGACTCCCAAAGGCAGAGCTGAGCCCTTTGTTTGAACCACAAAAGAGACATCCAGGCCTTTATCTCCTAAACGACTCAATTTACAAGTTCAATAGACACTGTAGGCCTAGTAAATTGCCAAACTGTAAGCTAAGCAACTAAACTGCTCTTAAACTAACTTCTCTTGCACAAGTGAGATGAAATCTTCCCATTCTTTTCCTGTTTTCAATTTTTAAAATATTCTTTGATAAATTATTTGCCACAAGGTTACACAAAAAATCAAAAGAATCCCATCATAATTAATGTCCATCTAGTAATTTTAAAGTGTGGAAAACACCTCTTGTTTTATAAGTAAATGAATCTGTGTTTATGCATGTTAATACCTAAGGTTGTAAGTTGTAAAAACAGATTGTTAGGAGAAGTAAAATCTTTTCTTTGGAACTATGAGTATTATTCATGAAGTTGTTTTAAGCATATTGAATAGTTAGAAGATACTGTAAAGAATATAATAAAACAAGTAACGTGATTAGTGAAAAATCTGGAAAGACTGGGTATATAAGATACAAACTAGATTGAAGTTATAAGAAACATGGAAAGTAAAATTAAAATAAGTTAAAGTACGACAAAAACTGTTGGATATTTAGTAAGCACCAAATTCAAAGTAAAAGAGAAAAGCCAAGTAAATGACTGAAAAAGATCAGGTAAGTTGCACAGTGACTGGTTGCACATCCATCTATTTTAAATGCGAATGCTGTCACTAAGTCTAGGTTACACACACTTGGATATAGACCAAGAGGTTTATGTACAAGGGATACAGAGGAAGAACAGTATCTGACTAGCTGTATCTTAGAAATCACTACTGAATTAGGCATAATAGAATTGGATTCCCTGGAGTGACATCACTTGTTTCAGAACAGGACAGAGGGAAAAAGTAAATTCGCAAGCTCAAATTCTAACAATCGAGTACCAGAGATTGAACACAGTGCCCTGCAGAACTGATACAGTTCAACTATCAAGATAGGGCATCTTTAAAAAAGTATGTGGCTTGGTCCGGGTATGGGACCCCAGAAGAATATTCTTGCTGCTGAGAAGATGGTCTGACCTTGCTGCTGGCAGCAACCCAGTGGGCATAAGCAGAAGCAGAAGAATACAAATATGGGGATCCTGATGGGCCTGAGTCTAACCATGTGCAGCACAGCTGGTTCACACCTGGAAAATTTGCCCAGCAAGAAGAGGCAGAGTCCTGGTAATGAGTGCAGGCAATGTTTGCAGATTGTCCTGAGAGGACAAGCAGAGACAGAGACTTCAGCACACCCAGCCCCAGCAGATTGCAGCAAAGGTAAGAAAAGTGGGTACAGTACCTTAAATATTACTCAGTATATGTGACTAGAATGGAAAAATAATATGTTATATGCAAAAAGCAAAAAGTCAGAAACACCCATGCATAAAATTTATAAGAGGAATATTGAACAGATACCCATCCCTATTTGTGATACGTGTAATCACACCATGTAGACTGGGGGAAGAATGGAGTCTGTAGCTTATTTCCAAGTTAACAAACTATGTTATGATCATAATCACCTGAAAAGGTGTGTGATAAGAAGAAAACATACTGGGTAAGAAAGAATTTGAAATATGAAAATAGGCTATCCCTCAAGAATGAGCCAGTTATTCTTGACCTTCTTGAAGATCATGATGACAGGGCTTGTCTGCAATATGATAGGACTTTTTGTTTTTGAAGAATAAAGATGGGGTGGATCCAGAGAGCAAAATAAAGCAGGTAGCTCAAGAGTTAAGACGACAGGAGTCAGAAATAAAGAAGAAGAGGGTGGAACAATCCAACTGCTGGATTTGTGGAAGGCTCATATCAGCAGAAAAATAGCCCTAGAAAAGTGAGAGTTTAGCTCCAGAGCAGCTTCTCAAATGCGATAATGCAAAGATTTCAAAAACAAAAGGGTGATTACAACAATTTGCATCAGCAGGGAAGGAAAAGAATATAATGAAGTAGAAGAGTATACTCCATGTATTTCCATCCTAACAGTAAACTCACATAAGCACCAAGTAGCTAAAGGTAATCACATGGGTTCTAAGGGAAAATTTTTAAAAGGCTGGAAAGATGTACGCATGAACATTTTTAGAAAAACAGCACAACTTAATGTGTTTATGAAGAAGGGGAGGGATTGTTAGGTGTATTTTGGCAATTCGTGCTGATTGAGACTATATGTGTATGTGTATATTAATAATTCGTACATTATGAGTATTCTGTCAGATGTGGTATGTTATATAGGATATAGTATGATTTCTAATCAAACAAGTCATGAGGGAACACTAGCCAGAGACAAGGGATTGCTACAGAGAGTGAGGAAACCACAGCTGGCAGCAGAGGAAAGGAATCCAAATTAACACATGAAAAACACTGGCTGAGACAGGAGATGGGTGTTCTCTCTAGAATGAACCAGGAGCCACCCAGCCATGATGGCCCATGAAGATGTCTGACCTAGATAATCTGAGCTATCAGAAATTTACATCTGAAATGCATATTCCAGGAACTTGGCAGCAAAAATACATGGATTCCTGGACGAGCTTTGTTAGACTTTTGCACTGAGAAATAAAACGACATGAATATGAGAAAACCTGAAAAAAGACGAGAGTCCTACATGGAAGACAAGAGACCCTGCCTGGGGCTAGAAAAACTGTATTTAAGCCGGCTCTACCAGGCTCTCTTTGTGAACAGTGGGGATTCCCTGCTAGCCAGCTCGGACTCTGTGTTCACCCAGCTCAGATCCCGGGGTCGGTGCTGTTCCTTGATTGTTGGCTGTCAGGACTGTATATTGGTTGTGAATAAATTCTGTTTTTATTTTTATTAAATTGGCTACATCAATTTTTTACCTACAACAACGTGATAAAATCAGGTAGCAGACACCAGTGTAAGGCCTCCCTCCAGATGACCACAGGAAGGACAGGAAGCCAAGGACCACCTGGAAAGATTATGAAATTGCGTATCCCAGCTTATTGATATTTGCTGGTTTGGACTAACCGAGCACATTGGAAAATGCATTGTAGGCTTAAAAACAGTATATATACTTTACCGAACTTGTAAGTGGTGTGTGCCGTGAGTGGAGCGGTGACTCCCCGACCACCCAGCGCTGCTGGCTTTAAAATAAAAAGCATAAAAAATAAAATCCGGATTGACTATTGAAATTTTATATCAGTTCGAGCGCGGCTCCCAGGTGTCCCAGGGTCCCCTTCTCCAGCATCCCCCCACCCCAGGCACTCAGCGCTTCCCCCGCTCCCCGACAATACTTTCAGCCTCGGGGCCCGGGCCCCACTCATCTCCCGGCTCCACCGCCCCTCCAGCCTGCCGGAGCTCCCCCAGCTCTGCTATCGCCCCTCTCCCCACGCCGGGGCTCCCGCCTTTCATCCCCGCCTCTCCCGGGGATCCCCAAACCCGTGACCCGCCCGCCGGCACCGGCCGAGCGCCACGTGGGCCCCGCAAAATCCCCCCGGGCCATTCACGGCTCAGCTCTGCACTCCGGCCACATCCAAAAATGTCCCCTCGTCATAGGAAGAAAAAATACCGCTCCCAGCGACACCGAAATATATTTGGGACGCGACTCCGGATTCCGCCAGACCCAAGCCCCTCCAACCTCCCTCCTTTCGCCCCCCAAAAATCCCTCCCGGAGCTGCCGCGATCGGCTCGGGGCGAGCTTCCCCTCCGCGCTCACCCGCGGCACGCAGGGCAATGCGATGCTGCCGGGGCCAGCCGAGCTGCGGGCTCAGCGGGCTCGCCGTGGAGCCCCGCAATGCTCCTGCCACTGCTGCTCCTCCTCGGGCCGCTCCTCTTCGTACTCCTCGCCTTCCTGCTCCTCCCCTTCCCCTCTCCCTGCCCTTCCTCCCGCTTCTCCTCCGCTCCCGCCCCGGACCCGCCTTCCGCACCCGCTCTGCCCCACGGCCGCAGCAGCGCCGGCTCTGGGGCAGGGGGAGAAACCCCCAGCAGCCCCCAGCCATGGGCAGGGGGCTCGGGGCCCCCAGTGCAGATCCGTCCGTGCCGTCCCCTTCCCCCCGAGCCAAAATTCCGCTCCCGGGGCTCGCTGGATGCGAGCGGGCGGCGCAGGTGGGGTGGAAGTGGGGAGCGCTGGGCGCTGCGGCTCTGCCCGGGAACTGCGGAGCCACCGCTGAGGAATGGTAGAGATACATATTATAATATTGGCTTTTCGACAATATTAAAAAAATGGATTCTATATGTGTGGTGTTAAAGTAACTTTGTTATATAGCTTTTATTTCTGTTGTTAACTAAAACTTAGAAATAGTGATGTAAGTGTATGCTTGTGTTAAAATGCCTGCTTGGATGGCATAAAACCCAATGAACACAGGATGAGCACACCTGCTACGGATATGCCAACCATCAGCACTCACCGTCTGAAGACAGTGTGGACCAAGGTGCAATAGTGAAGGTTGTGATAAAAATGGACTAAAATCACAGCCAAGGAATCTGCATGCTCTAAAATGCAGACCCGAGGAGGAGCCATGCTAAACAGTTCTTGGAATATGTAAACTAGATTTCAGAGAAGTTTACTAAACATAATTGTTTATGAATATGGAACAATCTGATGCATTGGAAATGGTATCTAAAGAGTGTTTCCAAAATATCAGGGGTGCTCTGGGCTGAGTGCCAAGATGCTCCTGGCCATAACATCTTTGCTCTGTGGTCTTTGTCTCCTATCTTCCTTTATTAAACTTTTAAAGTTTCACAGGAGAGTGGATGTGTTTTTCCCAGGGAATTGGTCAGTGCATCCTCTGGCTGGAATTGGGAAAGGCGCTGTGCTCTGCGGGTGTCCCCAGCAGCTGCCGAGTCCGAGCCAGAGGTCTTTCCTAGTTCTTTATCTCCCTGAGACAGCAGGGTTGTCCTGCAGCCAGGGGCCATTCTGGGCTGGGAGGTGGAGCAGGAGGGAGGGAGAAAGGCGCAGTGACTTCCTCCTCACCTGCCTCAGAGTCCTGAGGCATCTTTCGCTTCCTCACAGCCTTCTCTATTCAGAAAATTGTTGGGAATGGGAAATCCTGATTTGAGAGAAAAACAAGATCTGAGTGCATTGCCTTTGAAGGTCCTGCTAACCAAGTCCATCTCTAGAAGTCACCGGGTGTCTGGTGACCAGAAATACCTCCAAAAATCAAGGAGGAGTCAAAAACCTCTCCCAGGGGTTCCCTGTTTCCAGTGTCCTTACTTTGGAGTTATGGGGGTCCCTCTCCTCAGAGCTGTTGAGGGGCCCGTGGGTCCTGGGCATCCCCCCTCTCCCGGGTCCTGCTCAGAAATGCTGAGGGGCTTTTGGGGCTCCCAGGGCTCATCCTCCCCTCATTTGAATGCGACTCCCAGGTGTCCCAGGGTCCCCTTCTCCAGCATCCCCCCACCCCAGGCACTCAGCGCTTCCCCCGCTCCCCGACAATACTTTCAGCCTCGGGGCCCGGGCCCCACTCATCTTCCGGCTCCACCGCCCCTCCAGCCTGCTGGAGCTCCCCCAGCTCTGCTATCGCCCCTCTCCCCACACCGGGGCTCCCGCCTTTCATTCCCGCCTCTCCCGGGGATCCCCAAACCCGTGGCCCGCCCGCTGGCACCGGGTGATCGCCAGCTTCGCCAACACCCCCCATGGCCATTGCTGGAAAAATGGCAACACCCCAAAATCAGCTGCACTGTGCCCAGGGGAGACCAGACCCTGGAGAGCCACTCCCCCAGACAGAAGGAGCCGGGGACAGGACCGGGAATAGGATAATGAGAATGGGAATGTAGGATAGGGAATGGGAACGGCACCAGGACCAGCAATGCGATAGGGAGTGTGGCAGTGAGAATGGGAATGTGGTATAGGGAATGGGAACAGGCCTGGGACTGGTAATGGGAGAGGGAATGAGAACAGGAATGTAGAATAGGGAATGGGAACGGGTCCAGGACTGGCAATGAGATAGGGAATGGGGCAATGAGAACGGGAATGTGGGATAGGGAATGGGAACAACACCGGTACTGGCAATGGGATGGGGAATGGGGCAATGAGAATGGGAATATGGGATCGGGAATGCAGGAATGTACTGGTTTAGGGCAAATTTGGGAGGAAACCTCCAATAGGGGCCCCCCCAGAAAGCCAACCCACACGGCTCCTTCCCACAACCGGTTTGGAAAAGAATTTCCTCAGAGAGAGGTGGGAAAACCTGTTTATTGAACAGGCAAAGCATTCCCCAGCACACAAAATGAACAATACCAGATGACAAAGCTCATTTGTCACTCTGAAGAGATGACTGCAAGAGATGGTCCAAAGTTTCCCTCATCTGCCTCACGACCGTTGCAAGAGCAGAGACCAAAACCCTGAAGACCCTGACTGGAGTTCTGGCCTGGTTGAGGTGGATGCTCACTAGGTGATTGTTTGCAGCTGTGCTTACAGCCATGGTACACTGCTTTGAGCAGGGCCTGCCAAGGAGCGACCTGCCCTATATGCTTCCACCTGCTTCATGACAATAGCCCATGAATTTCCCCACCTCTTGGCCAAATGAACTTTCTGGGGTAACTTTGGTGGTCCTCCACAGAAAATCCCTCATCTGCCTCATGACCACCGTGATGGACGGAGATTGAAGCTCCCTCCCAAGGACCGAGACTGAGACCCCTTCAATTCTGACACAGGGGCACTGGCTGGACTGAAGCAGGATGTCTGCCAAGTGTTGCCTGCAGGTGTGTTCCTGGACCAAGACTGGTTTCCCAAAGAAGCCAGTCCTGAAACAATGGGCCATGCTCACTGCTGAGATTGACTTACCCTGTTTCAGAACATGGACTGTCTGTTCCCGTTCTCAATAGACTCATTCTCCATTGTCTTTTACCTGTTCCCCCCCCGGTGGAGAACTGTAATAGACCCCTGAGTTAACCAAGACTTTGAGATTCTACCCAACTTGCCAAGGCGGATCTATTGGCTGGTCCACGAGGATTTCGTCTCTATGTTTGGTAGCTCTACCCCTTTCCCCTTTTTCTCTCTCTCTCTCTATCCTTTATCTCCTTTTCTAATCCCTCTATTGCATTTGCTGTGGTCATTCAATAAAAGGTGCATTTGTTTTGATCAATACTGAAATATCCTCCGTGTTGTTTTTGCACTCTGAGTTCAGCTAATGAACCATAACATGCCCCACTTGCATGAGCAGATCAGAAAGTCTCTCTGGGGGGTGGTTGCTCTGTTATCAGTCCCTCTGGTGCGGGGAAGGGCTGCAGAGTAGGGCCCCGTAGGCTGCAAAGTGTGAGCTCTTGGTGTTTCCTCAGGGCCCAGTCTGGAGCAGGTTTGAATGGTTCCAAGAAGAGGGAAAGAAAAACAGTCCAGGGAAAACCTGGAATGCCTCAGCTAGCTAAAGTAACTAACAAAAAAGCAAAAGGAGCACCGGGTTCTGCCCCATCTGTGCCCAGACAACACAGTCAGTCTCCATTTTCTTTTAGACTTGTGCACAGGCCAAATGGGGCTGTTGAAGGGTGAATGGGTTTTGCTGACCACCCCTTGGCTCTCCAGCTCACAGATAATTTTGTGGATGGGGATCACAAAATCTCAATTTGTTCAATACTGCTGGCAGTGCACAGTCGAAGAAGCAATTGGCACTTGTTGCTCTTCCACCTGCTGCAGATAGGTTTTCTGATAGTCCAGGCAAGGTGTTCAGCTGCTTAATGTCTTCTACCTCTACAGCAGCTATGCCAAAAGCCCACCTGAGTCCCTTTGGGTCTTTGCCATAGACTTTCCAGAGGAAGTCCATGCCCAGGATACACGAGGCCTCAGGGACGCTCACAGTAGGATGTTTCTGCCACTCTTTTCCAGTCAGGCTCACCTCTGCTTCCAACATGGTCAATTGCTGTGATCCCCTGTCACCCCAGCAATGGAAACAGGCTCTGCCCCCACATGTCCCAATGGTATTAGGGTACACTGTGCACCAGTATCAACTAAGGCATCGTATTTCTGTGGTTCTGGTGTGCCAGGCCATTGGATCCACACCATCCAGAACATCCAGTTTTCCCGTGCCTCTCCCAGGCTAGAGGCAGGGCCCCTCTAGCCCTGGTTATTATTTCTTTCCTGGGCATACATGGTAGAGGTACCTTCAAGGGGATCTGACAGATCATACTCAGCAGCTTGGTCATGGGAGGTTGAGGCTACCTTCACTTTAGTGGAACTCCCTTGGTTAGTGCTCCCTTTGAGTTGCCAGCACAGAAGTAGGTTTCCCATCCCACCTTCCCATGTCTTCCCCATGGTCACACAGGAAGAACCACAGGTCAGCCTGTGGGGTGTACCCTCTCTCTCTAGCTGGGGGATGTTGGGCTCTGACTTTGGGGCCTGTGACTCGCATGGGTGCTGCATTGATCTTCCTCACCTCCTCCTTGATCTCCCTCATCTCCTCTTTGAACTCCTTAATCACAGCAGAGACATGAGCCTGCACTGGGCCATTGATCATACTCTTGTAATTTCTAAGCTTGTTGGTGACAGCACCCGCTGTCTCTCGGTTGGTGTCAGCATCAATCATTGCAATGAAGGTGCTGTATTGAGATGGCCCCAGATGTGCCAGACTCCACATATGCCCTTGATACCTTGTCGGGATCATTATCATGCTGTCCATCCCTCCCAACGAGTACCTCCAATACTGCCACGTCTCTCGGCTGTTGGATCCTTTCCTCAAGGGTCTTCCAGCACATTCTGTGTGGTGCTCCTGCATTCTCTCCCTGTCGACAAACCTCTCTCTGACACTCATTAAAAGCTGCTCCCAGAAGGAAAGGGACCCTGGCTCCCTTATCAATATCCCTGATTCTTACCTGAGTCCTGGGCAAGGGTCCCAAATTCCTTTCCAATTCCTTAAGTAGCATTTGGCTACTTAATAAACATATACAAATATATATGTCTCTATTCCAGGTTAAATAAACGTGGCCCATCCACCTGGTCCAGATCAGAATTTGAAACCCAAGAACTGGGCAAGGAATGACATGGTATGAAGGACAAACCCCTCCCTCCCATAAATCAATTCCACTATCCAGTTGTAACCATCACGGGAAGGGGCTTAATGTATTAAACAGATACAATCAAACAAACTTTGCTGACAAATATATGTACAATATCTACAGAGGCGACAAGCACTCTGGATGCCAAGGCCCAGGCAATCTTCCCTAGGCACATTTTAGAGATACCAAGGGCCAAAAGCAACTCCAAGTCCTTGTTGTACCATTTTTCCCTTGCTCCCATGGGGAAACCTACAAATTCAATATCTACTGCATTGGTCAGTTCTTGTATTTGTGAATGAAGATGCTGATATTTCCTGGCCTTCTCAGCAGCAGCCTCCCTCAATGAGGAATGCACCATCCAGTTGGCCGCCTGCACCCATAAGGTCCCAGACCCAGAGTAGCCAGGTTGTATAAGCCTCACGTCCCCGTCATACAATGTCTTTGTGCAGATTACGGTGACTTTTGTACATCAGGGACTCGGGGATGATCGCAACCTCTGGCTCCCCTGTGGATTGTGAGGGCACTCCTTTCTTATCCTTATCTGGGTGTTCTGATTTCATCTTAGATCTCCTTGTTTCCACAGGGGCAACTGCTGCTGGCTGTGGCTGCCTTTGCAGTTCAGCTGGAGCCTGGACGGTTGTAACATCTGTGGGTTCCACTGCTGCACCATCAGACTCTCCCTCTTTGAGGCAGGGGGAGGGTTTCTCACCAGCTGGGGAAATGTACCCCTTCAGCATCTACCCTATCTCCTTCACCTGAACCCCCACCCAGTCTGGGTGGGCTGTGGGGCAGGGTCAGGCTCTGGGGCAGCAGCATCCCCAGGCTCTGGGGGAGGTGTCAGGGTGCTTATCCAGGTTAATCTTCCCTTATCTCTGAATGCTAAATGTAACAGGCCTATCAGCAACACCAACCACTGTTTGATATCATTAGTATTTAGAGTGGATCTAACACTTTGAAAACTGCTGGGGCAGACCCAAAGAGATGGCTGAAGGTTTGGGAGAAAATTTTCCCCCGTGTCATTTCCTCACAGTAAGTACCATTATTAAAGTAACCCCCAAAACATACAGTTAGTGTGATAGCTCTGAATCCACGTGCCTGCCTTCCAGCGGAAGTTAAAGATCCATGAATCCCTCACCTTATTTAGCCATAAAGCAAACTGGATAACAGCCACAGTAGCCTTAGTTATGGTTAGGCTGTGTTGAGCTCCTGTATGGAGCTGCAATCCCCGCCCCAGCTGCAGTGGGCTTCGCTCCTTCTGTGGACAAGGGGTGGCGTGGGCAGAGCACACAGAGATTTCAGGGATGTGGGCAGGGGGATTCACGGCCAGCACCTTGCAGCTGATCCCCTTGCCCCCTCCTATCTTGTGGCCATGGCAAGAGCTGGATGGGATGGCCCTGGAAGGAAGGTACCCTTGGATTCCTGCAGGTCCAGGTTCTGTCTGTGGCTCTATTCTTCTCTCTTCCAGCCCTGAGTGAAAACGACAGCCCCTCCCACATCAGCATATTTGTTCAGGTGATGTTTGAGGGAAGAGCTGCAGAACTACTTTCATCTGCTGGCTCAGAAGTAGCAGTGTTTCCTTAAGACCTCCAGATCCCTTGGAAGATGAGACCACCTGGGGACCAGAGGAGACCAGATGGAGCTCCAGGCACAGCTGATGACTGGCACAGCTGAGCCTGTGGGAAGCTCCCATAGCTCCTGCCTTCTCCCTCCCTGCTGCAGCTCCCTCTCTTCCGCCCTCAGACCATGCCTATCCCCTTTCTTCCCTCCCAGCTCATCCCTTTGCTTCGCTTTCCATTAATAAGCAGTTTGGCTTCTTTGCTTTACCTGCATCTCTGTGGAGCTGAAGCGATGCAAATCCAGAGCCCTGGGACACACAGGCCCCTCCTGCCGTTCTCTTCCATGCCGTGTTTGTGCACAGACACAGAGGAACGAGGGCAGATCAGGCTGGAAAGGTCCCTGTGCTGAATGTCCAGTTCCACAACACTGTGGAGTTACAGATCTTGCTGAGCACCCTGGAGCCCCTGGATTTTGGAATAGCCAGCCTGAGGATGTTCTGAAGCCAGCTGTGAGGGATGCCCTGACAAGCATCCACAGAGGGCAAAGGAGCTTGGAATGCTGGAAGGTTTCAGGAACAGCTTCCTGAAAGCACAGCAGTGCTCCATGCCTGCACAGGATCAGGAAGAGGGCAGAACCAGAGACCATCCGGGCTTAAGAGAGAGCTTTGGGTGTGCCTAAGAGCAAATGAAGCAGCAGCACGGTGCCCGAGACTCGGACACGCGACCGTGCCAGTGCCCGGAGCGCTGCCAGGCAGTGCCGGGATCCTGGGTGTGGTTCTGGTCCCCACAACCAAGGAATGGCAGCCCCAGCCTCAGACCCAGTCAGAAAGCCAACCAAGCGAGAGCAGAGGGAGGGCACCCTTCCAGTTTCTCTGGGGCATGGTCACAAAACAACCCCTGCTGCTTCTTCCTCTGCCTGTGTTTGGGGTGTGCTGGTGGCAGAGCCAGCCAGGTTGTGCTCTGCCTTCCAGAGCCTGTTGAGAGCGGGCATGAAAAGTGCTGCATGCACAGCGGAGAGTCCTGGAGAGTGCTGGCAGGAGCGTCCTGCAGGGACAGGACTCTGGGCTCTGGCTGGGAACAGCCTGGTTTTGGTGCTGTGAGTGCAGGCAGGAGTTGGGGCAGGTGAAGAGGCAGCAGGCAGCTTGTGTTTGTAGAGAGACTGGGGCTGCACCTCTGAACCTCCACCTGGACACACACTTGGGGGAATACAAGCTAGAGCTGGAGTGCCTGTCCTGAAAGGACCTGAAGTCATTCAGCCTTGCCAGCTTTTTTTAACAGTGTGTTGGTGCTCCCCAGGAAAGCTACACATTTGGGGAAATGCCTTTGGAGGAAAGGGGCTTGCTTCTCAAGGAAAGGGCTTCCCAGGGAGCTCCCAGTGAGGTAGGTGCAAGTGACCCCCTTTGGCTCTCTGTGCTCCTTTCAGTCCTTGATGCCCATTGCACATGGCAGAGGGGCAGGGCAAGGAAGAAGGCTGTGAAGAGCAGGTTTGGCATCCACCTGGATCTGCAGAGACCAACCCAAGCACCTGCAGCAGGGTGTGTTCCCCACCTCTGGACAGAGGTGTGAGCAGGAGCATCTCTGCCCAGCCATAAGCCCCAAAGCTCTCTTTGAGAGCTGTGAATTAAAAGGCCTTTACACACACACTTTTCTCATCTTACCTTTCTGCTGTGTTTCAGCTCTTGGCAATATGCATTTATTTGCCTCTTGCTTGCTGGAAGCTGCTGTGGCCCAGGGCCAGCACAGAGCTGGGCTGGGTGGGCCAGGCAGCGTGGAGAGTCTTGGCTGATCTTGCTGTGCCCCTGGCCTCAGAAAAGGCTTGGAAGGTTTGCATCCCAAGGCGTCCTGCGCATTGGCTCTCCCTGTGCATCTTGGAGAGAACAAGGTAGGCAATTCTGGCAGCTGGGCATCAGCAGGCCTTAAAATGGGGGCGTGTTGTGGAGCAAGCCCAGCTGAGATACCCTGAGAGGAGCCCAGTGCTCCTTGCTCCCCTCTGCTGACACGTGAGTGTTTGTCTGGTTTTGGGATGACCCAGGCTGTGTCAGGGGGTGCTACGTGGACACGAGACAGCCGGTCCTGTCCTGCTGTGTCCCAGAAGTGCCTCGCAGCAATCCTACATCCATGTCAGGATGCTGGCCAAGAGATGTTCTGGAAGCTGAGGCAGTTGATTTTAAGCTTGTGCAGGTGCCTACAGGTCAAGGCCAACAGTGTTCCCTCAGGATACAGCAGTCCTGAGGGGTCTCCCTCACTCAAAGAAATCAGCAGACAAATGCATTGTCTGCCAAAAGCCCTTTTATTGACCTGGTGGGAGGGCAGGAGTCTACACCCCACTGAAATGCTTCTCTGCCATGGATAAATTTCAGTGGGTTGGTGTAGGAATTGTATCAAAAATACCATCCATCTTTATGCTGCTGAGGTGGTTCCATAGGCAGGGGGTTAGAAATACACTGTGTCACATTCCTATATTTGAAGCTAATGTCCAGGTGCTGGCCAGCAGTGGTCTCGATGCCCTAAAGCAGCACAAAGTCTTCCTCATGGCTTCCCTGCACAGGGCTGATTCTGTACTTGCCCTTAGTTCTTCTGGCAGACTATGTCTAAAGCTTTTTGTCAAGTCACTCTCCTGTCAATTAGGCCCCCAAATTTTTCTTATTCTAACTGGTGCAAGTACTCAGGTCTGTCTGTGCTAAACACTTGTTCACTAATGTGAATGGCTTGTGCTTACTTAGGTCAAACAAAGGCCTTGTTTCACTGCCAAAGGTGCCTCAGGCTCCTTGTGGCACCAGTTGCTTTCCTGTGGAATGCTCTAGCTCCCCTGAGAGTAAAGAGGGAGCTGGAGAAAGAGCTGGCCAGGCTGCTCTGGATCCTTGACCAGCAGTCCTGGTTAAGTGGAGAAGTCCGAGCTGAGCAAAGGTGCCCATGGAACAGCCGTGCACAGGAAGGCTCGGTGGGAAGGGTGATCCAGGAACCACAGGCCTGGCAGCCTGAGCTGCCACCAGGGAAGGCCTTGGAGCAGACCCTCCTGAGGGCCATCCCACGGCACGTGCAGGGAACCAGGGCGTCTGCTGGAGGGTGGGAAAGCTCTGCAGAGGGACAGGGACAGCTTGGGGTCCTGGCGAGGTGTTGAGGGCTTCTGTGTGGGAGGCTGGGGGGGTTGGTGTTAGGGGGGGGCTGGAGAAGGCATTGTCTGGAAGGTGAGAGGTCTAGGCTGGAATCTGAGCCAGGTTGAAGGCAGCATCTGTGGTTTGGCACAGCTTTGGTTCCGGAGGGCAGAAAGAATATCTGTGACTTTTCCTGTTCATGGTCCTGATTCTCCTGCAGGGAACCAGAGGGCAGAGCTGTACTTTACTGGCCACTTAGATATCTGTACCAGGGGGATGATTAGCCCTTTTGCCATCTACTTTTTTGGTTGGGCTACTTTGGGAACACTGAGTGAACTTTCATTTCTTGAGTTTTTATTCCTTAAGAGAATGAGGATATTATCATCCCTTCATAGAAAACCATTTGCAAACCAAAGAATGGCCCTTTTTTTTGCCTCTGTGGAGTGTTATGTTCTGTAAAGTGACTCTCAGTGGATGACATTAAGACATGCTTTGAGATGGGAAGCAGAATTCCAAGTCTTCACCTTCTCAAGCCATCCCAATTGATTTGGGAAGTTTGCAACTGTTTGGAACTACTTGAGTTAAGCAATGGGAAGTGAAGCTTTCCTGAACTGAGGATTCTTAAATGCCACATTCTTCTGTGCCTTTGCTGTTAAGGTGTTTTCCTGAAGAAGGAAATTACTTCAATGAGAAAATAATTTGAGCACGGAGTAAGAGCTTCTGACAGAGACCAAGTGTTGCCAGCAGTTGCTCCAGCTGCTCCTGCCAGCAGCCCCTGCAGGAAGGAGCAGAGTCCCCAGTGCATGTGGGCTTTGGCTCCCTGTGGCACAGAAGCCCCCCGGGGCACAGGTCTCTGGGCAGGAGACGGGCACCAGCGCTGCCAGGGCTGAGGGGTGGCAGGTCTGCTTGGGCAGGGACTCTGCCACAGCTGCTGATGGCAGCGCTGCACGGGCCCCAGGGCTCAGAGCAGCATTCGTGCCCTGGCCCACACGTTCCTTGTCCATGTCACACCCGCAGGTTTAGGATGGCCACCAGCCAGGACGTGTCCCTAGGAGGCCGTGCCAGCTTCTGTGGAAGGCCCCGTGCCCTTCCCAGGGGGGCTCTGTCAGCAGCCCTGGGGGCTCCTTCTGCTGCCCTGAGCCTGCAGAGAAGGGCAGCATTTGCTGATGGTTTGAGCCGTTCCTAAAGACCCTGTCAGGCTGTCTCAGACACCCGGGGCCAGAGATTCCTCCTAACCTGGGCCACTTTGGGTAGGCTGGGGGTGGCTCCAGGGCAGGGGCAGTGTGTGCAGGGGCTCTTTGTGACACGGTGTACCATGGTCACCACGCCATGGAACGGGTATCCTAGAGCCCTTTGTGACACGTGGTGACATAGGAGCTGGTGGCGACAAGAACACTCCAGAGTGCTCGGAGCACACAACGGGACAGGACGAGACAGAGCAGTGCTGTGAGGAGCCCCACACAGCACACTCGTTCGTGTCTGACCCGGAGCCTTTCCGAAGTGTTATTCCTGCAGCTGACCTCGAGGCCAGACCACAGGACTTGCTGACCCGTGGCCTTCCCGAGGCTTCTCTCCTGCAGGTGCCCTCGAGGGCAGACCGTGGGCCTTGGTGCCCCGGAGGCATCTCCCATCCCTGCCGCCAGTGCCCTCGAGGCCAGACCACCATCCTTGACAGGACTCTCCTGCCCTTGTGGCAGGAGCCCTCCAGAGCAGAGTGCAGGACGTGCTGTCCTGTAGCCCTCCTGAGGCTTCGCTCTTGAAGGTGCCTTCCAGGCACGACTGCAGGACTTGCTGACTCGGAGCTTTTCCGAGGCATCTCTCCTGCAAGCAGCCACAAATCCAGTCAGTGACATGGAGCAGAGACCCCTGAGAGTGCCCAAGCTGGCCTGTGTGGAGGAAGAGGAAGAAGGCCCTGGAGCTGCCCCAGCACAGGAGAAGGAAGAGGTGGTGCCGTTCAAGCCACTGCAGGAGGGTGAGTGGCAGAGCTGGGCCACAGGGTTGGTGCCTGCAGCCAACTTGGTGTGATAGCATCCCACTGCATCCCATTGCAACTCATCCCATCCCGTGGCATGGCATCCCATGGCATCCCGTCCCATGGCATCCCATCTCCTGGGCCATGCCTATGGACAGGACGGAAGAGGGGCCAGGCAGACACCCCGCAGCGGCCGTGCTCCATCCCCTGGGGCATCCTGGGGCTGTCCCTGCCTGGGCAGTGCAGGGCTGGGCTGTGTTCTCCAGCCTCTCCCGCAGCCCCTCAGCTCTGGCTGCGCTCGCTCTTTGCCAGATGCAGCTGTGGAGCGCACACAAGAGCAGCAATCCAGCCGTGGCCTCTTCCACAGAACAGCACAGGTACCTGCAGCCATCCCCACCTGGGCTGGGCCTGCTGTCACCATGCCTGGAGCATTCTGTGGAACATCCCTGGTTTCTTGCCCTTCTCCTACAGCTGGTTTGCAAATTAATCAAGAGAATTCGGGAGGAAGAGACCAGCACCGTGGGCACTGGGCTCAGAGCATACTCGCACATCTTCAAAACCAAGACCAGTGCTGCCCTGCTGGATATGCTGGTAGAGGAGGGCTTTTGCAATCCAAAGCAAGTAAGCAGCCCGTGGCCAGGGTTTGATCCTGCCAGGAATTGCTTGGCCTCCCAAGCAACACCCGCTGGTCACTGGAAGCCTTTGAGGCCATGGCAGTGTGGTGGGAAGGGAAGCACTTCTCTGGGCAAGCTGGGGACATTCCTCCCTCTGGCAGCTTTCCAAGTGTCCCCGTGCCTTCTCCAGGTTCCCGCCATGGTCAGGTACATCCACCAGTGGCTCATGGCCAATCAGTTTGCTGAGCACAGGCTGAACAGGACCCTGCTGGATCTCACCGAAGCACAGCCCGCTGACGTACTGGTGACGCTCCTGCGTGTGGCCCCATCCTGTGACAGGTATGGGGCCCGCCTGCCCAGAGCGCTCAGGGCTCCCCAGCCCATCAGCCTGTACAGCCTGTCCCAGCTGTCTGAGCAACAGAGAGCTCCAGGGCCCTCTGGCTGCTCCCTTTGCCAGCCCTGGCACGTCAGTCCCCGAGCCTGCTGCCATGCTCCCTCACGGCCCCTCAGGGGCCTGTCCCCACAGGGCTGGGCTGCTGGGAGCTGCTGGCCAGTGGCAGTGGGCAGGGGCAGAGCTGGCAGCCAGCTCAGGTCCCCGCTGCTGCCCAGGCCACAGTGCTGTGTCCCAGACCCCCCTGAGACAGAGCTCTAACCCCACAGAGCTGCTCTGACCATGTGGAAGAGCATCATGTGCTCGCCCAGGACTGCGGAGCCTGCGCTGCTGATACTCCTGGATGTGCTGGGGAGCTGGCCCGAGCACAGCATGTGCACCTCCGATGGGGACAAAACGGGTGTCTTGGTCCTGGCTGTGAGTTTCTGCAACTGGCCTTTGCTGGCCCCAAAGCCGCCTCTCCAGCAGCTCTCCATCCTCCTTCCCCCACTGCATCTCCCTGCCTCAGGCGCTGGGCTGAAACCTGGCCTCGGGGCAGCTTCAGGGGCACCAGGCCCCTGCTCCCCCTGCGCCTCTTTGGGCCTCTCCCTCCCCTGCTCAGGCCCTGCCACACGGACACCTCGGCACTGAGCGCTGTCTCAGGGGGCTTTGTCCTTTGCAGGCCACTGTGGTGATGTGGAAGATCCTCCAGGTGCCCTGTGTCCCACACGTGGTGACGGTGTATTTCCCCCGCCTCTTTGTGCATCTGCTTTTCCAAGTGTTCTTCACCACCCTGGATATGCCAGAGGAGGTCCATACCTTCTGGAAGGGATGCCAAGAGCAATATGACCTTGCCGCCAGCCCCAACAGGTGCTCCATCCCATTCCTCCTGTCCCTGCCACGTCCCTGGGCAGGAGCCAGTGCTCCAGCGTGACCGGGGCTTTGCTCTGCACGCAGGTTTGCAGTGCGGACCCTGAAGTCCCTGCTCTGCCAAATGCAGCACGAGGACGTGGTGGTGGCGATGGAAGCACCAGCGTGTGGCTGGGACACGCTGCTGTGTGCTGACACCCACCACTATGCCGTGGCTCTGCTGGCCAGGTGAGACCCCCTTCTCCCCGCTGCCTCTGACATTTGTGCTCTGTGCCCAGGGTGCCCCACACAGTCCCCATGGTCGCGGGCCAGAGGGCCTTGTCACTGAGGGACAGCCAAGCAGACCGGAAAAGGCTGGGAGAGGAGGGTGCCCACAAGGAGCCACCTCCCAAATAGCCCAGGGTCCCTTGCAGGATGCTGGGGAAAGACCAGACCTCTGTGAGTCAGTCCTGGCAGAGCTTTGTCCCCATGGCCCACAGTCTTGGTGACTTTTTCTCCTGCCAGGGAGATGTCCTGTGTCTCCATGTCCTTGTGCTCCCGCATCGCTCGCTACCTGCTCCGGCTGCTCAGCACACAGGAGCCACGCTGGGAGCTGCCCGCCCTGGCCTTCCTTGCGGAGGTGAGCCTGATGGCCAGCGCTGCCTCCCAGCTCTCTGCCCTCTCGTAGCCGCAGCTGCCTGGGACGGTGCCCGTGCCTGTGCTGCTGCCTGGGCCCAGCCCTGTGCGGTTCTGGCTCCTGCTGGCCGGCTCCCCTGTCACTGCCCTGTGCCTTTCAGGTCCTCGAGTTCCTGGACTTGAGTGAACGTGGTGCTAAGAGAGTCCTGCAGATCTTGTCAAGGCACCTGCGGAGCGAGTGCAGGGAGAGGCGTCGCCTGGCACTCAGGGCCCTTCTCAAGTTCACTGACGAGCCCTCCATGGTGAGAAGGGGGCAGGGGCTAAGCTGGGCAATGCAGTCCTTTGGGCTTGGCTGGGCTTTGGGTGCTGGGGCAGCTGCTCCCAGCTCTCCTGCCTCCCGCTTCAGCTGCCCGAGTGCTTCAGGATAGGCCTTTGGCCTCTGGGCCCTGCCACAGCAGGATGGCATTTCACCAACTTGTGTTCCGAACAGACCAAAAAAATGTGGAGCCTGACTGAAAGCCTTGTGGAGCTCCTGCAGGACACAGATGGAGAGATAGTTTGCATGACGGTCATGCTACTCAGCTTTATAATCTTGGACAATGACACGCTGATAGCCGGCCCCATCACACTGCAGCTGGTTGAGGCGCTCCTGCCACTCTTTGACCACGTAAGGCTCGCTGCCCTCAGCCACGGCCACTGGGTGCTGCCCGGACACTTTGTGCTCTGTGAATTTGCAGGCCTGTGCCAAGCTGAGCCCCTTGCAGCCAATGCTGAGGTCTTATTCTCTTCCTTTCATCCAGGACAATAACCAGGTGCAGGTGCTCTCCATACTCCTCTTCCGAACATTGGTGACGCTTCCACGGAAAAAGGAAAAAAAGGCCCTGAAGACACCCCTGCGGCAGAGCCTGCTGCCACTCTTCTTCCACTGCCATGATGAGAATCGGCTTGTGGCACAGGTGAGGATTCATGGGCTGCTGCTGTCCCCTGGCAGGGGGCTCGGCCGCCTCCTGCCCTGGCGCCTGCCGGGCTGCAGCCTCCTCCAGGCCTTGGCACAGGGACGCGGGTCCTGCACCCTGGGCTGTGGGGCCATCTCTGCGTCTCTGCTGCTCTCCAGGTTTCTCAGGAAACGCTGCTTTGTGTGGCCGAGCTCCTGAAGAGGAGGGATCTTGAAAAACAGTTGAAGAACAAGAAGCTGTGGAAGTTCACCGAGTGCCTGGTAAGGAGGGCCTGGAAGCCCCAGCCTCAGCCTGGAGAAGCCCCCTGAGCGCCGTGCTCAGTGTGCGGCACCGGCAGCTGTGCCCCTGCCCGCTGCTGCACCCCGAGGCCGTGCGGGCTCTTCTCCAGGCTCCTGTGGGCCCGAGCTGGGGGCCGATGGAGCCGCGGCCCGGCGGGGCTGTGGGCCGGGGCGGCACCGCGGCTCCCCGGGCTGCAGCCGGCCCTCTGCCCCCTCCAGAGCCCGGCGCCAGCGGCTGCTGGCCGCGCCTCAGGGCTGTGCGGGCAGGGGAGGCCAGGGCTGGGCGCAGGGAGCGCCCGCCACAGGGGCTGAGCCCGCGCCGAGCCTTCCCTGCTGCCGCTCTCTGCAGCTGGCAGAGGACAGGAGCCGAGCGGCCGAGCACCTGCGCCGGGCCCTGCCGTACCTGCGGAACCCACAGGAGTCCCTGCGAGCGGCGGCCATCAGGTTCACGGGTGAGCCACGAGCCCGGGCTCCCTCCCCGGCCCGCCGCAGCTCGGCCCCAGCCCCGCCCGCTGCCCCGGCAGCGCCGTCCGGGCCCGGCGCCCCGGAGCCCCGCCTGGGCTGGGCGCTGCTGCCGGCCTCTGGCAGCCGTGCCCTCGGGCGGCAGCGTGCGGCGTGGCCCGGGCTGAGCCCTGCCGGGCCAGTAGGGCGTGCGGCCGCAGCGCCGGCAGCGCCACTGGCAGGGAGCTGTGCCGCTGGCGCCGTGACAGGCTCTGTGTTCCCAGGCATGGCCGGGCAGCACCTGAGGGGGAAGAGGGAAGAGCTCCAGCTCATCTGCAGCGGTGAGTGAGGGCAGCGGGCTGGCAGCGGGGGCTGGCGGGGGCAGCTGCGAGCCCTGCCCCGGCTGCGGAGGGCTCTGCTCCCTGTGCGGACGAGGGCCGGCGTGGGCAGAGCACACAGAGATTTCAGGGCCACCTGGGGCATTCGTGGCCAGCAGCTTCGGGCTGAGCCCCTTGGTCCCTGCTCCCTCCTGACCATGGCTAGACCGGGCTGGGATGGCCCTGGCAGGGGGCTTTCCTCGGGTCCCCTCAGCTCTGGGATCTGACCATGGCTCTGTTCCTCTCTCTTTCAGCCCTTGAACACCTGGCAGAGGACATCAGCAGTGCCGTGTCAGACGCGGCACTTCAAACATTGGATGTCCTCCGGGCACTGCAGAGTGAGAAATACTCTGTCTTCCAGAGGCTGCAGGACCAGCTCCGCAGGGCATGGAGGACACGGCCTCGTCTGTCGGGGCTGGGCTGCCTGCGCTGCTGGAGCTCTGCAGAGAGCTGATCGCAGCGGCTCTGTCTGCTGGGGCCACCCGAGCCAGCGGGGATTTTCTGTTTCTTTAATATTGTTCTTTTCTTCTTTTTGTTTTTTCTTTAGCATATAAATATAGGATGTGTTGTAATAGACAGACTCCCAGGATCTTTCTTTTGCTGCTCAGGGTTTGCAGGGCATGGGGGAAGAGGGAGAAAAGGGTGCTTGGGCTCAGCAAGCTGCCCAGGCGTGCAGTGTTGCAGGGAAAGTGGCCAGAAGCCCCTTGGCCTTTGGTGGTTCTGCTGAAGCCTCTGTGCTGCCAACAGAGCGGATGGGCAGGGGCCGGAGCTGCGGGGACCCCTGTGAGACCGGTGCCTGGAGATGGCCACAAGCCCTGTGCCAGGCAGGAACCGCCATCCGTGTCCTCCTGCCCGTGTGTTGCTGGCTGGATTGCTGAGGGCTCCCAGGTGCCTCTTGATGGGGCTCCTCTGGAGCTCCTGTGTAGCTGCAGTGCTGCTGCTGAGCAGCTTGGCCGGGCTGGGGGAGACCCTGAGGGGACGGGGCCACCAAGGGATGAGGGGCTGCAGGAGCCCTGACAGGACAAGGCAGTGGGAAGGCACGAGGGGGATGTGTGAGGGACTGGGTGGCTGTAACATTGGCCCAGGGGTGTGGGTTGGAGACAAAGGGACCACTCACCCCAATGTCCATGTGGCAAACAGCGTTTATTCTCCAGCCCTTCCTTAGAAAGAGCCTTTGAAAAACCCAGTCTGGAAAATGTCATTGGTCTGATCTCTACGCCCCTTCAGGTTCTGGCCAGTGAAATGCTGCAGCCTTGGGAGAGATGTGAGTGGGTGAGGCCCTGTCAGTCACACCAGGGGCTGGTACATTCACACAGTACAAGCCAGCCTGCGCTGTGACACACGGCAGCAGAGTGCGAGGCACAGCTCCAGGTGCTCCCCGTGAACCTCAGCTCTGGGAGCACTGTCTACCCAAAGCTCCAGGGGCTGCAGTGGGAGCCCGGCTGGGCTCTGCCCAGGGGCCATCCTGCAGGGACAGCTGAAACAGGGAGCATTCATCTGCCACAAACAGCCAAGCCAGGGCTGCAGGGCAGCTGCTCCAGCCCGGACTGCACTGCTGTGTGCTGTGCTCTGGGGCTGGGGCTCCCCGCACAGGGGACTGGACTGGTGTGCCAGAGGAGACAGAGAAGCTTCAGCTTCAGCCTCACTGAGGTGGGTGTGTGGGCTGGGAAGAGTGGGCTGGTTCAAGGAGATTCAAAGAGCTCATCCTGCTGCAAGGACAAGGAAAAGGGAGTGGGAGCTCAGCAGTGAGGAGAGCTGAGGGCTGGAGAGTGGCTCTGAATGACACTAAAATCCCACAGGACCTCTGAGACATTGCTGCTCCTCAGCCAGTGACAGGATGAGTCCCAGAGCCTGGGGCTTGGCCTTCCTCGTGGTGAGGGGCACCAAGGAAGGCAACAGTGTGATGGAGACTGCCATGGGCTGGGAACTCACTGGGGGAAAAGAGGGAGCAGTTGGGAAGTAAAAGGCAGGTGGGGGAGAGAACTGTTCAGAGAAGGGCTGAGCTACAACTTGAGCAAGCTGAAAAATGTCATTTGGGGTCATCCCAGATTGATTTAATTTCTGAAGCTATTGAACAAGTTTATTTTTGGGGGGGTCTTGTTTTCCCTTGGAGATGTACACTCTGCAAACTTGAGCTGTGTTGCCAAAATGCTCAAGCAAGTCTGTGCTGCAGGTCACACCATTTCTTCTTTGGCTGATCCTGGCCCGGTGCTGAGCTCCAGCAGAGCCCTGGCAGAGCCCAGAGCAGCCTCAGCATCCACAGAGCCCGGCTGCAAGGAGAGAAACCAGAAACTGCCATCAGCTGAGGGCTCCTCTCCCCTTGTCCCAACGCCTGTGGCACCCAGGCCATGCTGGCTGTGCCCAGAGCTGTGCCCAGAGCTGTGCCCAGAGCTGCCCATCACTGCTGCCTCGGGGAGCAGAGCAGGAGGGCAGGACACGTGCCCAGCCTGCAGCCAGCCATGGCACATCCAGCCCTCAGCACCTGCCCAGAGCGGGATGCTCCTGTGCTCGCTGCCATCTCCCAAAAGCTCTGATCCCACCCTGCCAAGC
Organism: Passer domesticus; assembly: GCF_036417665.1. Lineage (NCBI taxonomy): Eukaryota > Metazoa > Chordata > Aves > Passeriformes > Passeridae > Passer > Passer domesticus. The sequence continues at coordinate 2,600,119 of NC_087502.1, read as the reverse complement.
AGACAGGGACCCACCTCACGCCATCCATGACTGGAAGAAAAGCTGGTCCCAAACGATGTCCTCAGCCTGCTCCAAGGGCACGGCCCATCCACGCCACAGCTGCTCCCAAGCACTTCCCGATCCAGACTGGACCCCACCTAGAATGCTTCCTCTGGAAAAACAAACAATAAATTTTTGAAAAGAGATTAGAGACAAAAAGGGAAAACAAGAAAAAAGGTAAAAAATTGTATCTCTGTCAGGGCCTTGAAGAAGGCCCAACCCCTACATGCTAGGGAAAAACCCAGCCATGGGTGAGGGAAGCCCACACTTTCTCTCTTCCCCCCTGCACTGCCCCCCACAATAACCGTGATCCCAAAGCAAACAAGGGCAGTGGAGCAGCCCAAGCCCTTCCTTGCCTACACAGCAAAGCAGCCCCAGCACAGGTTCTGGAGTCCCACCTCTGCTCCCACCATGGGGGTTTGTTTGTGTCGGGCTGGCTGCCCCAGCTCCAACCCCAGCCCAGGCCACGGTGGGTGCTGGGGGCTGCTGGCAGGGCCAGGAGCCTACTCCCATTTCGTACCCACCCCAGCCCATTCCCCAGCCCTGCCAAAAGCAGCTGGGCAGCCAACTGAAGGATCAGCTGCATCCACGCCAGCCAAGGGGGAACCTTTGGTTCCCAGCCAGGCTGGGCAATGCCCAAATCTGGGAGCATTTCCCTGCGTGTGGACTCAGCTGCAAATTCGCTGTGGAGCCTGGCTTTGAAGAAGGTGCCAGATTGAAGTCCATCATCTTCAGCTGGCCAGTGGCCAGGTGGAGGAAGAGGTTGTCATCCTTGATGTCATCCTCGCTGTCTCCAGCAGCAGCAGCATTCCCACCCAGTACAGCTTCTCCAGGGGCTCCTTCTCCTTTCTTGGGGTGAGACCAGGCTGTCAGGGCTGTGCCCAGGGCCCCAGCTGTCAGGGAACCAGGACAAGCAAAATTAGCTTGGATGGCAGCCACCAGTGCTGGGCAGAGCAGCTCAGCTCCAGCACAAGGGCTGTGTGTTCCCATTTGATGACCTCTGGGCAGTGACACAGGCAGGACAAAAAAGGTCTGGGTTCCTTTGCTTCTGATTGCCAAGGCATGTGTGGAGCTCTAACTTACCAGGGCCCTGCATCAAAGTGTACCTGTGGCTCTCTCCCTTCTTCTAGGGCACATGAATATCCTGCATCCAAGGATCACAGAACATCTCTTCTAATGAGGGCCTTTCCAAGTCCAGCATGCATAAACACTGCCTGATCAGATCTTGGCACTCTGGGCAGAGAAACCAGAAACTGCCCATCAGTTGGAGAAGGCTCCTGTTGGCTTTGCCCCACTATTCCCGTGCCCAGGCCATGCTGGATGTGCTCAGAGCTGAGCCTAAACTTTCCCATCAATTCCCTGTTTTGGAGGAGAGCAGGACACGTGCCACCTCCTCAGCAGCTGCCACAGCAGGATGCTCACGAGCCTGCTGCTGTCTCCCAGCACTGGTATTCCCCCTGTGCCCAGAGATGAGGATCCACCTGGAGAGAGCTGTTGTGGCAGTGAGAGCTGATGGTCCCAGCTGATGTTCTGGTCCCTCCTGAATGGGTGCTCCCCACAGACCATCTGCGGCAGCACGATGCCCAGGGACCAGATGGTAGCTGGCTCGCCATAGTACCAGCCCAACTGGGTCCATTCTGGGGGGCTGTATGACCATGTTCCTATGGAATACAGATGGAGTTCATCATGGGGATGCTGCTGCTCCCAGAGCCTGGCCCCAGCATCCCTGGGCATGCAGGGGCTGCACCAGTGGCACACAGGGTGACCACTGCCCTCTCACCAGCACCTGGGACTGGTGTACAGACTCAGGGTTGGAAAAGAAGTCACTGGTGTCAGAAAAGGGCAGAGGAAGCCCTGGCAAGGCCCGACTATGACAATAAATACCCACACAGAGTTGGGGAAAAACCATGTCTTCATCCTCCCTGCCTGAATTGCCCCAAAAAACATTCTGAACCCAAAGCAAACCAGGTGAGTGGAGCAGTCCACAGCAGTTCTCACCTGCACACCAGACTGGCTGGGGCACTGGTTCTTGTCCCCCCCTCTGCTACCCCCACGCACAGGTGTTTTTGTCAGGCTGGCTGCCCCAGCCCCAGTTCTGGGCAGAGTGGTGGGCAAAGGCTGCCAGCAGGGCTGGAAGCTGGCTCCCCACCCAGCCCTGCTCAAAAGCAACTCAGCTACAATCTCAGTGCCATGAAGGGCAGCAAAAGGGAGAATCCCTGCTGCCACAACCATTTTGGGCTATGAGATGTTGGGCTGTGAGATGCCGGGACCAGGAGCACACCCCTGCATGGGCTCACCTGCAAAGTGAGTGTAGGCTGTGTCTTGCAGGTAGGTGCCACAGCCAAAGTCGATCAGTTTGGCCTGCCCAGTGGCCAGGTCACCCAGGATGTTCCCTGGTTTGATGTCCCTGGGCAGGACCCCTCAGCTGGTGCAGTGCCGCATGGCCTCCAGCACCTGGCGGAACAGCTGCCGTGCCACCTCCTCAGGCAGGAACTCCCGTGCCCGAATGAAATGCTGCAGGTCCTGAGACCGCTCTGGCTGCTCCAGAACCATCAAGATGTCTTTGGGGAGCTCAAGCCACTCCAGCAGCTGGACGACACCAGGGAAGCCAGTGGACTCCTTGTCCAGAAGCACGATCTCCAGGGGTGCGCTGGTGCCGTCGGGCTGCGGGAGGAGCACGATGCCGTCAGTGGGGCCGATGCTGTGCCAGGGCTGGGGAGCCCCTCACCCAGCCCGGGATGCTCTGTGCCCTGCACTGGCCCCGCGCCTGCTCCCTCTCGAGGCGTCCCGGCGGCTTCCACCCTGCCAGGCCTCGGCTCATCCCCGCCCGGCACGCGCCACTGGCCCTGCTCACTCACCAGCTGGCCCCAGTGCAGTTCTGTGGCATCTTTTTGATGGCCATCTGCGAGCCAAGGGGAGCAGCGTGCTGAGCTCACCACCTGCCCTGCCAAGCCCCATTCTTTTCCTCCTCCGCTCTCTCCTCCTCCACCCGCTGCCGTGCCCACCGCTCACCGGGGCACTGTCCAAAAGCTGCGTTGCCGAGAAGACGCTGCCAAAGACACCGCGCCCCAGCAGCGAGCCCAGCTGGTACTGCTCCTTCAGGCCCTGCTGCACCTTCCCTGCGGGCGGGACGTGGCTGTCAGTGCTTGGCCTGGGCCAGCAACGGCCCCGAGCGCCCCTCACCTGCCCCGGGCCGGGCATCCCCAGGTGTTTGCTCTTTGGAACGGGACACGGGAGCCTTGGGGCGGCAGCTGCACTGCCGGGTGGCGGAGCTCGGGCTGGGAAAGCCACAGCAGAGGAGGCGGGAGCGGCTGTGCTGCCTGTGTCCTCCGTGGGCCCCGGGAGGAGCCGGGGCCAGGACTGGGGCTGGGGTCGGGGCCGGGGCTGGGGTCGGGGCTGGAGTCGGGGTTGGGGTCGGGGCCGGCCTCGGGCCAGGCGGAGGCAAAGGCAGGTGACGCCGCTCCAGCCCCAGGCACTGATGCCCGCCCAGCAGCGCCATCGCCAGTACGGCCAGAGCCGGGCGGAAGCGAGACCAAGGCGGGACACCCGGGGCCGGGCATGGGGCAGCCCCGCCCGGGGCCAGGGGTGGGCTCGGGGTATGGCCCGGCCTGGCACAGGGAGGGAGAGAGACGGGAAGAGGATGGGACACCGGGAAAGGGAGACCGGGAGAGGGTGCGGGACAGTGGGAGAGGGAGAGGAGAAGCAAGAGGGAGTCGATAGAGTCGCTTCTTTCACTGATTTCACTCCCTGTGCCTCTCCTGCCGCTACTGCCGCTGCAACTGAAGCACTGTGGCAGTTTGTCCCCGTGTCTGTTTGTCCGTTACACGTTCGCCCCCGCACCAAGCCCCACAATCCCTGGGTGCAGCCCCTGAGCCTGTCCAAACACGGGAACTTTGCCGTGTTCAGCCAAGACTCAGAGTCTGTACTCCTGCACAGGGGCACAGGAATCCCCTCGGTCGCTGCTGTGTATTGTCCCTGCTGAGGGTCAAACACTATCAGAGCACATTCCCTGAATGCAGAATTTGTACCTGACCCAAGCACTGCACTTACCTCTCCAGCATTGCTTTCTAAAAAATACAGGGGAAGGAAAACAGTGTGTAGATCATGGTATTTTAGAGTGTCTAAAACTTGCCAAGTCATGGATCTTAGAGGTAAGATCCATTTGGAATTAATGGGAAGGAGAAGTAGTGCAAGATGGAAAAGGGGAGCATAAAAATAAATAAAACATCTTGGATTGTTTCTTTCCATTCTTATTTCAATTCTTAAAAGCTGTTTCACTTTTCCCAGAATCTTCTCCACAGTCCTGTTTGCTCTTTCCAAGAACCTTTTCCTGGAGAACGAGGAGCAGCTTCTGTCACAAGATGTGCCACCAACTGCAGCTTCTCTTGGCTTTCCCCGCCGTGCGTGCAGCACAACTCTTGCAGCAAAGCAGGACAAATATTTAAAAACTTAACAACTTCTTCTTTCTTTCCCTTGTGGGCTGGCCAGTTGTGTCATTGGTAATGTTTTCATTGTTACTGTTCTACCTTAAGAAAACATGACGGGCTACCAGGAATTGTTAGGGAACACAAGCTTGACTGAATGCACAAAAAGAATCTCCAGAGCCTGCAGCCAGAAATGGAGAGCCGTGTGATAATCATTCCAACATCCCCATAGACATCTTGAAAGTGATCTGGAAGATGAAAATGGGCTGACAGACAGAGTTTCTTTCTGTGTTCAGCTCAGATGCTTCTACATCTCATACATTGCTATAAATCACAAGTACAATCAGTTCATGGAAAGCACCAGAACAAGCTGGACCTCTCAGAAGATGACTGAAAGAATCTGAAAAGGAGAAATGCAGGGAATTACTTGGTGAACTTTGCCTGTAAGAAGGGTCATTTTCCCTAAGGATTTCCAATCCATTCCCTTCGCTTTTGTCCTTCCTAACAAAGCCATTTTCATCCCAAATTCCCCATGAAATGAGAACCCTGAGCTTGTGGAAGCGCCTGAAAGATGCCGTGTTCCTCTGCAGGCACACTGAGGCTGAACCAGGAGCCTGAGCCCTCTCTGGGGAAGCCTCCTCCGAGCTGGAATTTGTGCCATGCTGGGAGAGGAGAAGGAGAGGGAGAAGGCTGGGCGCTGTGTGGCAGGAGCAGGAGGTTTGGGCCGCAGGACATTCCGTCTGCGCTGCTGCCCCACAATGGGCGGCTGTGCCTGGGGCTCTGGGCCTGGCCCCCGTGCGCTGAGCTCCCGACACTGCGGGAGCTCCCCGGGCTGGGCTCAGGTTCCCGCTGGGACTGGGCAGCAGGCTGGGCTCCAGCTGGGACCAGCAGCAGCTGGAAATACCTCTGGCCATCTCCATTTTCTGCTGCTGCTCAGAAGAAACAATGAAGCGAGTCGAGAAGTTCTGGTTTTGTTTTCTCCTGGTGGATTTTTTCATTTGATTTGACACTCCAGAGGCAATTTCTGTCATGGCCTCTGTCAGTTGATTCTATTCCAGCAGCAGCAGCAACAGGGCTGTGTTTGAGCACTGCAAATGTGGCCTGTGTGGCTTTAATTCTCCTTGACTTAGTGCTCAGGGACTTGTGATCATTTCAAGATCTGCTAATCATGATGCCTGTGACAAAAAGCCAGAGTCCCCCATCTCAAAAGCACTCTGGGTAGCACTGATCAAAAAAGGCAATTGCAGTTTTACAGATAAAAGTCAAGTGACAAGCAGAAGAGGGACAAGAGCAGCCATGATCTCCAATTCTCAAGGCAAAGGCAGCAGCAGCAGCCTCCTGCTGTCAGCTCAGGGTGAGTAAAACAGCGCTGAAAACAGCGCTGGAACCCGATCCTTTCCTCCTCTGAGGGCTGGCTCAGGGCAGCACAGGCGGGCCCTGAGGAGTCAGGGCTGTGTGTGGGTGCTGGTTGCTCTACTCCAGGATTCAGCTGGAAAAAGCCCTTGGGAGCTGAGGCAGGAGCAGGTGGGAAGGGGCCGGCGCTGCTGCTGCTCCTACCCGGGAGCCCCGGCTGGGCCGGGCCGGCGCCCGCTGCGCTGCGGCTGCTGCTGCTGCCAGAGCCGGGTGGGACTCGGGGACAGCGACGGACACGGGGGGACAGCAAAGGCCTGGCGGCTGCAGGGATGTTGGTGCTGGGGCCAGCGCCAGCACAGAGCTTCAGCCCACAATTAACCCTGAGGGAAATGCTGGGGAAAGGCTCCATTTCAGCCTTTCTTTACTGGTTGCTGTGAAGGGACCAAAATCAAAGGAGAACAAGCAGGGCCTGACCCCTTCTCCTTTGGGAGGAGCCCCAGGCCTGGGGCTGTGAGGGGCCATGAGGGGCTGTGAGGGGCCATGAGGGCTGTGAGGGGCTGTGAGGGGCCAGGAGGGGCTGTGAGGGGCCATGAGGGGCCATGAGCTGTGAAGGGTCGTGAGGGGTCATGAGGAGATTTGAGGGGCCATAAGGGGCTCTGAGGGGCCATGAAGGGCTATTAGGGACCTTGATGGGGAAAAGGGTCCCTGAGAAGCTGTGGGAGGCGAGGCACCTCATGGAACCACGGGTCAGTTATAAAACTGCAGAACCAAGGAGACTGCTGTTGAGCATTATGAAAGCTCATGGAACCAAAAGTCCATTGTGACATTGTGAGACCTCACGGAACCTCATGGAGAATATTACAACAGTTTGGGACCCTTTGGAACCAAGGGCCATTGTGACACTACAGGCCTCCATGTAACTAAAAACTCATGTAACAGTGAGGAGCCCAATGGAATCAAGGGGCCATTCCATATTTCAGGGCCTCATGGAAGCAAGGTGCCCTTGTGACACTGCAGGAACTCCTAGAATCCTGGAGACCATTCTGACACTTTGAGGCCGTGTTGAATCAAGGGGTTTGCAGGGCTTTATGGAACCAAGGAGCTCTCTGTGACACTGCAGGGCCTCCTGGAAGCAATGAGACCATTCTGGCATTCTAGGACCCCACGGCACCAAGGGGCCATTGTGACTCCAATGGGTCCCCATGGAAGCAAGGGGCCAGTGTGCCACAGCCAGGCCTTGTGGAACCAAGGGGCCATTGTGATCCTGGGGAGCCCAACAGAACCAAGGGACCATTGTGGCACTCTGCACAGTCCCATGGAACCAAGGAAAACCATTTTGACACTGCAAGGCCTCATGGAAGCAAGGGGCCATTGTGGCACTGCAGAGCCAAGGAGACCATTGTGATATCACTGGGCCTCATGGAAACAAAGATCTCTTGTGATACTATGGGGACTCGTGGAACCAAAGGGCAATTGTGATGTTGCAGGGCCCCAAGGATCCAAGAACATGGAACAGGTCTGGTTGGCTGGGCCTGACTGGTCCAGCTGAGATGGCATGTTGAGGGTTGCTTCTCGTCTGCCCCTAAAACTCCAGAGTTCTGTGCTTTCCTTCCAGTGGGAAAGAACTCTCCCTCTCCTCCAGGGGTTCATGGCTGAAATTGGGATTCTACCTCTATATCTGATTATATCCAAAGATTGTTCCCATTGGAAACCTGCCAGCAAAGACAGCTCTGGATGGCCTTGGCATCTTGGGGGCCACCTCTTACCTGCCTTCAAAACACTGGAGGGATGTGCTTTTCTTTCCATTGTAAAAAGCATCTTTGAAGTCCAGGTGTCTATGGCCACAATTGGGAATCTGCCTCCAAAACTCCCTATATCCAAGGACAGGTCCCAGACAAAATCTGCCAGGACTGTCTAGGTTCCTTTGGCTTCCTGAGGGCCAGCTCTCATCTGCCTGTGAAACACTGGGGCTCTGTACTTTCCTTCCTATGGAAGAGAACTGTCCTTCTTGTCCATGTGCCCATGGACAAAAGTGGGGTTAGGCTTCCCAAATTCCCTCTATCCAAGGATTGCTCCCAGACAAAAGCTGCCAAGACAAACAGGTCTGGCTGGCCTTGGCCTCCTTGGGACTGCTTTTAATCAGCCTTTGAAATGCTGGGGCACTGCCCTTTCCTTCCTGTGGAGAAGAACTGTCCTTCTGGTCCAGGAACCCATGGCTGCAATGGAATTCCACCTCCAAAACTCCCCACATATCCAAGGGTTGCAAGGACAGACAGGTCTGGCTTGCCTTGGCCTCTGCTGACTCCCTCTGCATCGGGACAAAGGAGCTCTGTGCTCAGTGGGGTGGAGACTGAGGACAGCAGACGAGAGCCCTGGGCGGGATTGAAGGGCAGTTTCAGAGATGGTGGATCCTTTTGACACAATAGAAAACAGGGAGAAAAAAGAAAAAATTAATGGAAATTGCAGCTGGGGAGGTCCAGACTGGACACAAGGAGAAAGGAATTTCCCTCCCTGGGCAGGGCTGTGGTGCAACACATCCCCCAGAAGGAGTCTGGGCCAGCCCAAGGCTTTGTGTGGGCAGGCAGAGGCAGGCAGGAGGCAGAGCTGTCAGCAAAGGAAGGGGCCAGCCAGGTGGGGCAGCTGGGGGATGAGGACAGCCTGCAGGGACAGAGGCCAGGGCAGGGACACCACAGGACAGCCTGGGCTGCACAGGGCACAGGGATGTGCAGCTGCTGCAAGGCCCTGACAGAGCCAACTTGGGCAGCACTTTGGCCATGGCTGCTGGCCCTGGGCCTGAGCCAGGAGGAGGGGACGAGTGACCCTTGCAGGCCTGGGGCCTCATTGCCTCCTTGTCCCTGCTCAGCAGCCTGGCAGGGGCTGCCCCACGGTCCTGCCCTTGGCATTGAACATCCCCACATCCCAGCGCTGATCCCATCCCTGGAAGAGCCCTGAGCAAGGAGGGAGGGACAGGATCTGCCTGGCCAGGGGCTGGGGCTCAGGCCTGGGTCCTTTGCATTCCTGAAACACATCCAGGTTTGCTCAGCATCAGAGACACCTTTCCCTTGTTTGTCCCCACCTGTCATCAGTGCCTCTGGTGTTCTGCTCTAACTGGAACCTGGGGACACTTTCTCAGTTGTGTCCCTCAGTGGGACCTATTAAAACTTGAAGAAACTTTGGAGTTGGATTGTGACTTTCAGCTCTTGAGAGGTTTTTTCAGCTCCCTCTCAGGGACTGATGTTCAGGGATTTAGCACCCAACCCACAAGAGAAGTCCTTGTGCTGTGTCTGTGCTGCTGAGCTGGGCCGGGCTCCTGGCACAGAGGCAGCTCGTGGCAAGGGCAGCGCTGCAGAGAGACAGCTCTGGCCAGGAGCAGCTGCTGTGCACAGCCCTGCAGGGCTGGGGCACTGCCTGCAGCCACCCCAGGCACAGCACAGAGACACAGAGAGAGGAGAGGCTCTATGCAGGCCGAGGATGCTGCGAGGTCACTGCTGGAGTCACCTGCACAGTCCTTAGCATGGTGAGTCTCTGCTCCAGGGCCATCCCTCAGGGTGCTGGAGGCTCTCTCAGAGCTCCCCTCTCTTGCTGCAGCTCGGATCTGGCTGGGTGGCTCTCAGGGTCCCTTTTCTGTGCAGAATGACAAGCTGCAGAGCAGAGACTCCCTGCAGCCCCATCAGAGGGACAGGGCCCAAAATGTCCCTTCAGGAGAGGCTGCAGGGGTGGGAAGCCGGGTGTTCAGCCAGGGCTGCCCAGGGCTTTTCCAGGAATTCAGAGACCTGCCCTTGAACCTGGATTCACCAGCTCTGCACAGTGTCCAGTTTCTCCTCAGGGAGCCCCTGGGTGCCCTCCAGCCTCAAGAGGGGACAGCCCTGGGCAGCTGAGGGCAGGGCTGATGGACAGACTGTCTGCCCCACCCTGCAACAAGGGATGGTCTCTGTGCCTCACAGCAGCCACGAGGTGTCTCTCAGACAGAAGTGGAAATGCCAAGGATTTCTGCCTTAAAAACTCCACTCCCTCTGCTGGGGGCAAGTGTGGTGTCTTGTGTTTTTAAAGTTAAAAAGTTATTGTTATTAGTTCTGTTATGATAATTAGTTATATTCTGTTAGCTTGAAAAATGGTATGGTCCTTGGTTCCCCCTATGTAACTCCTGATGGTACCTTCCAAGTTGTTTACCCCCTGCTTTTCCCGCCACTGGCCTGCCCTTCAAAGTGAGTGATGCCTTGCTCCGCCCCTTATTTCCTTGTATGGTTATGTCAATCCCCAAAGTGCTGCTGTCCATCATTGTAAACACTCCTCCCCATTTTTTCGGGGAAACTTCTATGTCAATCATCCCCTACACCCACTGTGATTTGTGCCAGAGGCTTCCTCCCTCCCCTGTGTAATCTTTATTGGTTCTATTGTTTCTTATAGTCCTCCCCTTGCTTTTACCTATTGGTTCCCTCACGTCTCCTCCCTCCTACACCCACTCCCTTTAGAAGAGCTAGCCAGACCCTTTTTTTCTGACACCTGTTGTTACTCCTGCTGAGGTGCTTGATCCCAGTCCTGTTGGGGAATAAAGCTTCCTTGGCTCGCATACAAGTGTTCGCTCTCTCACTCCTTTGTTTTGGATCCTCGTGGCTCACACCCGCCTGTGTCACCCACGCCGCAGACAACACCACTGCCCAGGTGTTCTCGGAAAGGGAGCCTGGAGTGGCGCGTCTTGTGACCCCCTCTGGTCACAGCAGGAGCAACTAGCCGGCACATCCCAGCCCCAGTGACCGCAGTGTGGAGTCGCAGGCAAGTAGAAGCAAATAACCAAAACAACATCCCCAGAGCTCTGCTCTGCAGTGGGGTGAATTGGGAGGGACAGTGCTGAAAAGCTATTTGATACCCTGGCCGGATTTAATCAAACATCACTCCCAGTTTCTGTTTATCTGTTTCTATAGAACAGACATGAGTCCTCCAGAGCATCAGCAGAGCCCCTTGTTCCTTGGAGCTTTCTGAGCCAGTCCTCACCAGATTTCCTAAAATGGGTGATGAAAGGTTTGTGTAAGAGAGGAGAAATTATTTCAGGGCGATTTTACATGAAGTCTGGAATAGATTTTATTCTGTGAAATCTAAAGTAATGTGGCACAGCCATTTCCTTCCCAGACAGGTGTTAATCCTCTATAACCATACCCCAAGGCTGCAAATGTCCAACAGCAGCTCCATCAGCCACTTTCTCCTGCTGGCACTGGCAGACACGCGGCAGCTGCAGCTCCTGCACTTCTGCCTCTTGCTGGGCATCTCCCTGGCTGCCCTCCTGGGCAACGGCCTCATCATCAGCGCCGCAGCCTGCGGCCACCACCTGCACACGCCCATGTTCTTCTTCCTGCTCAACCTGGCCCTCACTGACCTGGGCTCCATCTGCACCACTGTCCCCAAAGCCATGCACAATTCCCTCTGGGACACCAGGAACATCTGCTACACAGGATGTGCTGTACAGCTCTTTCTGTTTATCTTCTTCAATGGAGCAGAGTATTTCCTCCTGACCATCATGTACTTCGACTGCTACGTGTCCATCTGCAAAGCCCTGCACTACGGGACCCTCCTGGGCAGCAGAGCTTGTGCCCACATGGCAGCAGCTGCCTGGGCCAGTGCCTTTCTCACTGCTCTGCTGCACATGGTCAGTACATTTTCCCTGCCCCTGTGCCATGGCAATGCCTTGGGCCAGTTCTTCTGGGAAATCCCACACATCCTCAAGCTCTCCTGCTCCAAATCCTACCTCAGGGAACTTGGGCTTATCATGATTAGTATCTTTTTAGCCTCTGCATGCTTTGTGTTCATTGTTTTCTCTACGTGCAGATCTTCAGGACTGTCCTGAGGATCCCCTCTGAGCAGGGACGGCACAAAGCCTTTTCCACCTGCCTCCCTCACCTGGCCATGCTCTCCCTATTCATCAGCACTGCAGCCTTTGCCTACCTGAAGTCCTCCTCCATGTCCTCCCCATCCCTGGATCTGGTGGTGTCAGTTCTGTACTCAGTGGTGCCTCCAGCCCTGAACCCCCTCATCTACAGCCTGAGGAGCCAGGAGCTCAAGGCTGCAGTGTTGAGAGTGATGAGTGGAGGTTTCAGAAACACTGAACTGCTGGCCAGTTTCTGCAAATCTCTTGTAATAGAAGTAATTTTTGATACTGCTTGTTGGTTTCATTTTGGAGGCCCTATTTCTTTGTTTTCTTCCTCAGTATTGTCCACAAAGAAATGCCATTGTTTGTGCCATTGCTCATTTTGTTTCTCTCCACCTTCCCTGCGGTCACAGACTGTGTCAATGAGGGGCTGCACTCTCAGTGATTTTAGATGAAAGAAAGTATTTCCCACCAGAGATCTCCTTTTGTTGCCTTCTCTGGAGCTGCAGCAGCAATGTCTGTGTGCAGAGCTGGGGCAGATCAGTGCTGGCACAGCAGCTGTGCCCAGGAGCAGCAGCAGCACTTGGTGTTGCCAGTGCTGCTCTCGTGCCCCTGCCCTCTCGGGATCTCCTCTGGTCAAGGTGAGCCCGAGGTGTGTTAAAAGTCTCTTTTTCCAACCCAGCTGTCAAAGAAGGAGTCAGAAGTCTTCAGCTCGTGTTCTCAAGGTTGTTTATTATTTCCTATCTAAAACATTTTCTGTCTGGCCTGCCGAGGTGTGTTCAGCAGGTCAGTCTGAGGCACGCTACTCTGCCCTGAGGCGTTGCTATGTCTTTGTACTAAAAACTACATGTACTTTATTTGCAGCTATTTTCCATTGCTTATCATCTATGTTAGACAGTGACTTTCTACTTTACACCAATCCTAGGGTGCTACCATCACCAAGAGGATGGAAGCTAGGAAGAAGAAGGAAGAAGAACAGGACAACGCTCAAATCCCTCCATCTTGTCCCCTAGATCCCCATAGTAGAATTCTTCCAAATTCCACCTTTCACCCTGTGACAATCACTGTTATGCTGCTTAAAGTTTTATGACTTGTAATTCTTCATATAAAGTTGGTAATTTGCTCCATGGGTGGAACTCAAAGCTGCAGGGGTCTTTGGCTACATGCCAGGATTCCTGAGCCCCCTGCCCGGGTCTCGAGCCATCCAGGGCACCCAGAGGGATGTCCTGGGTTCCGGCACTGCCCCGCTGAAATAAATGGGGCAGGAGATCCTTCTCCTTTTAAATGCCTTTATTAAAAATAATTAGCTCAGGTGGGGAGAAATCGACGGGTCGCGTCCACGCCGCCGGTGCTCCCAGGAGTGGCACGGAGGAGGAGGAGGATGATGCAGCTGTGTCCGCTGGTCTGCAGGCAGAGCTGGGGCTTACGTCCTCACGGGAGAGTCGGAAATTCCCCTTTTTCCGACTAACATTCCAGGTCCTCTTTCTAGTTAAAACCTTTTCAGGTTAGGGTGAGAAGTAAAAGGACCTTAGCAGATACTGGATGAAGTTCCTCATCCTTAGACGTCACTTAGGTCTCTTAATTCCATGTTGGCTCGTTGTTTTTAGGGTTTTTTTCCTGAAACATTGCAAAATCTGGTGAAATGCATTCTCATCTGCATACTAGCTCTGATGTCACTCCCCCCGCTGCTACCTGTGGGGTCTGGTGTCACTCCCTGGCAAGCATCAGGGGAACAATGGCTAATCACCAACCATTAACAGGTAATTGAAGAAGAGCTCTTAACAACAGGTGGCTGCAACATGCAGGTAACCTTCAATTGAACAGCAATCGAAGCAACTTGTTTAACTTGTTTAACTTTGCAACCTTAAAAAAAATGGGTAACTTTTTACTCATAACAGCGCTCAATATTCTGGGGCGCTGCAGCGGGGTGGCCTCGATGGCCGCGAGGGCCGTGTAGGTGGCCCGGGCTCAGGGCTGGGCGGGGGTCATGGCAGGCACCCGAAAAACCACGCCGGGTTTCCGCTGGTGGAGAAATACGTGCTGGGGGGGGGGGGTGCGGACCCCCACCGGGGAGGTTTGGGGGACCTCATCCTGCTCAAGGACAATCACCGAGCGCTGGCGGTGGCAGCGGGGGGGCTCGAGCAGGTGGGGACGCCAAACTTGGGGGGATAATGGGCGGGGGCTTGAATTGGGGGGGTTCTGGTTGTGGGGGGGGCTCCAGAATTTGGGGAGTAGTGGCGGCAGGACCCATGGATTGGTCATGATTGGTGGGGTGCTATGCGGAGAAACCCAGAGATTTGGGGGTCAGGACCCCAGTTTGGGGGGGAGATTGGTGGGGGAAGCCTTGAATTGGCATTTTCTGGGTGGTAGGCGTGACAACCCCAGTGTAGGTGGGAACATGAGATTAGGAGTAAATGAGGGGGTTATGGCGGACGGGGCTCAATTTTGTGAGGAGTGATGGTTTGGGGTACCCCAAATTTCAAGGGTGGTGGGGAAGCACCAATACTTGAAGGGGGTACCAATTTTGGGACAAACTCCTGGATTGGGGTATTCTGGGCATGGACTGATGGGGGAGGACCCCTGGATTGTGCAGGGGGTGGGTCCCAGTTTGGGAGGGAAATGGGAGGTAACCCCTAAACTGTGGGGGATGGTGTGTTGGGTAACTCTAAATTTGGGAGTTTGTAGGTGAGGCCACCCCAGTTTTGGGATCGGGGGACACCCTTGAATTGGGGGGCTCTGGGGAGAGGACCCCAATTTGTGGAGATCAGCGTGGGGAGGGTGATGGGGGGGATCCTAATTTTGAGTCAATGACTGGGGGCAGCCCCCCATTTTACCCCACCCCATATTGGTCTGAGGGATTGGGCGTCGATCTGGGGCTCCCCCTGACCCCCCTGTTCCCCAGATGATTTTGGGGGTGCGCCAGGCCGGGGCTTCACCCGCTGGTTGGAGGTCGAGTGCTCGAGGGTGGAGGAGGCGCTGGCGGCTGCGGGGGCTGGGGCTGACATCATCCTGCTGGACAACCTGGCCCCACAGGTGAGCCCCAAAATTGGAGCAGGGTCAATAATCGTGGGACCCCAACAAAGGGGGGTTGGACTTTCAAAATGGGAATAAACCCCAAAAACGGGGCACAGATCTCCCAAAAAGTGGGGTGGTAATGCCATAGATTTGACCTCTGCCCCCACCAGGTGAGTTCCCAAAATCTGGCAAGGGCCCCCAAGAATGGGAGGACGACTCCCAGGTGTGAAGCTGGACCCCAAAATGGGGGTCTGGACCCTTTAAAATGGGAGGCAGAGCAGTGAAATGGGTTGAAGACCTCAAAAAGTGGGGGGGAACCACACAGATCCAGATTCTGCTCTCCCTAGCTGAGCCCCCAAAATCGAGGGGAGCGGCAAAAATGGGGGACACCCAGGAATGAGGCTGCACGAGTAAAATGGGAATCTGCTGTAAATGTGGGGCAGCCCCAAAGATACGAGGGGCAATCCCAATTTTGGGGGGTCAGAGAGTTGGGTAATCCCAATTTGGGGGATTTCTGGGTAGAGGCACTCTTGACTTGAGGAGTTTAGGTTGGGGGACCACAAATTGGGGCTCAATGGGTGGGCAAATGCGTGGATTGGAGGGGTTGGGTAAAGGGCCAAAATTTTGGGGGGTTCTATGTGAAGAGACCCCAATTTGTGTGGTCAGTGGGTTGGAAAGCCCAAATTTAGGGTTGCTCTGGAGGTCACTGGTGGGTGGGGCCCCCAAGTGAGCAGATGTTGGGTGGGAAACCCCAATTTTTATTGGGTTTCTGGTTAAGGGGGATAACCCTTGATGTGGAGGATTTGGGGTTGAACACCCCAATTTTGGAGCTCTGTGGGTGCAGTAATCCCCGAACTGGTGGTTTCTTGGGGGGGGGGACCCAAACTGGACAGATTTGGGTAGTGAGACCCCCATTTTGGGGGAGAATTCTGCACATCCCAGATGCATTGTACATTCTGATGTTTTGTGTGTCCCCAAATTTTGGGGAGGGCGTGCTCCCTGCTCACGGGGTGTCCCCACCAGGAGCTGCAGGCGGCGGCGGCGCAGGTCAAGGCTGCACACCCCGGGGTGATGGTGGAGGCCAGTGGGGGCATCGTTTTGGAGACCCTCCCCCAGTTCTTGGGGCCCCACATCGACGTGGTGTCCATGGGGTGTCTGACCCACAGTGCCCCTGCCCTGGACTTTGCACTGCGGGTGCTGGAACCCTAAAATCCATCCCAGGACCCTGAAAACCCACCCTAGAACCCCCAAAATCCAACCTGGGACCTACAAAAACATACTCCAGAACCCCAAAATCCAACCTGAGATGCCCAAATCAATCCCAGGAAGAGCAAAACTCACTGTGAAACTCCAAAATCCACCCTGGGAATCCTCAAATCCCAAAGGCCCCTCTGCTGAGGAGACTGTAAAATCTGGCACTGAGTCTTCACATCTGCCAGAGGCACTAATGCCTGAGACCTCCCCAGATTCTGGGACTCCAAAATCCATCTTGGGAACCACAAAATCTATTTTGGACCCCAAAATCTATCTTGGAACCCCTAAATCAATTCTGGGATCCCAAAAATCCACCGTGGGCCCCTCCAAATCCTACCCTGGGACCCCAAATCTCCCCTGAGACCCCACAAAGCCCACCCTGGGGATCCCAAATCTCCATCCTGGGGTCCTCTCACTCACCTCCCCCCTCTAAGGTGGACCCAAAATTCCATCCTGAACTGTCCCCTTCCCCCTTTTCTCTTTGTACCCCCAAATAAACCCCTACCTCACTCCCCCATGTCCCTCCAGTTTTTTCAGGGTGCCACCCTCTAAACCCTCAGGTTTTGCACTTGATGCAAAACCAGCCACTTTAGAACCAACAAAAGGGGGGGGTTGTGCCCACTGACCTGTTGAGCCCCTACTCCAAACCAGTGTCAGTTCTGCTGCTCCGTCTGGGATGGGCCTTTTGCAAGGAACTCCCATCTCCTCCCAGAGTAACTGGGATGAAAAATAAAAATCCTTTGCCTTGATGTGGGAATTTGCACCTGGGGAATGAGCCCATAGTTGGAACAAGAGTTTAAAGGGCTCAGACCCAGTTGAGGGGTCCCAGATCTCACTTCAAGGGTCCCACACCCAGCTGGAGAATCCCAAACCCCTCTTTGAGGGGCCCAAACTCCAGGTGGGGGAGTCCCGACCCATTTTGGAGAGCTGAGCCCCCAGTGTGAGTATCCCAGATCCTGCTGGAGGGCTGCAGACCCCCATTTGGGGGTACCAGTTCTCAGTTTGAGAGTCCCACACCCAGTTTAAAGAATCCAGATTACAGCTGGAGGGTTCCTGACCCCAGTTTGGGAGGCCAGAACTTGAACCCTTAATCTGAGGGACCCAATCCCCAGTTTAGGGGTCCCAAATCCCAGTTTGAGGGTCCCAGACCCACCACCAGCACACCTGGCACCACCACAACACTGGGAATTTGGATCAGGGGAGAAATCCTGCTGTAAATCACAAAATCGGGATCTGATTCCTGGCCTGATCCCGCCCAGCTCCATCACACCTGTGTGTGCCCACCTGCCCGCAGGTACCTTTGGGATTGCTCTAGGTGCAGTTGGTGCTTTCTGAAATAATCCACAATTTTACACCTAAATCTCCCCTGGAGTCTTTCTTTTGGGTGATTTTTGGGATTAAACAGGAACATTGCAGCTCTCTAGGATGTGGGAATTCTTCAGCCTGAATTGCCAGGCCCTTGAATGAGCAGCATGAGATACTGGAACTGGGAAAATCCCAAAAACCACCTCAGATTTTACACAGGTGAAGGGAAAGATGCATTGATCACATTGGATTTACCTTTCTGGTCTCACTGTACTGCGCAGCAATGGGAATTATTTCTTCCAGAGTGAATTTCCAGGTGCTGACTTCAAATTCCTTCTGTTCATCTATCAGTTCTGGGATTAAAACTTAACTGGGATAAAAGAGGAAACGGTCCCAGAGACCAAACTCTTTTCCTGTAGAGAACCTGTCTCAATCTCTGAATAATCACTCAAACTTACACAATTACTCAAAATTTTTCAATAACTCCTTAAAATGGAGCAGCTCCAAAATTATTCAAGTCCCACTCCAAATGGCTCAGTTGCTTCCAAAATGATTAAAAGGGCTGGTATTGAACCAGTATGGGACCAGTAAGAACCAATATGGAAACAGGAAGGGATTGGTACTAGACCAATACAGGACCTGTATGCAGCCAGTAGGGCTAGCATGGGACCAGTATGACACCAGGATGGGACCAGTACTTGACCAGTATTGGACTGATGTAGGACCAGTACAGGGCAGTGTGGGACCAGTAGAGACCAAGCCAAGCAAATGCAGGACCTTTATGGGACTGCTGCTGGAACATGATGGGCCAGTGCAGACAAACACAGGCCAGTACAAACCAGTAGGAGCCAGTAGAGAACAGCACAAACCAGTGTGGGAGCAGTGTAGGCCAGTACAGCCCAGTGTGAGGGCCAGTGTGAGCGCTGTACAAACACTGTGGAGCAGTATGGCAGCAGCATGGGGCCAGCAGAGCCCTGCATGAGCCAGTGCTGGATTGTACTGGACCAGTAGGGGAACCAGCTGTATAGGCCACTACAGGCAAGCACTGGGCCAGTATGAGAGCACTGTGGGTGAGTGCAGGAGCAGAATGTGACCAGTACAGGCCAGTGTGGGACCAGTACTGGACCAGGAGTGGGCCATTGCAGGACCAGTATGGAATCAGGATGAGAGCAGTGAGGACCCATATGGAACCAGGATGGGACCAGTACACACCGGTACGGAACAGACCGGGACCAGTAAGGGAACATTAAAGACCAGCACAGGCCGATAGGAGACCAGTACAGGAGCTGCACGGGACCAGTACAAGCCTTTCAGTCTCACTTCCGGGAAAAATCCTGGAAAAGATTTTCCTGGGAGCTGTTGCAAAGCCCTGGAAGACGAGGCCGGCCCCGGTCGGAGCCAGCGCGTCTCAGATTCCTCCTGGGACATGGTGATCCCCTGGCTGCCCACGGAGTGTAGGTGGAGAATCTGCATTCCAGCAAGGCTTTCCAGACTGTCTCTGCCAGGATCCTTCAGGACAAAGTGTTTATCCAGCCCCAGCTGCATAAACATGCCATGTGCTGGGTGACAATGGGCACAAGGCTTGGGCACAAAGGGTGACAGTGACTGGGGTGGCATCAGGCTGGCACCGGTCACTAGTGGGGTTCTGCAGGGCTCCATCCTCAGCCCTTGGGGCTCCCCAACATCTCCATAAATGGCTTGGACACAGGACTGGGAGGGATCCTCTGGAGAAGGGTGCAGGAGATTTTTCTCTAAGAAAGTGAATTATTTACCAGTTTTGAGGAAACTCTCAGCAAGAGCTGCAGCAAGAAGGAAAAACTACATGAATATGCAAAAAGGATAAGATCAACCATAAGAAAGCAGAACAACACCTGCCCCCCACAACCCTTGGAGCTTGGAAATGTACAGAAACACTTTGTGAGAGCTGTCCCTTCGTGATGCAAAGGGGACAGAAATGCCCCACCTGTCTCACCTGACACTGTTAGCCTGGTTCAGGGCCAATCTGATATTTGCTTCTGGACTTTCTACGACTGTATTTTAATTATGGAATAAGTTCTCCTTACTAATAAAAAAAAGCTAATTCATTTAAAACATGCAGGATTCCTGGGAGCCTCATCAGGGACCCCAAAATATCTCTTTGTGCGTCTTCAGGTCCAGGCCCAGATGATCCCCCAGAAGGAAATGTGCCCTCAGCCCAGGGATGCTCAGCATGGGCTCCCCCATCCCCTCGGGGTCCCGCCGCTGGGCACAGCAGCCCCTGCCTGGCTCCTGCCTGCCCACACCGTGGCCATCCACGGCTGCTCCTGGGCATGGAGCTCAGCCAGTGCTGCTGCCGCATGGGCTTTGCTGCTGCTACCACCCGGACATAGTTGTGACAACTCCATCTCTTCATTTGAACATAAAATGTGGGCCAAGCCCTGCCCTGCCAGGCAAGGGCTGCCCACCTTCAGTCCTGGCTGGGGAACAGGACCAGGGGGCTCGGGCAGAGGGTCTCGTTGTGGAGGGGTGGGTTTTGGGACGGCCTCGTGACGCTGCTGCAGCCAGGTGGAGATGGATCTCAGGGCTGGACTTTTCCTTTCTGGGGAGGGAACTTGTCCCGCCTGGCAGTTGTGTCCAAGGGCTGGGCCAGTCCCCCCAGTCGAGCTCACTGCTCTGTGTTCTGCACACTGGGCCAGGAGATCACATCCAAGGATTTCTGAGCTCCTCAGGCACTGTCAGCCACAGCCCACGATGCTGAGGAGTGAGTGATCTCTGGCTGGAGACGAGTACCCCACTCCCTCCTGTCAGCAGCTTCCCAGCTGGAAGTTTGGCACCTTGGAAGGGCCCTGAATCACACAGCCCTTTTGTTTCATAGGAAAGGGTGAAGCCTTGACTTCACCATTTGCTCTTCATGTGCAATGGAAGGCTCTGCTTCCTCTTGTGGTCCTCAAAGGACACAGTCAGTCAATAACACAGGGGGGCAAACCATCCGAGCTTTTCCATGCTTTGATATGCCAAAGGAAACCTTGAGGAGCACACGGTGGGTCTGTGCTGCCTGACCAAGCCAGAGGCCTTCCATGATGGAGTGGCTGCCTCAGTGCACAAGGGAAGAGCTACAGATGCCACCACTCTGCACTTTTGTAATGCCCTGGCCACATCAGCCCTGCCCAGCATCCTTGTCCCGCGTTTGGTGAGCTATGGATCTGATGGAGGCACAGTTTGGAGAATGAGGCATTGCCTGCCTGGTCACATCCAGGGGGTTGTGGACAATGGCTCAGAGGCCCGATGGATATCAGTGACCAGTGCTGTCCCTCAGGGCGACAGCAAAACCATGCCTGGACACTGGGAACTCAATGTCCTGATGGTGCTGCTGGACAAGAGAGCTGGAGGTGCCTCCCAAACAGAACTGTTCTCATTCCCCAAGTCTTTCAGCCTTGCTCAATGAATGAGCAGCTTTAAAAAAAAAAAAAAAAAATCTCTTTTTTTATCCTTCTCGTATGAACTTTTAATTAGAAAGAGATTTTATTTTATACAGTTTTATTTAGCAAAGACATTAAATAGCAGATGCTTTTAAGATGCCAAGTACTGGAACTGCAGCCAATTCCTCCCTGACTGACATTTATGAGTGCCTGCTCTCAGGGAGGAATTAGAAGGGCCTGTCCAGAGGGTGGGAGCAGATGTATGCCCTCTTCTCCAGGAGCTGCTTTCCAGCTTTTTAATGGAATCATCCAGGTTTTCATTGGCATCTGTGGAGAAAGAGAGAAAAGTCAACTAAGGGACCACAAAGAACTGTTGTAAATTTCTTTCGAGAAGTGTTTTTCAATGCAAATGCAAGAGTGTGAGGGCCAGGAAGAAACTGAAAATTCTCTTCTGAAAAGGACTGGTTATTACAGACTGAGCTTCAGAGAGCCAATGCCCAACTGGTCAGTACTTCCCAAAGAGTCCAAATCCCTCAATTCTATCAGCTACTTGTCAGGAGTATATACATGAAATGTAGATAGCATATTCCTTAATAAAGAACCCTGGCAGTTGGCTTTAGCTATGAAGTGAAGAGACTGTTTTCAACAGGTTCCAGCTCTGCTGCTTGTTTCAATTAAAAGCAGAGCCAAACTCTTCTGTTGGTCACATCAAACCAACATAAATTTCAGGAGTCTCTGAAAGACCTAAGAGTGTCAACATTATTTCATTTTATAGTACTTACAGTCTTTTAATTCAGCCATGGAATACTTAGGCCATCACTGACTATATCAAATAACTGGATATTAGTTTTATTACAACTAAGTTTTAAAATCTAATGAAGGAACTTCATAACAAAAACTATCTAGTGAGAATACAGTGATTGAAACATCTCAAAGCTCTTTGATAATGGAGCCCTGAACCCCAGTCATGTGCAGTGCAGCCTCAGCTGTCCCTTTGAGGCCAGAGAACTGCCAAGGCTCAGGGCTGGGATGAGCCTTCGCCCAAAACTGGCTCCAAAACTGATTGGGAATCAATCCAGAGCAGGGCTCACACAAAGAGCAAAGTCTCAAGGCCAAAGCAAAAACCTTCATCACGTTGGATTTGTTTTAACACTGATCTGGAGCAAATTTGCTTCTCCTGCAACACCACTGTTACCATGAAACTTTACAGGAGCAACTAAATAAGCACTGTCCTCTTCTGTCCTCAGCTGTGCTGCCCAAATACTGTGGAGAACTTGCTCTGCCTCTGCCCTGTGCCCCTGGGGCTGCTCTTGGCCAGGCAGCCTCAGTGGGATCCAGCACTGGCTGCAGCCCCAGTGGGCCCCCAGGACAAGGCCCAGCAATTGAGAGGCCAATGGAAGCACTGGGCAGCAGCAGAACCCTCAGCAGAGTTATTTGGACAACCATGGACTGGCCACAGCTCCACTACTGCACGACTCCCAATCAGGCTACCAATGCCAGGAGCAGAGTTATAAGAAAACTGTGGAGAAAAATCAACAACTGACCGTCTGAGCTCGTACAGCTTGCGAATGCCAAGATAGCAGCCTATCAGCACAAGTGGCACAGTGATCACTGTCACCACCGTGCCTAACATGCAGGACCTGCGCACATCCTGGGGGCAGACAATCCTTGGGAGGCGCACTGGATCCGAGGCATATATTCCTGTTTCATTGATAACGTCTGTGGGAGCAATGGGGAGCATGAGCCCGTGCTGTGCTGCACTGCTGAGCTGGCAGCATGGTGGATACGGGCAGGACGTTGTCTGTTTCCCCCAGAGCTGGGGCCTGCAGGCACCTTGCCGCCCCTGGGCACAGGCTGTGCCACCCAACAAAGCCCAGCAAGCCGGGAGGAGAGCCCGGGGGCAGCGCAGCTGCTTGGGCAGTGGCTGCTGCCAGGGACACGGGCCAAAGCCATCCCTGAGCAGCCACTGCCACCCCTGGCCCTCCCTGCCCCGTGACAGCTCCCCCAGCCCAAGGGGACAGGCTCAGACCCCATCAGGAGGCATGGGAGCCTTGCACTCCCCCTCTGCCCTTTCCCCACCATGGCCACCCTGTGCAGCTGCTCCCAGCTTTTGGGACGTGTCTCCCATGGAAGGAGCCCAGCAGGACTGCTGAACCTGGCTGAGCCTGGCACAGCAATCACCTTCTGTGGCACTGTCTGGCATCTCCTCCCTTTGTGCATCGGTGGCTGGCACTGAGCCATCACTTCCTCCAGGAAGTGCTGCCTTCCGCAAACCTTTTTGGTCCATGTCTGGAGAAAGGATAAAGGACAGCTGAATCTGGTGGAACCATTCCCGATTGGTGGCATCTTCAGGAAACACTACGTGTCAATGATATGGATAAGTATCAGGGAAAGGCCAAGGCTTTTGGGGCTGCTCCAGGGCCCTCCCTTCTCCAAATAGTTGCCTTTCCAGATCTACCCAGAGACCAGGAAGTTGCAGGGGATCTCAGGGTGTGCATGCCCTTTGGTGAAGTTTGGGCTCCCTGTCAGCTGATGCCAGATGCCTTCCTGCAGGGGCTGGGCAGAAGCTGCAGCCAGGCCAGGCTGGAAAACAGCCCTGCAGGGCGTGAAAGCAGCAGCAGCAGCAGTGGGGCAGCGAGGCTGCCATGGATCCCTTCCCGCTGTGCCGGGCACAGCGTGTCCAGATGTGCAGCCAAAGCCCCTGAATGCTGAGTCCCAGGAGAAGCATGAGGGAAATGCACCCACCACGTTGTCTCTCCAGTTCAGTAAAGATTTGGTCCAGTCGTTTGGATTCCTCCAGGGACTCACTCTGTTTTATAGGTTTTTTCCTCCCTCTCAGAGGACCTTAAGAGAAAGTATTTCCATTTCTCCAGAAATGGATTCCACAGAAGCAGGGCTCAGCCTGTGGGGACAGCAGGGGTAACCTACTCACCCCTGCCATGGGAGCTGGGCTTGTGTGCAGCAACCAGCCCTGGAGCTTGAAAAGTCCTCCCTGCAGACACACCTGTAACTCAACAGCCACACAAGCTCCTGTCACCTGGTTCCTGACAGTTTGTCAATGATTATTCTCTGAGGGGAAGTTGAGAACTTACCTGCAGAAGCTCCCAAGGGTTCCAAACCACCTTCCATCCCAGCTGCTGGAGAACCTATCCCAGCACCCTCACCTAGAAAGGGAGCATAGATCAGAACCCATTTCCATGGTGTGCTGGGGTCCCCCTCTGCTTTTGGGAACTGGGCACTGCAAGGTGGTCGGGTAAGGCCATGGGAGCCAGATGTCAGTGGACAAGGCCAAAGCTGCACAGGGGCCTGGGGAGCTCTGGACTGGCTCGGGTCACTCCCCACCCTCTTTGCAGGCCCTGTGAAACATCCCTGGAGGGGCACGCACTGACACACAGCAGCAGAGAGGGCAGCTGAATCCTCAGCAGGGCTCAGGCCCAGAGGCACAGCAATTACCTCCTGGGCCTGTGCCTGGCATCGCCTCCCTTCCTGCAGCAGAGGCTGCCAATGATCCACTGCTTCCTCTGGGAAACCCAGTCTTCAGCAGAGCCTTTCGTTTCATCTCTGCAGAAAGAAAAGGGAACAATTGGATTAGGTGCAGATGTTCCCCTTTCTGGGAGTTGGAATCTTCAGGAGACAATACTGGTCAAATTGATGGATAAGGATCTGGAAATCATAAAAACTTTTGGGATTGGACAGGGCACTCTCTTGTCCAAACAGCTGCCATTCCTGATCTGCCTGGTGACCGGGAAATTGCAGGGGATCTCAGCCCAATGGTGCAGTTTGGGCAGCCTGTCAGCTGATGCCAAATGCCTTCCTGCAGAGGCTGGGCAGAAGCTGCAGCCAGGCCAGGCTGGGAAACAGCCCTGCAGGGCGTGAAAGCAGCAGCAGCAGCAGCAGCAGCAGCGGGGCAGCGAGGCTGCCGTGGATCCCTTCCCGCTGAGCCGGGCACGGCGTCTCCAGATGTGCAGCCAAAGCCCCCAGCTGCTGAGTCCCAGGGGAAGCATGAGGGAAATGCACCCACCACGACGTCTCTCCAGGTCACTCAGCATCTTGTCCAGAAGTTTGGCTGCCTCCAGCGACTTGCTGTCTCCTGTGTCTTGGTTCTTCCATCTAGGAAGACCTTAATGGAAAGTGATTGAATTTCTCCTTCAGGCCCGAGTGGCAGTGAGGGCACCTGGGTGATTGGTGCCCTCCAAGGCACTCCCTCAGCTCTGCCTTCCACTCAGGAGCAGGGGCAGGGGGAGCACGTGCCTGCAGTGGCCCCACACTGGGATGGAAGGAGCCCCTTGCAGGCCAGTCAGGGCAGAAAGGACTCCCTGGAGCTGCCAGCAGCTCTAAAGCCAGCCCCGGGCAGGGCCAGGGCTTGGCAGTGGCAGCAGGAGCAGCTCAGGCTCCCTGGGGCTGGCAAAGGAGCTGCCAAAGGCTCAGCCCTGGGGCACAGCCCTGGGCCCGGCCCCTTCCCTCTCTGCCCTTCTCCCTGGCTGCACAGAGCACAAGGAAGGACACACTGGCATTGGCCACGGGAGGAAGATGGACAGCTAAATGCTCCTTCCTCCCAGTGACAGTGATCCTGCGGGATCCCTCAGAGCCTCAGTGGGGAGCAGGGCAAATTTTCGAGATTCTTTCAATCCTGAGATTATGTTGAGGGAAATGTCATGTGACTGCGCTCTTGTCGCATGGACACAGAGTGTTTTCTCTGAAAGGCTCACAGAGAACTTACCTCCAGCATTCTATGGGGGTTTCAAGTCATTATCTGATAGGGCATCCAGATACTCCATGACACCATCCCAGCCTAGAAAGGAGCAAAGATCAGAACCATTTCCATGGTGTTCTGGGATCCCCCTCTGTCTTGGGGAACTGGGCACTGCAAGGGGGTCGGGTAAGGCCTTGGCTGCCAGATGTCAGTGGACAAGGCCAAAGCTGCACAGGGGTCTGGGGAGCTCTGGAATGGCTCTGGTCACTCTCCACCCTCTTTGCAGGCCCTGTGCAACATCCCTGGAGTGGTGGCTGGAGGAGCCCAGGGCCTGTGGGGGCTCTCTCACTCCCACAGAGGAAACCCTCCCTAAAGCCCTGGGCAAAACCATCCCCAGCACTTCCCGGGGAGCAGGGAGCGCTGTGCCGGGAAAGGGGAGCCAGGCTGCCGGCTCACCTGCTCCCCGCACTTGCAGCGGAGCAGCCTGGGCAGCCCTGGCAGGCAGGGCCATGGCCAGGAGGAGCAGAAGTAGGAGGCGCAGAGCAAGGGCCATGGTGCCTTGCCCTCTGCCAGTCCCGCAGCTCTTGCTGCCACCGCTGTCCTGTCACCGCTGTCCCAACGTCAGCACTGCTGCTGCCACCGC
The DNA here is from genome assembly GCF_036417665.1 of Passer domesticus. Classification (NCBI taxonomy): domain Eukaryota; kingdom Metazoa; phylum Chordata; class Aves; order Passeriformes; family Passeridae; genus Passer; species Passer domesticus. The sequence continues at coordinate 2,574,135 of NC_087502.1, read as the reverse complement.
CGCTGCTGCCGCAACAGTTGTGCTCAAGGACTGACTGCTGGCTCCTTGTGCTGCTGTGCAACCACGGGGCTCTGGCACCTCTGTGACCTCAGGGCCTGCTGTGTCCTCAGCCTCCTGTGACCCCTGAGCCTGTTGAGACCTCATGCCCTTAGCTGTACCCCCAGAGTGTGCCCCCATCTGTATGAATGGATTGCCCCAAATGTAAATGTTTTGCTTCATCAATGAGCCATTGCTCAGCAAAATTTGTGTTTTGCCTACTGACATTGCTGGTCAGGCTGTGTTCCTGGAGATGCTCTTGATGGCTTTCCTCTTTTCCTGGGCATGGCCCTGGAGGAGGTCCAGGCCTAGACGATGCCACAGAAGGAAATGTGCCCTCAGCCCAGGGACGCTCAGCATGGGCTCCCCCATCCCCTCGGGGCCCTGCCACTGGTCACAGCAGCCCCTGCCTGGCTCCTGCCTGCCCACACCGTGGCCATCCACGGCCGCTCCTGGGCACGGAGCTCAGCCAGTCCTGCTGCCGGGTGGGCTTTGCTGCTGCTCTCACCAGGACACTGGGTCACAGCTCCATCTCTCTACTGCAACAGAAGAGCTGATTTGGGAAGTGCTGTGCTGCCCCATTTCTTCAGCCCCTGCCCACACCCACAGTGGGACTGGGCCGCCCCCAGAAAACTGTCGAATCTGGGCTGTGGCTGCAGGGCACAGCTGCTCTACAGCACAGGTGGACTGTCTTGGGGGTAGGACTGCCCTGAGGGTAGGGACGAGGAACAGGGAGAGGTGTTCTCTATGTTTTCCGAAGGTGATTATTCTACAGACCATCAGGGCCAGACCAACACTGCATTAAAGGCATACACCAACTTACAAACTTGGCAGGGTCCCAGGGCAGGATACAATCTTTAGCCAATTGGGAGAAACTGAGGGTGGAACACCAGGCGGGGAATACAAGGTTTAAACCAATTGGGGATTACAGGGGAGGGGAAGAACTTAAACAAACCAATGGGGTTCCGAAGGATACAGAATTGATAGGGAAGTTTCTAGAGCAAGGGGCAGGCTTGGAGAGAGACTGACATGCAATGGGAGGAGGATCAGTGAACAAAAGGGCAGGTCTTTGGAAAGATGGACAAGTGGGGCAAAACCAACAACACATGGGGGAAAGGAGCAACTCATTGGTAATAAAATATGGTAAAACAATACAAAATAAGGGGAGGAGTATAAAACTGACTGCTAGGACGGAATTACAATCAAAGACATGAACTGCAGTGGGGAAGCTCTGAGTCAGGGTTCAGTTGAGCATTTCCAAATTATTTCCTGGCAGAAACAGATAGCCAAACTTGCCCGTTATCACATGCAAACAGAGGGTTCCCCAACAGCAACCCATTCTGAAGCTCTTCTGGGAATGAGGAACACGTGTTGTGGTGCCGGCTGCATCTGTGGGAGCAATGGGGAGCGTGAGCCCGTGCTGTGCTGCACTGCTGAGCTGGCAGCATGGTGGGTACAGGCAGGACGTTGTCTGTTTCCCCCAGAGCTGGGGCCTGCAGGCACCTTGCCGCCCCTGGGCACAGGCTGTGCCACCCAACAAAGCCCAGCAGGCCGGGAGGAGAGCCCGGGGGCAGCGCAGCTGCTTGGGCAGTGGCTGCTGCCAGGGACACGGGCCAAAGCCATCCCTGAGCAGCCACTGCCACCCCTGGCCCTCCCTGCCCCGTGACAGCTCCCCCAGCCCCAGGGGACAGACTGTCAAAAAGTCCACAGCCAGCAAAGAGATTGTCCCAGGAATTGTGTGCTGCTTTTCCTCCCTCCAGTTGTAAATCCCTCAGACTGCTGGAAACGACCACACGTGGTCTGATCAGCCCCCATGCTTTTCCAGTCTGCTCTCAGAAATTCTGCAACAAATGCACTAACAAATTCTAGGTTACATCTGTGAATTGCATGCTACAGTTTCCTTCATGTTTTTCCCAATACCTGGAAGTTTCTATATAAAGTAATGCCCTTGAGAATCTCTGTTTCTTTTCAGGTTTTTTTTTGTTGTGTTGTTGTTTTTTTTTTAATTAAGACAGATGAAACAGCCTTATTGGTTTTAGTTTTGGCAGGTCTGTTTTTTTTTCTCTGCATGATGGTTTACTTATTATCTACATTTAAGATTGTTTTTATTTATGGTTTTTTTGTTCCCCAAGCAATTTTTTTACTGTCTTTTGTTCACTTCTTAGTTAATATTCCATAGATGAATAGTTTGGACTCTCTTTTTATAGGAATATAAAGGTCTCAGAAAACTGTATTTTTAATTTTGATGACATTCTCTCTCCCCGCTCCTAGCCTTTACAATGATCCTTTTTGAAACATCACTGAGGATAAGTAGAGTTATTTGGGAAATAACCAATTGGCTTGGCTTAACTTGGGTATTGGATTATTATTTTCAGTCCTATAAACCTACATTGGTTCAAGGTTCACACCACGGTCCTGATTTGTGGCTCACTGCATGGATGCCTGTCTGAATTAAAAAAATGTTTGTGAGGCAGCTGAAGAGCTTAGACGTCAGAGATTAAAATTCCTGGGAGGAGGAGGAGGAGGTGGAGGAAGAAAGGATAAAATCCTGTTTCAAAAGCTGTTTTCTCACTTCTAGTATGCCAGAAGTATGGTAGACTACACCTATCTTCAAATGTCATTTACTTACAGAACAACTCTCTACAGTGCCAGACTCCAGGAGAAATGACTCAACACTTTGCCTCCCAATGCATCAGCTTTAATTCTAGTGAGAGGTAGGCCTTAATTACAGTCCGATTAGAGCAAATCAACAGAGCAGTCTTGCCATTGTGTGAGTGGCAAGAGGAATTTGCTTGTGAACAGATGAATATGTCCCGCTCAGTAATTAACAAAATTTGCCTTGACTTGGAAGAAAGTAGACAAGGAGCAATGCAGTATTGGGGTTTATCCAGGGATAAATGGGGCAAGAAGCTGTAACAACTTACCTGTTTTACAGAACACAAGTACTGATATGGCAAATAATGAACCCACATGAAGGGATCTTCAGGACATTCCTTTGTTTCTTAACTGGAAATGGGCAGCAAAATGCTGGCATTTATCTGAACTGGAAGCCGTGTTCCTCTCCTGTTTCTCCTTGAGCACACTCTGTGTTATTTGCAGACTTCACTGCCCAGCTCATTAATCCTCTCGTGGCCAATTGCTAAAGGGCACAACTACCAAAATACAGGTGCCAGCATAATCAGCCCAGCACTAATGCAGCACTGCTTTGATGGTGCACAGGAGCACAGAATGGCTTGGGTTGGAAGGGACATTTAAAGGCCATCTAGTCCCAATGGCCTGCAGTGAGCAGGGACACCTTGAACTAGGTCAGGTTGCTCAGAGCAGGAGCTTGACTGTCTGCAGGGATGGATGTCCACCTCTCTGGGCAACCTGTGCCAGGGTTTCAAAACCAGGCGTGTAAAAAATGTGTTTCTTTCATCCACTCTGAATTGACCACCTTTTAGATTAAAACCATTCCCCCTCGATCTGGTCACAAAAGGCTCTACTAATAATTCTGTCCCATCTCTTTACAAGCCCCCAGAAGGCCCTGAAAGGCAGCAATCAGGTGTCCCTGGAGTCTTCTCTCTTCCAGGCTGAACACTGCCAGCTCTCCCAGCCTGTCTCCAAAGCAGAAGGGCTCCAGCCCTCAGAGCATTTTGTCCCTCCTCTGGACTAGATCCAACAGGTCCATGTCCTTCCTGTCTTGGGGACCGAGAGCAGGATGCAGTACTCTGTCATGGCAGAGACCGAGACACTACAAAGCAACACACTCCATTTCCAGAAGGCTTCAAACCCTGTTTTTATTCTATCCTGCATGCCTTTTCTACATTCTTACAAAGCTCTTTTTGGAATAGGCATTTGCAGGTTTCTCTTATTTATCCTTCATTCTTTTTTGGTTTCTATGTCAATGACATAGAAAATTGGCAGAAAATTCTTTCAGGGGTTAACATGGATCCTCTTATCAAACTTTTTGATGGCTCACAGAGGTCACTGTAAAACCTCCTCCACAGTACTCCAGGTGGGGTCTCACCAGAGCAGAGAGGTGGAATCACCTCCTTCAACCTGCTGCGCACTCCCCTTTGGATGCCCATGGCTGCCTCATGTCCAGCCTCTCTTCTAGCAGCAACCCCAAGTCCATCCTGGCAGAGCTGCTCTGCATCCCTTCATGTCCCAGCCTGTGAGATCAGCTGAGCTGGGACTGTGTCACAGCCCTTGGGCAGAGCAGCTGGGCAGGATGAGCTCCCTCCTGAAGAAGGCAGATCCACCTTCCCAAACAATTCCACCTTGGCCATGAGGTCAGAGCAGGCTCTGAGGTCCCAGAGCCCCTGGTTGCACAGCAGCACAAGGAGCCAGCAGTCAGTCCTTGAGCACAACTGTTGTGGCAGCAGCGGCGGTGGCAGCAGCGGTGCTGACGTTGGGACAGCGGTGTCGGGACAGCGGTGGCAGCAAGAGCTGCGGGACTGGCAGAGGGCAAGGCACCATGGCCCTTGCTCTGCGCCTCCTACTTCTGCTCCTCCTGGCCGTGGCCCTGCCTGTCAGGGCTGCCCAGGCTGCCAGGTTTGTTTTTACCCCAACTGGCTTCATCAATGGCATTGAAACATTTAGATCAAGTTGGATGTTGTCTGAGTAAAGAAACTAATGCCACATCCACTGCAATCAGTGACATGTTGACAGATGTTAATTGTGTTAGACATGCTACCCTTCAAAACAGGGCAGCAGTGGATTTTCTTTTACTGGCACATGGACAGGGTTGTGAGGAATTTGAAGGATTCTGTTGTATGATTCTGTCAGATCATTCTGAATCCATCCAAACAGCATACAAAAGCTGAAAGATTTGACAGCTCAAGTTAAAGAAGATGGTCTGTCATAGTTAGATGATTTGTTCCAGGAATGGAGCTTTGCACCTTGGCTAAGGGAACTCTGTAAGATAGGTCTATACGTGCTGAGTGTTTTGGTGGCCATACTAGTAGTGACACCTTGCAGACTTTGGTGCGACAAATGATGGACAAAACTATGAAAGAAGCTTTTATCATACAAGAGAGAAAAGTAGGAAATAGATTCACAGAAAGTTCTCAAAATCTTACAGAGATGGTAGATGAAGGTATAGCCATAGAAAAAGGTTTTGAATTAAAACCTTAGAACAGGTGAGATTTTTTGAACAATGACTTGTAATTGTTATCAGACGTGACTTATGCCCTTTGAACTGACTGGACTTTCACAGCATTAAAATTGCTGTGTTGTAATATAGCAATACTTAATGTGAGCAAAAAGGAAGCTTTGAGCAAGTAACAAGCAGATATATTAGAGTAAAGCTACAAAACGGAAGGGAGTTAATAAACGAGACAGTTACGAAAGTTTCTTTTTAGTTGAACCAAGAGGGGGAATTGTGGGAATCCATAAAATCTGAGGGTTTTGGCAAAGCTGCAAAAGGCAAGCCTCAGTAACAGCAGAACTGCAATTAGAGCTAAAAAGTAATCATAGGATTTGTCAGAGAAAAATTGTATAAGAAGTAGGCAAGTAAAGGCTTAGAGAGCAATGGTCTATGCATTAAGACTTGTCTAGAACAACTCCCTAACCTGCAGAAAAGTCTATCTAGTTGAACGTGAGGAAGTTCTAAGCTTAATAATGGAGCTCTGTGTGTTGTATTTTAAGCAGATATTATATTTGAAATAAGCAAGCACGATTTTAACCAAAGGAATGTGTGCTTATAGTAATTGGATGGAACTACTGTCAATAGGTTTTGCTTTTTGTGATTGGCCAGGAAACTTTTAAAGTAAGTTGCAACATTAAGTTCTTGGTCTGCTGCTTGGGATGTGAGATGCTTGCATCTTCCCATTGTCATAACCATATAATGAGACTGATGCTGGAAAATGAAATGGCTCAAGGCACATTCCTGAGTAGTACTGTCCTGTTTGTGATTTCTACATAGATCCAGATCCAGCAATAAGGGGCAGCTGTCCAGCTGAGCCGAGCTGTGCCAGCAGCTCCAGCCGTGCTGGGGAGCCTTGCCAGCTCTGGGCCCTGCTGTGCAGGAGGGTCCCTGTGTGCCCCTGGCAGCTGGGGCCTCGGCCACCTCCTCTCACCACAGGGGCAGCTCTGGACAGGAGTTGAAAGACGGTGGCTCCACCTCACACCCAGAGAGCGTGAGCAGCTCCTCCAGCAGTAATAAGGGTCTGGACAGCCCTCTCAAGTGCTCTTTGAAGGGGACCCCAGAACAGCCATCTGCAAGGAAACCTCCTCCTACCGTGTAGATCCCACTGCCACCTGCTCTCCCCATGGGTCTCCCCAAGATGACTTTAACCATTTTTTTGGTCTCCCTGTATCCCAGTGTCTGGGAGGTAGCAGCAGCAAAGCCCACCCGGCAGCAGCACTGGCTGAGCTCCATGCCCAGGGGCAGCTGGGGATGGCCACGGTGTGGGCAGGCAGGAGCCAGGCAGGGGCTGCTGTGACCAGCGGCAGTGTCTCGATGGGCTGGGGGAGCCCAGGGGGCAGGCAGCAGCGTGGGGCTCCTGGGAACAAGTGACACCATTTTGCCTTTGTTTTTAATTTTTAGAAATTATACAGTTTTAGAAATATTTTAAAATGTATTTATTTTTATATTCCTAAATATTTCTTCCTGAGTACTGCAGTAGTTAAGGACTTTTCAAGGACTAAGGACTTGACTCCTAAAGCAGTTTTAGAATCCTGAAAAAGCAACCCTATTTTGTCTTCACTTCTAATTTTTAGAAATATGTTCACCACATGGTTCATCCCTTTTTAAAGAATACATTTCTATTTTTGAAAGTAGTTTTACAGTTCTGGAAAATTTTTTACACTTATACAATGAAAAATAAAGTGGCATTTCAGTGGTAATGTTTACTCTGCAAAGAAGTAAGGCACCCTAAGACACCCAGCCTCCTGCAGAGGCAAAGATCTTTTCCCATGGGAACTTTGTACCTAGTCACAACCACGTTACGTAAAACCTTTTCCCAGATATTTCCTGGGATTCTTGACAATCTCACCTCTTAGTCTTCAGAGGCAAACTTTGAGCACAGTGGGAATCTCTTCAAGTCACCGTTTTGTTTTCTTCTGCAAGAACTGCCTCAGTTCTGGAGCAGGGCCTTCTCTCAGCTTCCTGCTGCCCCCGGGCTCTCCTCCCGGCCTGCTGGGCTTTGTTGGGTGGCACAGCCTGTGCCCAGGGGCGGCAAGGTGCCTGCAGACCCCAGCTCTGGGGGAAACAGACAACGTCCTGCCCGTATCCACCTTGCTGCCAGCTCAGCAGTGCAGCACAGCACGGGCTCACGCTCCCCATTGCTCCCACAAATGCAGCCGGCACCACAACACGTGTTCCCAATGCCCAGAAGGGAATTGGTTTCTGCCAGGGAACACACAGCTGGCTAGAGTTAATGACAAGCCTGGCTTTTCTATGGCATGCAGGGCATTGGGGGACCCCTGTAAGGATGGCAGTTGGCCGGGGTCCCTCATGAGGCACACAAGCTGGAGGGGGGGTTTTGTAGGTGTTGGGTTTTGCAGTAAGGCATGCAGGGCTTTGCGTCCTTTGTAAGTGGTGCATGGGGCTGGGGTTCCTCATCAGGTTCTTAGGGGATTTGAGATCTCTTCTGTGGCGTACAGGTGACTGGAGACATCTGTAAGGCTGGCAGGGGCTTGAGTTCCTCATGATTAACGTGGTGGCTTAGTGCTTGCCATCAAGGCCTGGAGAGGAGCTGAGTCCTTCCTAAGGTGGGCAGGAGGCTGGGCTCTTTTGTGAGGCACACAAGGCTGTCCTGGGGTCTCTGCATTGGTGTGCACAGATTTTCTGTGAGGCACACGGGGATATTTTGGTGTCTCTGCTGAGGGGTGCAGGGATCCCTCAGGAGGCACAAAGGAGTCTTGATGGTCTCTACTAAGGTGTGCAGGGATCCCTCATGAGATGTGCAGTGGAGTTTTTCAGTCTCCTCAGCGCAGCAAAGGGCCACTCTCGATGGAGGCTGTGCAAAGTGGGCAGAAAGCTTCCTGCCAAGCCTTGCGGCCGGCGGGCAGGCAGAGCCCATCCTTGGGGGTCGGGCGGGGCCTCTGGAGCCGCCGCGCCCTTGTAGGGCAGGTCCCGGCCCCGGCGGGGAAGGGCCGCGGCCCCGGGCTCCGGCGGCGCCGCCGAGCAGCGGCGGAGGCACAACAAGGGCCCCGCTCCGGCCTGGCCCTGTGCTGCAGCCGAGCACAGGGACAGCCACGGCCGCTCCCTGCGCCACAGGCGGCACCGGGGCTGCAGCTGAGGCCGTGCCTGCTCCCACTGAGGAAGGAGCTCCTTGCAATGCCCAGTTCCTAAAGCACATGGGCAAGCCAGCACAGCATGGAAACTGCTTCTGAACTGTGCTGCCTTAGACACCGGAATCGAGAGATGGATTGACTGAAGTTCTGACCAGTCGCAGTGTGAAGATCATGCTGCATGCTGGAGGCAACTTCGCCATGTCCCTTTCCTGAGAGAACAATCATGGATTAGCAATTGTGGCCAAGAGCAGCCCCAGGGGCATGGGGCACAGGACAGAGCAAGGTTGGGAGGAGAAAGAGCAGGGCCGAGGTTGCCCTTGAAAGGCAGAGGCGCTCTGGGGCCCGCTGCTGGCCAGCGGGCCAGGGCCTTGAGGGGCAGCTGTCCAGCTGGGCTGAGCTGTGTCAGCAGCTCCAGCCGTGCTGGGGAGCCTTGCCAGCTCTGGGCCCTGCTGTGCAGGAGGGTCCCTGTGTGCCACTGGCAGCTGGGGCCTCGGCCACCTCCTCTCTCCACAGGAGCGCCTCTGCAGCTTCACAAGACCGGCCAAAGGCCTCAGTCATGGAGAACTGGACCTGTCATCTTGCGTCTCCTTGCCAGTGCCTGTTGTCCCGGCCATGGCTGCATGACCAGCTTATTGCTCAGTACATGTTGAGGAGCCTCTGTCCCCAGAGGTGCTGGCCCTGGTGTCCAGCCAGGACAGGTGGTGCGGCCCTCCTGCCAGGGAAGGGCCTGAGTGCAGCAACATCTTTGGGCTTCATCTCAGGTGTCTGTGTGCTACCACCAGCACTGGCTGAGCTGATTGTCTGGGCACAGTCAGGGGTGGGCAGGCAGCAACGACACATAGGACTCCTGAGAAAAAGTGACCCCATTTCGTCTTTGTTTTACATTTTGACATATTATAGATTTTTAGAAATATTCAGCATTATTTTTCATAGGAAAAAATCCCCAAATATTTCTTACATTTTTCCATAGTCGTTTAGGATTTTTCAAATTACTTTTCGAAGTAGAAAAATTTAGAACACATTCACACTTGTAGAATAAAAAATAAAACTGCATTTAATTGGTAATCTTCGCTCTAAGAAGAAGGAAGTCATCACAAGACACCCAGCATACTGGAGAGGCTCTTTTCTCACTGGAGATTTGTACCGAGTGACAACAACCAACTTTAAACCTTTTCCCTGATATTTTCTAGGATTTCTGACAACCTCACCTCTCCGTCTTCAGAGGCAAACTTTGAGCACAGTGGGCATCTCCTGCAGTGCAGGAGGGTCTCTGTGTGCCAGCTGCAACTGGGGCCTCAGCCACGTCCTGTCTCAACATGTGTCCATCTGCAGCTTTACAGGAACGGCCAAACACCTCAGTCTGGGACACCTGGAGCAGACATTTCCCATCTCCATGCCCATGCCCGATGTCCCTGTGCCAGCTGCTTTAACAGCCTGTTGCTGTGCAGATGCTGCCTCCAGCCAGACAAGGTCCTCTCCCCTTGAAGGCACTGGCCCTGCTTTCTGGCCCCTACTGAAGGTGGGCAGGGCTTGGCCCAGCTCTTCTCTTGCAATAAAGAGATGGGGCTGTCACCCCAGTGTCCGGGTGGTAGCAGCAGCAAAGCCCACCCAGGATCAGCACAGGCTGAGCTGCGTGCCCAGGGGCAGCTGGGGATGTCCACTGTGGGGAGGCAGGAGCCAGGCAGGGGCTGCTGTGACCAGTGGCGGGTCCCCGGGGAGGATGGGGCAGCCCATGCTGAGTGTCCCTGGGCTGAGGGACCTTTCCTTCCATGGGACCATCTGGGCCTGGACCTCCTCCAGTGGCTTGCCCGGGAAAAGAGGGAAGCCATCAAGAGCATCTCCAGGGACACAGCCTGACCAGCAATGTCAGCAGGCGAAAAAAAAGCATTTTCTTAACAATGGACCTGTGATAAAGCAAAACAATCAGGGCAGTCCATTCATACAGATGGGGGCACACTCTGGGGGTATAGCTAAGGCCATGAGGTCACAGAAGGGCTCTGGGGTCACAACAGGCTGAGGTCACAGCAGGCCCTGAGGTCACAGATGTGTCAGAGGTGCCAGAGCCCCGTGGTTGCACAGCAGCACAAGGAGCCAGCAGTCAGTCCTTGAGCACAACTGTTGCGGCAGCAGCGGCAGTGGCAGCAGCGGTGCTGACGTTGGGACACTGGTGTCAGGACAGCGGTGGCAGCAAGAGCTGCGGGACTGGCAGAGGGCAAGGCAGCATGGCCCTTGCTCTGCGCCTCCTCCTCCTGCTCCTCCTGGCCGTGGCCCTGCCTGCCAGGGCTGCCCAGGCTGCTCCGCTGCAAGTGCGGGGAGCAGGTGAGCCGGCAGCCTGGCTCCCCTTTCCCGGCACAGCGCTCCCTGCTCCCCGGGAAGTGCTGGGGATGGCTTTGCCCAGGTCTTCAAGGAGTGTTTCCTCTGTGGGAGTGAGAGAGTCCCAAGGGACCCTGGGCAACCCCATTTCCCATTCCTCTCCCAGAATGTTACACAGGGCAGGGAAAGAGGGTGGAGAGTGGCCAGGAGCCACCCCAGTGCTCCCCAGGCCCCTGTGCAGCTTTGGCCACGTCCACTGACATCTGCCTCCCACAGCCTTACCCGACGCCCTTGCAGTGCCCAGTTCCCTGAGGCAGAAGGAGATCCCAGCACACACAGAAATGGTTCTGGTCTTTGCCCCCTTCTAGATTTGGATCACGACTTACATGACTTGGAAGTCCTGGTGAATGACACTTTGAATGTCTTGGAGAATGCTGGAGGCAAGTTCTGCATTTCCGTTTTTACTGGCAGAATAATCAGTGTCCATGTGGCAAAAGCTCACTCAGGGGCCATTTTTGTTAAGGTTAAGTCAGGGTGGAAAGATTCTGAAAACTTTGCCCTGCTCCCTTCTGGAGCCCTGAGGGATCCCACAGGATCACTGTCAGTGCGAGGAAGGAGCATTTAGCTGTCCATCTTCCTCCTGTGTGCAATGCCAGTGTGTCCTTCCGTGTGCTCTGTGCAGCCAGAGAGAAGAGCAGAGAGGGAAGGGGCCAGGCCCAGGGCTGTGCCCCGTGGCTGAGCCTTGTGGGCAGCCTGAGGATCTCCTGCAGTGCCACAGGAGCTCTTCTGTCCTGCCTTTCTTTGCAGCTGAACCTGCTGGTGAAGGTGGTGCAGCTTCCCAAGCCACGTCCAGGACGGAGCCTCTGGGAGATGCTGAGGGTAGGTCAAGGCCTTTCCCCCTGGGAGAGCTGCCAGCTCAGAGCCCAAATCTGGGCCAGGGGGCATCGCTGCAGGTGCCAGCACAGAACCAGGCATGTGTGTGCCCTCGATCTGCGCGATCCCCTCACCGCTCCTGCGGCTCAGTGGTGCCCGTGCAGATCAGCAGAGATGGCTGAAGCTTCTGTGGCTGTTGTGTTACAGGTGAGTCTGCCAGGAGGACTTCTCCAGCTCCTTTGCTGATCCCTACAAAGAAGCCTGGTTCCCATCGCAGGGGTGAGTAGTGTGTCCCTGCTGACCCCACAGGCTGAGCCCTGCTTTTGTGGGATCCGTTCGTGGGAAATGGAACTATGTTGCTCTAAGGTCCTCCGAGGGGAAAGGACCAACCTACAGGACACCAGAAACCCCATGAGCCATCCAAAAACATAAGGCAAATGGTGAAGGAAATGCAGCAGGCAGGAGACGGTGGGTGCATTTCCCTCATGCTTCCCCTGGGTCTCAGCAGCCAGGGGCTTTGTCTGCACATCTGGACACTCCGTGCCCGGCACAGCGGGAAGGGATCCATGGCAGCCTCGCTGCCCTGCTTTTGCTTTCACGCCCTGAAGGGCTGTTTCCCAGCCTGGCCTGGCTGCAGCTTCTGCCCAGCCCCTGCGGGAAGGCATTTGGCATCAACTGACAGGCAGCCCTAATTGCACAACAGGCCTGAGATGCCCTGCAATTTCCAGTTGCTGTGTAGAATAGAAAGGGTACCAGTTTGGAGAAGGGAGGGCCCTGGCCTACCCAAAAAGTTTATAGGGATTTCCTGATTCTTAGCCATATCTTTGGCAAGCATTCCCCCCTGAAGGCGCCACCTCCCCAGTGGGGAACAGCCCCACCTGATCCAGCTGTCCCTCTTCCTTTCTCCAGAAGTGGATGGAGAGGCTGGGCAGAAGGCCACGTTTCCCGGAGGAAGCAGTGGATCTGTGCCAGCCTCTGCTGCAGGAAGAGAGGCGATGCCAGGCACAGTCCCAGGAGGTAATTGCTGTGCCTCTGGGCCTGAGCCCTGCTGAGGCTTGAGCTGCCCTCTCTGCTGCCTGGCAGTGCAGGCACAGCCCGGACAAGACAGGCACAGCCCAGGGGAATTATCCCAAGCAGGATCAGGGCACTCTGGTACTGAGCAGTCCTGCTGGGGTCTCTCTGTGGGAAACACTTCCTGAAACCTGGCAGCGACTGCACAGTGTGCCCATGGTGGGGAAAGGACAGAGAGGGAGATCAAGGCTCCAGTGTGTCCTGAGTGGGCTTGATTATGTGCCCTTGGGCTGCGGGATTTGTCCCAGGGGAAGAGAGAGATGGAGGGACAGAAGAAGGTAGAAAGGGAGGGAGACAAGTGCAGGAGGGATGGAGGGATAGAGGGTTAGTTGTGGCACTCCTGCCACAGTTTTCCCCAGTGCTTTAGCAAGAGTTTCAGGTGTGGGAGTGAGAGAGAGCCCCAGGGTCCTAGGCTGCTCCAGCAGCCCCTCCAGGGATGTTGCAAAGGGCAGGGAAAGAAGGAGCAGGAGCCAGCCCAGAGTTCCTAAGGCCCCTGTGCAGCTTTGGCCATGTCCATTGACATCGGGCTCGCACGGCCTTACCCGACCCCCTTGCAGTGCCCAGTTCCCTGAGGCAGAAGGGGATCCCAGCACACCCTGAAAAATGTTCTCATCTGTGCTCTGATCTAGCTGAGATTGCTCAGAAGGCTTCTCCATTAGCTTGGCTGCATAAAGTTTTGAAGCCCTTGGAGTCTCCTGCAGGTATGTTCTCAGTGTGCCACCAAGGAATAATTGTTGACAACCTGGAAGGAACCAGGTGACAGAAGCTTCTGTGGCTCTTGTGTTACAGATGTGTCTGCAGGGAGGACTTTTCCTGTTCCTTTGCTGATTCGTACACAGAAGCCTGTCTCCCATGGCAGGGGTGAGTAGTGTGCTCCTGCTGACCCCACAGGCTGAGCCCTGCTTTTGTGGGATCCATTCCTGGGAAACGGAACTACTTTCTCTTAAGGTCCTCTCAGGGGGAAGAGCAAAGGCAAAAAACAGAAGAAACCCCACGAGCCAAACAACATCCTGAAACACATAGTGACAGAACTGCACAAAGGCCATGGTGAGAGCATTTCCTTTTCGCTCATGTTTCCCCTGGGTCTCAGCAGCCGGGGACTTTGGCTGCACATCTGGACACGCCGTGCCTGGCACAGCAGGAAGGGATCCATGGCAGCCTCGCTGCCCCGCTGCTGCTTTCTCAGCCTGGCCTGGCTGCAGCTTCTGCCCAGCCTCTGCAGAAAGGCATTTGGCATCAGCTGACAGGCTGCCCAAACTGCACCACTGGCCTGAAATCCTCTGCAATTTCCCAATCCCCAGGCCCATCCGGAGTGGTGGCTCTTTGGAGGAGGGAGGGCCATAGCCAGCCCCAAGGCACTGGAGGGATCAGGATTTTCCTGATCCTTATGCATGACTGGGACATGTGTTGCCTCCTGAAGAGGCCACCTCCCCAGTGCATAATGATTCCATCTGATCTAGCTGTGCCTCTTCCTTTCTCAAGGGATGGACAGAGAGGCTCTGTGGAAGGTGGCATTTCCTGAAGGAAGGGAAGAGATGCCAGGCACAGTCCCAGAAGGTAATTGCTGTGCCTCTGGGCCTGAGCCCTGATGAGGCTTGAGCTGCCTGCCATCTGTGCTGCCTGGCAGTGTGGGCACAGCCCGGACAAGACTGGCACAGCCCAGGGGAATTATCCCGAGCAGGCTCGGGGCACTCGGGTACTGAGCAGTCCTGCTGGGGTCCCTCTGTGGGAGACACTTCCTGAAACCTGGAAGCGAGTGCATGGGGTGCCCATGGTGAGGAAAGGGCAGAGGAGGGGAGCAAGTCTCCAGTGTGTCCTGAGAGAGCCTGGATATGTGCCCTTGGGCTGTGGGAGCTGTTCCATGGGCAAGTGGGCAAGCAGGAGGGAGGGTCAGAGGTTGGGAGGGATAGTTGTGGCACTACCTGCTGCAGTTTTCCCCAAGCATTTAGTGAGGGGTTCCTGTGTGGGAATGAGGGAGGCCCAGGGCCCTGGGCTCCTCCAGCAGCCCCTCCAGGGATGTTGCAAAAGGCATGGGAAGTGTGTGGAGAGTGACCAGGAGACACAGGCTCCCACAGCCTTACCCAACCCCCTTGCAGTGCCCAGTTCCTTAAGGCAGAAAGGTATCCCAGCACACCATGGAAATGGTTCTGATCTCTGCTCCCTTTTAGATTGGGATCACGACTTAGATCACTTGGAAACACTAGTAAATGGTGGTTTGAAGACCTTGCCAGATGTTGGAGGCAAGTTCTCAATGTACATTTCCTGACAGAATAATCAGTGTCCATGTGGCAAGAGCTCAGTCAAGTGGCATTTCCCTTAAGTTCCTCTGAAGGTTGATCAGTTCAGGAAATCTTGCCCTGCTCCATTCTGGAGCTTGGAAGGATCCCACAGGATTGCTGTCAGTGGAAGCATTTAGCTGTCCATCTTCCTCCCGTGTGCAATGCCAGTGTGTCCTTCCTTGTGCTCTGTGCAGCCAGGGAGAAGGGCAGAGAGGGAAGGGGCTGGGCCCAGGGCTGTGCCCCGGGGCTGTGCTTGTGGCAGCTCCGTTGCCAGCCCCAGGGAGCCTGAGCTGCTCCTGCTGCCACTGCCAAGCCCTGGCCCTGCCTGGGGCTGGCTTTAGAGCGGCTGGCAGCTCCAGGGAGTCCTTTCTGCCCCGACTGCCCCGCAAGGGGCTCCTTCCATTCCAGTGTGGGGCCACTGCAGGCACGAGGTCCCCCTGCTCCTGAGTGGAAGGCAGAGCTGAGGGAGTGCCTTGGAGGGCACCAATCACCCAAGTGCCCTCACTGCCACTCAGGCCTGAAGGAGAATCTTCAACAGTGCCACAGCAGCTCTTCTGTCCTGCCTTTCTTTGCAGCTAACCCAGTTGGTGAAAGTGATCTGGCTTCCCAACCCACGTTCAGGATTGAGTCTCTGGGAGATGCTGAGGGTAGGTCAAGGCCTTTCCCCTGGGAGAGCTGCCGGCTCAAGGGCCCAAAGCTTGGCCAAGGAGGCAGCGCTGCAGGTGCCAGCACAGAACCATGCACGTGTGTGCCCATGCCCTGCACAATCCCCTCATGATTTCTGCTCAGCGCTGGCAGCTGTCTGGGGAAGGGAGAGGCCTGGCCCAGCCACAAAAGCCCAGATACTTTGTAAATCCTTTCCCCATTTTTGATAAGCATGCTGCCCTGAAGATGCCAGCAAAGAAATGGGGAATTGTTCCATCTGACCCAACTGTCCTTTTTTGTTTCTCAAGTGATGGACCAAAAGGCAGGGCTGAAGGAGGTGTTTCCCCAAGGAAGCAGTGGCTCATTGGCAGCCCCAGCTGCAGGAAGGAAGGCGATGGCAGCCACGGGCACAGGCACAGCAGGTAATTGCTGTGCCGGGCTCAGCCCTGGGTGGGGCTGTGTGGCAGCGGCTCTTCCCCCAGGGCCTGCCCTTGCCCAGCCCGGCAGCAGCCAAAGCTGGAGGCGCCTCGGCTTCCAGGCCTCTGGAGCTCGTTCAGAGCCCCGGGGAAACGGGACTGGTGCAGCAACGTCCCTCCCGCTGCAGCTGCTGCAGAGCTGGCCCTGAGTGCCCAGAGGCCCAAGGCACAGGAGCAGCCCCGAGCGGGAGCCCTGCCGCCAGCCCAGGGCCAGAGGCAGCCCTGGCTCCCGACTGAAGAGGGGCTGCGCTGGTTCCTGACAGGGCCTGAGCCTGTCCCCTGGGGCTGGGGGAGCTGTCACGGGGCAGGGAGGGCCAGGGGTGGCAGTGGCTGCTCAGGGATGGCTTTGGCCCGTGTCCCTGGCAGCAGCCAGTGCCCAAGCAGCTGCGCTGCCCCTGGGCTCTCCTCCCGGCCTGCTGGGCTTTGTTGGGTGGCACAGCCTGTGCCCAGGGGCGGCAAGGTGCCTGCAGGCCCCAGCTCTGGGGGAAACAGAGAACGTCCTGCCCGTATCCACCGTGCTGCCAGCTCAGCAGTGCAGCACAGCACGGGCTCACGCTCCCCATTGCTCCCACAGATGCAGCCGGCACCACAACACGTCTTCCCAATGCCCAGAAGGGCCTCGGAAGGGGCTTCTGTAAGGGAGCAGGCTGCTGGGCAGGGTTACTGACAGGCCTGCTTTTTTTGGAGTTTATCTTCATCTTATGCTGGGTCCAAATTAATTTTTACTGCAAGAGAAAATGGTGAGTGTTTTCTTCATCTTTCCGTGAAACAGCTGCTTATGAAAATCTAATGCAGACAGGAAACATTCGCAGGGAGGCCGCCATGGAGTTGTGGCCAGTCCATGATTCTCCAAATAACTCTGCTGAGGGTTCTGCTGCTGCCCAGTGCTTCCATTGGCCTCTTAATTGCTGGGCCTTGTCCTGGGGGGCCTGCTGGGGCTGCAGCCAGTGCTGGCTCCCACTGAGGCTGCCTGGCCAAGAGCAGCCCCAGGGGCACGGGGCAGAGGCAGAGGGAGGTGGGGAGGAGAAAGAGCAGGGCTGAGATTGCCCTTGAGAGGCAGAGGTGCTCTGGGGCCTGCTCCTGTCCAGGGACCCTGCCCAGAGCCGTCCCTGTAGGCCTGTGCCAGCAGCTCCAGCCGTGCTGGGGAGCCTTGCCAGCTCTGGGACCTGCTGTGCAGGAGGGTCCCTGTGTGCCCCTGGCAGCTGGGGCCTCAGCCACTTCCTCTCTTCACAGGTGCTCCTGTGCATCTGCAGAAGACGAGCCGAAAAACAGAGGCAATGAAAACCTGATCATTTATCCCAGGTCTTCACTTCCGCCCCTATTTGCCCTGCCGTGTCTGCATCACCATCCATGAGTCCATTCCATAACCCACCCCTCCACAATGTGTCCCTCTGCTCCTGAGCCCCCTGGTCCTGTTCCCCGGCCAGGACTGAAGGTGGGCAGCCCTTGTCTGGCAGGGCAGGTCTTGGCCCATATTTTATGTTCAAATAAAGAGTTGGAGTTTTCACAACTATGTCCAAGTGGTAGCAGCAGCAAAGTCCACCCGGCAGCAGCACTGGCTGAGCTCCATGCCCAGGAGCAGGGGCTGCTGTGCCCAGCGGCGGGGCCCCGAGGGGATGGGGGAGCCTATGCTGAGCGTCCCTGGGCTGAGGGCACATTTCCTTCTGGGTGATCAGCTGGGCCTGGACCTCATGAGGTTCACTGGGATATTTTGGGTTCCCTGCTGAGGAGTGCAGGGATCCCTCATGAGGCACAAAGGAGTATTGATGGCCTCTCCTAAGGTGTGCAGGGATCCCTCATGCAGTGGGCAGCAGGGTTAAATTTGAGGGGGTTTTTTACTCTTCTCAGCACAGCACAGGGACACTTGGCCGAGGTTTTGCCAAGCTGGGAGAAAGCCTCTTGCAAAGCCTTGGGCCCAGCCTGTGGGCACAGCGGGCGGCGCAGCCCATCCCCTGGGCCAGTCCGGGCTGCTGAGGCCGGGCCGGGCCGGGCCAGGCTCGGGCCCCGGCAGGGAAGGGCCGCGGCCCTGGGCTCTGCTGAGGCTGCTGAGCTCCAGCCTGCCCTGTGCTGCAGCCCAACACATTGACAGCCATGGCCGTGCCCTGGGCCACCGCAGGCACCCAGGGCTACAGCTGAGGCCGCGCCTTCTCCCACTGAAGGGAGGCTGGCTCTGTTCCCTCGGAGGGCACAGCTTAGCTCCCAGCACCTTTGTAAACCTGCCTGCTGGGGAAATGCTGGGGGCCAGAGTGTTCCAACCCTTCTCACTGGGATGTGTGGCTGGTGGTGTAGGGATTTTAACATTTTTTCCCTCTAAATTTGTGTCCTGGCAGAGGGTTAAGTTTGCTTGCTCTCAGTAGGGCGCTTTTCTTCTTGGCGGTCAGTTGGGTTTCAATGCAGCCAGGGTTGAAAGAGGATCTCTGGCCGCTTGGGCCGTGGTTGTGGGACACCTTGGCTTCATCCTTCCTTTGGCTGTGATTTGCACTGGTGCTTGTGCAGGCATTTTACAGTAACTGGCTTCAGTTTGTTCCTCCTGGTACCAAAAACCGAGACTAAACCTCTTTAACACCACTGTAGTATTAAGAGGCAGGCCTTACTTTCTTGACTTGCTGGATGCACAGGCCATTGGCATCACAGGGCCTTCTTGGTGGGGTCTTCAGATACCCTGGTGGTCACTAAGGAAGGAAGCTTTTTTTTCTGGGAAAAACATACTTTCCCATGTGTGGAAAAGAATAACCTCTCACTTCCCCCTCCCTTTCTATACAAAGTGATACAGGCAAGTGCATTCATATATCTCTATCTTCCCTATCTATCCATCTATCTATCTATCTATCTATCTATCTATCTATCTATCTATCCTATTAATCTATTGTGATGTTGCGTTTTATTCAACTGGTATGCTCTATCTCCAAAATGTACCTCTTGAAAATATATGGTTTATTCCAAGCTGTGTTCCTCCCCTGAAGTCTCATCAATCTGCAGTCCCATTGACCCAAATCTTATTTCGCACCCACTTTGAATTTCCCTCTTAAGCTGTGCAAGCAACAACAGATTCTCTCATGTCCCATCTCTCCCCTAGGCTCCCCCTCTCTCCCCCTCCCTTTCCCTTTCCCCCTTCTCCCTCAGAAACCATGTTACATCCGGGGCTGGGACCCCAATAAACCCTCATCTAATCAGCACCCTCAGAAGCCGTGTGGAGTCTCCTTGCGTGCCTGCTGCTGCCAGCGAACTCACAGCCCAGGGGGCCCTCCGGGGACACCCCGAGGAGCTCCCCTCAAAGGAACTGCTACAATCTATGAAATATTTCTATGCACGATATTTTGTTTATTTGGAAATTATGACACATCACTTGAGAGCTGGAAAAGAAAACCATCCATCTTTGATATAGCAAAGCTTGGGTGGAGGAGCAAACCTGAACTGTGATTTCCTTCTTGCTAGACATATGCTGGCTTCTTTAGATTGACTTTGAACCAAAATCCTGCAAAGCAGGAAAATGACTGGTGGCCATCACTCTGATATCCTTAAAAGCACTTTTTTCATTTTAATTGTTTTCATCTACGATGGCTGGTAAATACCTTTCTTCTCTAAGTTATGTGCTGGCAATATTGGAGGTAGAAAATAACATAATACTGCATATTTTAGATACTTGATAGTTTTCTTGTGAAATTTTCTGGCAGTATCTCCTGCCCCAAAACTAAAGCAGCAGGTCAGCTACTGAGCACAACTCATTGCATAGCTGCAGCTCATGTTTCTACAGTGGAAGTGGCTTTTTGTTCTTCTGCAGGGGTATGAAACACTACCAATTGAAAGGCTGCCTACAGAGCAAAGAGCCTTTTTTAGGGTAACCTGGACTTTGGGAAGGTGGTAGCTGTTACATGAATACCCAGCAAACTGCTGAAATTAATTTTTGTGACTACTCTCTCATGATTTTGGCCTGGCTTCTTTAGGAGATTCAATTTTCATTAGAAATGGCACAGTGGAGCCAGTGCTGCCTCGGGACAGGTGGAGCTGGGACAAATGGCACATTGATTTTGATCTCAACAAAAAGCCACCTGAGCTCCTCATGACAGCAACCCCACAGACTGGTAACGGATCCATTAAAAATAACTCATCACAGAGCTTTTAACTTGAAGCTCTGACACATGGAGCTTGTTCACTTCTGCCATGGAGGAAGGGAGTTTGAAGACAAAGAGGTTTAGCAAGGAGATCCATGTACAACAAAAGTGCTTCTATTTTAGCAAATGAAGCATCATAGGATGTAAAACCTCATCCATACTCCAGTCTTATCCCTCCATTTACCCAAATTCTTGATCTTAATTCCTTTGTCAGTAGGAAAATATGACAGGGAAGTGTAGATCCTCCTTTCCTTCTTCAGCTGGGCAGCTTGTAATCTCGTCTGCTTCCGTAAACAAGAGCAGGCAAACGGGAATTTTGTCATGAAACCATACTTGGGAAAGTTTGCCCTGTGTTTGTTTTTGTCCCGAAGTAACTGAGATTCATCGGAGTATTTGCAAGCCATAAATGATGGATTTATTTCGTTTGCTAGAATTTTGATTTTTTTAGACCTTTTCTGCTGCACAAGAGCCTGGCACTTGCAGAACTCTTGCCCCATGCACTTCTCCAGTGTTTCTTGCAGAGAAGCTTTGGGAAGTACTTAGGAAAAGTGCCATGTGCATGTGTGGTTTATGGAGCTCACAGGACAGGGAAATGTCTTTGCAGTGGGCACTGCCTTTTATTCCAAGGTGTAGAAGGATTCTTGGCTGAACAGGGCCATGATATTCTCCTGTGGGAATGGGACAGCCCTGGGCTGCAGATTACAGAGTTACTCTGAAAACCATGTAGCATCCTCAAACAGGAACAAGATAGACCATGCACTGTCCTCAAACAGATACAACAATAAAGAATGAGCATTGTGCCAGGATGAAACCAAATGCGCCAAGCACGTCGTGGGAGCTGCTCATTTGGCACACCTTAGCTAAAGATGCTTATAGCGTGACAACCAATCAGTAATTAAGATGTATGTGTGAATATAGCTACTCTAACCAATGATCATTAAGCACTAGAGGCATGAGAATGTGTATGGAAAAGGATAAATATGCCAATGTTGCTTAATAAAGGAGGATGACACTTAGCCACATTTGTTGTGAGTGTCGTTACTCAGCGGACTCTCCGTGGGACCCTCACCACCAAGGAATTGTCTTTGCTGTGGGTACTGGCTGTTATTCCAACACCTGTGTCATTTGTTCTACTGGAATCCTTGTGAGAAAGGTTGTTCTTTGCCATTGAGATTTTTAGTTGACATTTTTGATCTCAAACAGCCCAAAGTTTTCCATCTCTCAGGTTTCTGATGCTGGTTTTTCCTTTCCAGTCTGTTGTTGGCCAAGGAAGATGCTGCTTAGATTCTGCAGGCCCCCATACATGAGTACTTTTATAGGTAAAAATTAAATCCAGCCAATTTAATAAAAATAAAATATAAATTTATTCACAACTGATATACAGTCACGACAGCCAACAATCAAGGACAGCACCGACCCCGGGATGGAAGCTGGGTGAACACAGATCCGCCTTCTATTGCACCCAATCCCCCCTGTTCACCAATGCCGCTTGGCAGAATCCGTTCTTATACTCTTTTTCTAGCCCGTGGCAGAGTCCCTTTGTCTTTCCTCAGGGTTCTTCATATTCATGACGCCTCTATTCTCCGTCCTGTGCTGGACAAAACCTTGTCCGGGAACTGATGTGTATCCACTCTTCGGTTACCGGAATCCCGTGTGCAGATGTATGTCCTTGATGGTCCCCTCTGTCTAAGATGAACATCTCCATGGGCCATCATCGCTGGGCCTCCTCCTGTTCACACCAGTGAGAACGACAATCTCCTGTGCCAGCGAGGTTCACTTCCTATGTTAATGACACTCCTCCTACCCGACTGCCAGCTGCGGTTTCCTCACCCTGTGAAGCAATCCCCTCTTCCCTTGCTACTGTGATTTCAAGGTTTGATATTTTATTCTTATATATATACATATATTCTATCAGTACAAATTACCATAATATACATAACAGGTACCAAGCTGAAAGTTCTCCAGTGCTCCACAGCAGCCCAGTTATTCACAGGAGGGCCAAGAGCAGCTCCAGAAGCTCCAAGGAATTCTAACAGATGAATTTCTGTCCCTCAGGAAGGCAGGGCTGGGTCTGAAGTACAGGGTCTGACCCTGCACCCACCTTTGCATAAGAGCAGCTGTCCCACTCTTTATGAAAGACACATAACATGTGCCACTCTTAATTCAGCACTGGCTTAGTCAGTCTTATAAATCTCTTTAAAAAAAAAAAACAAAAACAGACTGGTCAAAATTATTTATATTTTTGTTGGTTGGGTTGTTTTTGGCTTTTTTTTTTTTCTTGGTTCTTTGCATGGTGCTCAGAGATCATGAAGTAAAAGAGATTTTCTGTTCAACTTGCCTGGCAGTATGCAGGGGGCAAGGAAAGGAGATCAGTGTTTCACCAGCTGGTTAAGGAGCTCTAGAAGCAATTGTGCTGTCCCTAATTGGGGGTGGGGGCACTGCTAACTGCCTGGATTGTCCCGACCCGTGTTCCCCTCCTTACCAAAGTTCTGTGTAGATCCAGAGCCTTGTACCTCGGCCTGATGGTGCAAAAATCCTCCCAACATCCCTCAGATTGCAAAAATAAAGGCTTTGTGCTCATTAAGGTGAAAAACTGTATGGGTGGCCTGCAGCTAATGTTCTTTTGTTGCCTGGACCCCAGTCAGTGCTGACATCTACATGACTGACCAGCCCCAAGCTGCTCTTAAGACCGTTTTAATCAAAGGCACTGAAGCTCTGTTGAGTGCAAATTCTCCAGGAAAACAAGCACAGGAACTTGGATAATGTTGGTGGTAAAAGCATATTACAGAATGGTACCAATTCCAGCCTTTATTTTGCCTTCTTTTGCTGCCATGCATTAAACTGTCAGACTCATCAATGAACTGGGTTCTTCCAGGATGGGGTGTGCAAGGATGATCCCTCAGCTCGTGTGTGGACCTGGTGTGCACCAGGCCAGAGAGGTGACTGTCATCCATAGCCAGCCCCTGTCTGCCAAGAGAACAGGGAGCTGCAGCTCTGAGGAACTCAGGGGTGAGGCAGCAAACAGCCCAAATGCCTAGTTTATATCAGTTACTGGTACGGAGGATTTACTGCTGAGAGATTTTTATTTTCCTGCCCAGAGCTGGAAAAAAAGAACCCTGGCAGTTTCCTTTAGCTGTGAAGAGACTCTCTTCAACAGGTTCCAGCTCTGCTGCTTGTTTCAATTAAAAGCAGAGCCAAACTCTTCTGTTGGTCACATCAAACCAACATAAGTTTCAGGAGTCTGTGAAAGACATAAGAGTGTCAACATTATTTCATTTTATAATACTTAGAGTCTTCTAATTCAGCCATGGGATAATTAGGCCATCACTCACTATATCAATTAACTGGAAAAAGCCCTGGAAGTTTATTTACAACTAAGTTTTAAAAACTAATTAACAAGTTTCATAAAGAAAACCATGTATTAAGAATACAGTAATTGAAACATCTCAAAGCTCTTTGATAATGGAGCCCTGAATCCCAGTCATGTGCAGTGCAGCCTCAGCTCTCCCTTTGAGGCCAGAGAACTGCCAAGGCTCAGGGCTGGGATGAGCCTTCGCCCAAAAGCGGCTCCAAGACTGATTGGGAATCAATCCAGAGTAGGGCTCACACAAAGAGCAAAGTCTCAAGGCCAAAGCCAAACCTTCATCACGTTGGATTTGTTTTAACACTGATCTGGAGCAAATTTGCTTCCCCTGCAATACCACTGTTACCATGAATCTTTACATGAGCTACTAAATAAGCACTGTCCTGTCCTGTCCTGAGCCTTGCTGCCCAAATACTGTGGAGAACTTGCACTCTGCCCTGTGCCCCTGGGGCTGCTCTTGGCCAGGCAGCCTCAGTGGGAGCTGATGTTAAGGGAAAGGGCACATGAGTGAGCTCTTGCCACATGGACACAGATTATTTAGTCAGGAAACGCACATAGAGAACTTGCCCTCAGAATGCTGTAGAATATTCAAACTGTCATTCACCACCTTTCCAATATAAGCAATGTCACAATCCCAATGTAGAAGGAAGCACAGATCAGAACCCATTTCCATGGTGTGCTGGGATACCCCTCTGCTTTTGGGAACTGGGCACTGCAAGGGGGTTGGGTAAGGCCATGGGAGCCAGATGTCAGTGGACAAGGCCAAAGCTGCACAGGGGCCTGGGGAGCTCTGGGTAAGATCTGGTCACTCTCCACCCTCTTTGCAGACCCTGTGCAACATCCCTGGATGGGTGGCTGGAGCAGCCCCAGGCCCGTGGGGGCTCTCTCTCCTAGAGAGGAAACCCTCCCCAAAGCCCTGGGCAAAACCATCCCCAGCACTTCCCGGGGAGCAGGGAGCACTGTGGGTGGCCAGAGTAGCTTCCCCAGGCAGGTGCTGTCGGGGTGCCTGCAGCACCAAAAGCGTCTCCGCTTCGGGCAGCCTTGACAACTCCCCCAGCCCAGCAGACACCTGAGCCTGGATGGAGTAATGACAGCCTCACCAGACAGACGAGGGCACTCTTGGCTTGGCAGATCCAGCAGGGTTTGTTTAGGGAAGATCCAGGGGTCCAGGTGGGGTGAGGGTGAGGAGAATGAACAGGAGCACAACCTCTGCTGAAGAGAACCAGGGGCCAAGAGCAACCAGCAGGGGATGGGCCAGGGTATATCACTGGGGGAAGGTAGGAGGGGTCAGGGTACAAATCATGCAATGGGGAAGGGAGTCAGGGGAGGAGTTGAAATGGGGTGACTGGGGTCCACCAATGAGGGAGCAGAGTGGGGGTGGTTTCCCAGGGAAAGCCAGTGGGGGAAGAGGGGGCACAGAACTCTCTAGAACAGGGGGATGAACAGCAGTTGAGTGACAACAGCACATTAACAACCAGAGACTCCTGGGGATTTGTGCCAGCCTCTAACTAAACAGCACTGTCCTCCCAGGGCATTCCAGCCCCATCATTCCCATGACTATCTCCCACATATTCCCCCTTTTTATTTATTAAATAAACATTTCCTAAAGTTTTGTCTCTGGTTTTCTTAAAACACTTCAGTGCTGTTGAGAGTACAGCAACGATGAGAAAGACCCACTGTAAACCCTTAAGAATGGGGGCCACTCTCCCAGGAACGCCCCATTGCATAAGTGTTTTGTCCATCATGTCCACAACCTTCTTATCAGTAAGAAGAGTCTTCATTTGGTCTTGCATTTGCTTGATGTTGGCTCGGATCGACGTGCTTCTTGAAGAAAGGTTAAAACCACAAAGTCCTTCAAAATCCTCACAACCATGGCCATGGGCGAGCAGCAGGAAGTCGATTGCCGCTCTGTTCTGGAGGGTGGCATGTCTGGTGGTTTCTTTGTCCACCAAGAGGTCTGATAGGGTGGCAGATGTAGCGTTGGTCGGCTTACTGAGCCAGCACTCCAGGTGAGAAAGCTCACCAAGGGCTTTGGCGGCTGCAACCCATGGCAAAAATATGGACACAGCTACCCCTCTTTGTCTTGCCCCTGTTATAAATTTGGTCACCACAATTTTGGTTGAATTGAGAGTTTGATCGTTTTTGGTGTGTCAATTGAGTTTCTCACTTCCAATATTTAATTTGAGTAGTGTTGGGGTAAGGGTGGTAAGGTGATCAAGGCTGCAGGGGCCCCCTTTGATCTTCGAGGGGATCCCTGTGGCTGCAGATGAGAAACACTGCCCTGGGGAGCACTCTGGGAAATGGAGAGGACTTAGACAATGTTTCAAGAGTATAATTGCACCACTCAACAACGTTGTATCTTTTACCATTTGGAGATACATCTTTTCTCACAATCATCTGTGGCTTAGTTATTTCCGGACAATTTTGTTTGGGTGGTTCACAGAAAAATTTACACAGTAAGTCGCTTTTGAGGAGCCCAGTAGGTCTAGTTGCTGGGGCTCTTGTGGTGCATGTAGTAGAGTCTTCATCCAATCATCCCATGTGTACACTGGGGTGGGTTTCTTACCTGTATATGGGTACTCGTTTGGTGACAGGGGGATTCCCTCCAGACATGTAGACAGCAGGTCTTCTACGCTTCCCATGGCCATGCAAAAATTATCTTGTTTGAGAGATTTCACTAGTGTGATCTATACATTTTCTTTCGGTTGTGGCACGACCCATCCAACCGATGTTTGGATGCACAGGAGGGCAGTGATGGTGGTGGCCGCTCTTAAGATGTTTTGGGGTGTCCTGGGAGTGGGCATCTGCTTCTCAAATGAATCAGGTATAGACTGTTTGAGCACTGATAGAAACAGGAATAGTAAAGTTAGTTGTCATGGTTATTTTCTTTGTTTTGTCCCCACTATATATTAGATCTTTGGTTTTCCTTTCTGTCTTATCCTATATTTAAATTAATAGGTTAAAGACATAGGTAAGGTTGGTTATGGGGGTAATGGGTAGGGGTTACGGGAGAGATCGAGGGAAGTGGTATGAGGGAAATGCTACTGGGATTTCAGGAGAGGGTATAAAGGAACCTGTAGAGTCATTTAACATTGGAAAATATTTCCAATATAACAAAATATTAGAGCTTCAGCAATGATATTTGGCTGGACAGGCTTCTTTCTTCGGCGTCGCCAGGCAACAGCATTCTCGGAACTGTTCTGCGGTGGGGGCATGTTGAGGTAGTCTGATGTAGTATTATCATCTGCTGCGGTGTCCAGGGAGGGTTTGATGAATTTCCCTGGGATGCATCGTGGGCCCTGCTCTGTGGAAACACACCCGTACCCTCTTCCCCAGGTTATCAGGGGGTACAGACCTTTAATACATTTCAAGTCTGGGTCTTTTATTAAAACAGGAGGTCTCTCCTTTAAATGTGCATAGGTGTTGGAAATGCCTGAGAATGGGCGGATTTGGCTCTCTTAGAGAACAGTTTGTAAAGTAAATGACATAAAGTGCTTTGCAAAGTCTCTCTGTTGGAAACATGGTTAGCTCAGCATTGTGCTGTTGCTCAAGCATTCTTTTTATTTCTTTGTGCACTCTCTCAACTACTGACTGGCCAGTGGGGTTACAAGGGATGCCAGTACAGTGGCTGATGCCCCACAATTGTGTGAATTCCTTAAACTGATTTGTGCTGAACCCAGGGCCGTTATCTGTTTTTATAGCTTTTGGGACGCCTAGGTTGGCAAATGCCATATAGAAAGGCTTTATGATATCTTTTGTTTTTTCTCCTGTGTGGGTGGATGCGAACACAACTCCAGAGAATGTGTCTACTGAGATGTGTATGTATTTGAGGAGTCCAAATGGGGTGTCGTGTGTCCCATCAGTTTGCCACAATTCCAGAGCTCCCAAGCCTCTTGGGGGTCTGATGCTACAGATGGAAGGGCTAGGGACTGGCAATTGGGGCAGGTGGAGACAATTGCTTTGGCTTGGTCTCTGGAGGTCTTCAATTGATGCACTAAAGCGGGAGCATTCTGATGGAAAAATGTGTGACTTAGATGAGCCTGTTGAAAGACTTGTGGTACAGCTGGGGAAATGTGAGTGGCATTCACCGCCATCACTAACAAGTCTGCCTTCCCGTTGCCCTCAGTGATGTATCCTGGCAGCTCTGTGTGGTACAGGACGTGATAAGGTTGCTCTCTGTGGGAGATGAGCCAAATTAATTCAGAGAGCAAGCTATATAATTTTTTATTCTGTACTTCTTTGAGCAGGGCATGCTCTGCTCGCTCTGCTATCCCGGCAACATACGTCAAATCTGTGACCAAATTAAAGGGTTGTTGAAATTTTCGGAATGCTCTCACAACTGCAGCGAGTTCTGCAATCTGGCGGGAACCTTCAACAACCTGGACATCAGAGTCCCACTTCTGAGTGTCCAGGTCCCTCCAGGTGAACACTGACTTGTGGGATTTGCCTGAACCATCAGTGAACACTGTGACAGCTTCTTGATTGGGGTTTTGCTTTTGTATGATTTTGGAGCCAAATGTAGTGAATCTCTAAAAAGCCTATGTTTAGGTTAATGAATTTAAGTTTGTCCGGGATAGCTGTCTAATGGAATTTCGAGATGTTCATTTGTTTGTAATAGAGAATCCAATTGTTCAAGGGAATAAGGAAGATAAATGCACGCCGGATCACAAGCTGCAAGAGTCCAGAGACCATGTCGGCCTTTGATAATAAGTTTGGCTATGAGTTCCTGTGGAGTGGTGACTGTCTTGTGTGTTTGGTGCGGCAGAAAAAGCCACTCGAAAATAATGAGTGGGTCTTTGGAAAAGGCATCCCACTGAAAAAGCAATGCATGGAAGTTCGGCACTTACAAAAAATACCAAGATTGAGGGGAAGGGACCGGTCGATCCGATGTGCCTGGCAGTGCTTGATGGCATCAGCAACTTTCTCCAAGGCCTCATGGACTTCCGGTGTGATCGAGCGTGGGGAAGCCAGGTCGCCATCTCCCTGCAGAAAGTCGATGAGCGGTGCCAGCTCCTTTGTGGTGAAGACCAGGAAAGGTCGGATCCACGTGATGATACTGCACAGCTGTTGCCTATCTCTTAAGGTCTTAGGATGTTCGTTGATGGACAAGCTTTGGGGCGTGATGGTCCTTCCCGTGATTAAAAACCCGAGGTACTTCCATGGGCTCGATAGCTGAATTTTGTCCTCAGCTATCTGAAATCCTGTTTTCGATTGCTGCCACAGTGTTGGATAGTGCTGAGTCTAAGTTTAGTACGTTGTCCATGTAGTGTAAGATTATAGCTTCTAGGAGCATCTTGCACACAGGAGACAACACTTGTGTGACAAAAGTTTGGTAGAGCACGGGGGAATTTTTCATTCCCTGGGGCAAAGTGACCCAGTGATATCTTTTGAAGCGTTCTCCATGGCTGACAGATGGAACAGAGAATGCAAACCTGGGAACATCTCCGGGGTACAGCGGGATGTTCAAAAAGCAATCCTTGATATCAAGGATCGTGAGCTGCAAATCCCGGGGAAGCATGGAGGGAGAAGGGAGGCCAGGTTGTAGGGGGCCCATAGCCTTGACAACCTCATTGACCTTACGTAGGTCTTGGAGCAAGCACCACTTGTCTTTGCCAGGATTATAGTAACAAAGACAGGGGTGATCCAGGGACTGGTGGATGGTACAAGGTGCCCCAGGCACCATTGCTCCTCAACTAATTCATGGAGCACGGTCAATTTTTCTTCTGGGAGGGGCCACTGATCCGCCCACACTGGTGTGTTGGTCTTCCAATTGAGAGGTGAGGCTGTGCACTCTGCAGTGGCCCATACTAAAAATCCCACTTGGGGTCAGGGATATTGAGGCAGGCTCCCCACTGGGACAAAACATCCCTTCCAAGTAATCTGATGTTAGAAGAAACAACAAATGGCCAAGTGGTGACAATCTGCCCCTCAGACCCTTCCACGCTTACCTGATGCTTGCTTCGCAAGGAATTGACAGCTTCCCTGATGCCAGAAATTGTGCCACAAGGGGACATGAACTCCCAGTCGCGAAGCCACTCTGCCCTGTGAAGAATGGTAATATCTGTACCGGTGTCTGCCATCACGTCCAGTTCGACGAATCACCCTTTTTGGGATATGACAGAGGAGATAGGTGGTCTTTGCCTACTGAAATTCTTAGAGTAATAAACATGGACATCCTTGTCATCATTTGGATAGTCTTGTCCGGATAAAATATACATTTGAGCAAAGGGGGACCCTTTGCACAGGGTATAGGGTGGGTTATAACACATTACAGAACCAGTGATTTCATTTCCAGGATCGATGGTCACCACCTCGGGGAGGACGGTAAGTTTGTGCGGTGTAATGCGAGAGTCTCCGAGGAGGAACACGGTGGTGCTGTGGTCATGGTAAGGGGGACCCAGGTACCCTGCAGAGACCTTACCAGATCCTCATCGACGAAAAACAGGTGGATGCAGCTGTATAAAATCCTACCAGTGTCTTGGTTTACGTTGCGGGTTCTCCTGAAGGGCCTGAGTCCTTCTTCATGGCTCCGATCCTGGGAAATGAGCTGTCTGGGAACTGGGTCTCCTGGATGGTCGGGAGACTTTGGTGATACGGCCTGCCATTTGGTGTCTCCGCGTGGAGCTGCCATGCGCTCTGCCACCCGTTTCCCGGATGGTGTGGGGATTGGTGGTTTCCAGGCATTCTTGGCAAAGGCACAGAGGGTGAATTAAAATGTCCGGGGGGCAAATGAGGACGGTACTTTGGAAATGGCCTAATTGGCCACAGTTAAAACACCTGACATTGTTTATGTTCACCACTGTCTCCCCGACTCCCTTACTGACAGCCAAGGCCCAGGTGTTTTCTAGAGAGGAGGCCTTGGTGCATGCATTGACCATCTGTGGTATGGTTGGCTTGGGCTCCTGGGGGAGAGCTCTGAGGATATTTTTTGTTTCCACGTTGGCGTTGGACATTGCCATTTTCCTCAAGAGCTCATCCCTGGCATCAACATTGTCTATCTGGCGTTCAATGGCCTCTCGGACGTGGTCGACAAATTTAACAAATATCTCTTCAATCCCTTGATGGATCAAAGAAAAGTTTTAGAGGGGGGTAGTTCCATCAGGTATTTTTAAAAGACCACTTTTTGCAGCAGTTTTGATGTCATCTAAGACAGCAGCAGGTAACATGACCTGGTCTTCCAAACTAGAGAACTCCCCCTCCCCCGCCAAAGCTTCAAGGCCTTCTTCCCCTTCTCCCAGCACAGCACCTAAATCACATTTGGAAAGAATGGGCTTCAACAGCTTTTTCCATTGCATTTCCCATAGTAAAAATTCAGTGGGAGAGAGCAATGCGGTAGTAACATATTGTAAGTCATGGGGAATTAAGGTGTGTCCGGTAAAAGTTAGATCTAGAACATTTTTAAAATATGGTGAATTGCAGCCATAGTCCGTGGCCGTCTTTTTCAACTCCTTCAGCTCGGTGTAGGGAATGTGCTCCCATCACGGTTCCGTCCCTTGGTTCATAATGACTGGCGCCGCAAAGCAATCAAGGTCCCGCACCAAACCCAAATCACCCTCCCGTAAGGCTTTTTCCCTGATGGCGCATGTCCACCTTCCTCCCAGCCTGATGGTGCTGCTAGGGATGTCAGCGTTCCCATCGTCCTCGGAGGATGAGATCAGGCAAGCTGGGGCGCGGAGTCTCCGACTGGCCGGCGGGACCTGGTGACTTGGGTCCCGGCAGGCCAAAATGGCCTGCTTCCGGCCAGGCCTGCTTCCGGTTCCGTTGGCATGGGAACCAGGAGAGGCAGGAGAGGGAGGGGCGTGGCCTGGTGGTAGACCTGACCCGCCCACTGGGGCATGGCCTTCTTGGAGGCCAGAACCACCCACAGGAGGCCCACCCAGGGGTGTGGTCAAAGGGACGGAGGGGTGGGCCCCGACAATGACACCATCGATGCAACCGCGCACGAAGGGGAGGGACCCGACTTGGGGAATGCGAGGGGGTGAAGGAGGAGAGACGCCATTTCATTCAGTGTTATAAGTAAAAATTGTTTTAAATTAGATTAGGGTTCAATTCTATTGTATTAATTGTGTCACGTTAAGAGTTAGAATGGTTAGAATGTTCTGGAGGAAGGGTCCAGGCTTTGGTGGAGGGGCAGTCTGGCGGGCAGAGCAAGGATGACGAAGATTGGACGGAAGATCTGACCAATCATTCGACGCCCTGCAGAAATGATTGGTCCAGAATGAACGGCATTAAAGACCAAAGAGAAGGCTGTAAACAGCCTTCAGCGTGAGGATCCAAAATCCACCAATCCTGGACTGGAATGGGGCTATAAAAGGGGAAGTTCGATTTAGCTTGGTTCTTTTTGGAAACTTGTTTTCTGGGGAGAACCCAGTACGTTTGAGAACAACATACTCTTTTGTTTTTTTGAGTCGCTGCGTGAGTGCTTGGGCCTACCCTGGGCACTCTGTTCCTTGTAGCTATTTAAATAAACGAGAACCTCTTTCTCCTGAGAAAGTTTGGCCTCGTTCATATTCATAACAACTTTGGGGTCTCGTCCGGGCTAGGCCACACCCCAAAACGTTCCAGTGTAGCCCAGGACCTGGGAGACGCGTCCAGCCACCTTTTTGGCTACCAGAGACTGGACTACATCGGACCACGGAAGGGATTGCGCCTATACCCGAGGCTGCAGGGAGCACAGCGACTCAAAAGGTGAGAGCCCTCCGAGAGGGAGCGGGGCTCACCTTGCCTCTGAGTTACGTGAGTGGGGTTTAAGGTGATAGGGGGTGGGAAGTGCGTGTGTGTGACTGAGATGGGGGCTGTGAGTACAGACCCCCAAAGTGAGTGCAGACCTCCCAGTACCATAGTTCCGGACTCCTGTGAGGGGGGCTGACCGGGAACGGAGGGAAGCAAGTGTTGTTGTAGAGTGTGTGTACCCCTATGGACCCCCGGGAGTAGGGGAGACGGGGAGTGCCTACCTATAGCCGCCCTTACCCACTCAGGCTCCCGTTCCTCCGGTGATTGGAGGTTCCTAGGGGTGGTTTGAGCCATTGGCCTGAGTTGTACCCCTCGAACGAGGATCCCATTGGGGGACCATAGAAGGGGACACACTCGGTACCCCAAGCTAGGATCCCATTGGTGGGGGGTTGTAGGGGTATCCAAGGAGGGTTAGTGGGGGCGGACTTGCCCAGTGAGGAGTAGAGCTCCGACCACTAGCTCAAACCAGCTGGAGGGCTGTTCCTCAGGAATAGACCGGGGGAATCTAGTCTCTGAGGAACTAGGACCTTGGGGGTGGGAGAAAATGCTCCTATACGGAGACCACCTAACAAAGTGGCCACTGTGTAGGGGAGTGCCCCTTTTTGAGGCCAGGGAAGGGGACGGTGCCCAAGCCAAGGGGAGTAGGGCCCCCTCGAACTAGGACCCCAGTAGAAGGGGGTCATAGAGGGGAAGTAGGCCATTCATTATTTAGTTTTCTAATTACCATTTTGCCATTTTCTCCCTAGTATTTTTAACTATTTTTTAAAAATTATTGATATTATCATTTTTCTATTTTAACCTCCACCCTTAAATCACCCCATTAAAGTCACCATATTGATTTAATTTCTTTAATTCGCTATCTTTATATTTACTCTATTTCTTTAAGTAACCATCTTTATTTTAGTTTCCTATTTCTTTAAGTCACTATCTTATTCTATTTTCCACATGAAATTCACTGCCATATTTATTTCGTTCCTTTAAGTTGCTATCTTTATTCTGTTTCCCACGTTAAAAAGTGCCATATTTATTTCCGACACCAAATATTTTCTTTAAATCATCATTTTTTAAATATCTACTTCCTTTTAATCGATACTTTAATAATTATCTAGGCAATTCCATTCCTGGAATTATTTAAATCAGTAAATAAATTAATTCAGCGGTATCTAAAGTCTGAAATATGGGGCAGCGTGTGGGAAGCTTTTCCCACTGGATTCCCAGAGGAGCAGCTCTCTTCTCCACTGGATTCCCAGAGGAAGCCCAGGCCCATCTACACTGCCACTGGACCTTCAGAGGAAAACTCCACCCTTCTACAGGATCACTGCTCCAGCAGAATCACATCTATCACTGCAGGAAGACTGCAGCCACCATTTAATGGGACTGCTGCCAACACCCTGACCAAAACGGTGTCAGGTCATATTCCGACTCTGTCAGTATTTTGTATTACTGCATTGTTTTTTTTTTTTTTTTTTTTTTTTTTTAAATTTTATTTTCTTCCCTAATAAAGAACTATTACTCCCATAACAGTCTTTATTAGGGAAGAACTCCTTATCTTTGGGAACTCCCATATCTTTATTAGGGAAGAATTCCCTGTCTTAGGGAAGAGCTCCCATATCTTTGCCTGAGAACCCCTTAATTTCAAAATTAAAACAATTTGGAGGGAGGGGGTTTACATTTGCCATTTCAGGGGAAGCTTCTGCCTTCCTTAGCAGACACCTGTCTTTTCAAACCAAGGCAGATTTCTATAACAAACCCCCCTCTTATTCTTTATAAATTATTTGGCTTGAGCAATATTTCTTGTCCACTTGTATGTTTTGGACAACGCTGGTAATTAGTCAAATAAAACGGGATTAAACAAGGAAGAAATATCAAACCATCTGTAGCACATAAAAGGAAGAAGCCTAATTTCTTCCACCTTTCTATCCCCAATACATTACCCCACTAGCTAGATTTTAACATTGGTTCCCAATTTTAGACCGGTATCTGGGTTATTTTTCTGATATCTTTTGCTATTTCCAGGATGACATCCCTGTTCTCATCTATATTCAACAATCTGATATATTATAAACTTTCCACAAGCTCCCACTTCTTTAGTCAATATCTAAAGCCAATCTATTTTGATAGACTATGGTTTTTGTTTGGCTTTGTTGACTTGGTATTAATTCTGATGCCTGAGCACTTCTGTTTGTTAATATCTCGAAAACTGCTTGGAGTCTTATCATAGAATTCAGCACATAAATTTGGGTTCATAATGAGTTAGATTGCTGTGCTGGTTTTACCTTTTTGTTTACTAATTGGTTTTTTTCCCGAATCTTGAACTACACCCCTAAGGGCAAATGGGAAACAAATCCATCTCTCTCCTTTTGGATATTCAATTCCCAGTCTATAAGCACTTTTTCCTAAGTTTCTTGCAATCCAATATTTTTTCCCGTTTTGCCTACAGGTACTTAATTTGGATGGGTTATAACAGTGCCTGTTGACATGGGGGTGTGCAATAAAAGAGGAACTTTGGTTTCTTTCTATGTAATGCTTTCGGTAGCATTTGTGATACAATCTTGCCATTATCCCGAAAGGGAAAAGACAAAAGATGAGTGACAGAAAAAGGAATAACAGAGGTCTGGTATGGCTTATACCCCCACCTCCCCTGCCTATGGGGTTGCAGCCTGTTGGAACCCTGGATGCTGAGAATTTTAGATTTTCTGTACAGACAGACTCTGACACCCTGGAGAGCACTGCATTTGACCTGAGGCCGTGGAAAAGGCTTCCAAAATTGATTGATAGCACTGGGGTCATGGGTGTGTAACTGGTTAGAGGTGTATAATATCACAGGGTGGAAAATGTAGAGTTTGGCTTCTAGAATATCTTAATAAATATGAAGCAAGATGGAGGTTTTAGAGTGGAGACAGGTTGTTCTTCTTTACCTTCTTCTTCCTTCTTCTCCATGCGTTTGGGTGGTCTTTTGTAATTAGACAGAAAAGTCCACACTGTGAGCTTTGAGGGATTAGTTATTGGGTTAAAAGGGAAAATAATTTAGGCGTCATTTCTTAATTGGATAGTTTAGCCTTAAAAGACCTTGTAACAAGAGATAGTGAGCCATTTTGTGCCTTGCTAATGAAAGACTGCAGAACTCACGGCTGTGAGGCTGTAACATTGATAAGAAATAATAAACACCTGGGTCTGAACGTGAACTATCGTCTCAAGTGCCTTCATTTCTGACCTCGATAGAGGTAGAAAAAGGAAGCTGAAAACCAGCAGCAAGCCATTGCAGGTGTATTTGATCTTCTCAGAGGCATGTACAGCGGCCAACCCCGTCTTGCCCTCTTTTTCCCTTGTCACTTCCTTTTTACTAATTTCCAGGCAAATAATTTTTGACATTCCTTAACTGTTTCCCACCGTTCCTCAGGTATCTCCCATTCAACAGGCACTAATAATTCCCATCTACAAAGCAAAGTTATTATTTCAGTTGTTTTGAGTTCTATTTGGATAGGGGGTAGATTTGGTGCTTGACATTTCATGCAATGAGAGTCCATTTTTTTGAACTACAACAGGAATTTTTTCACAATTTAAACATTTACATATAACTTAGCTAGCACGTCTGGTATTGGGATGAATCAGACAGGGTATACGATATGCCTCTGATGGAAGTTGTAATCCTTCTTTTTCTTCCTATAAGTCACAGGCTAAGGCCAGAATATGAGAACTCTCTGTCTGAACCAGTCCTGATGCTCCTGTTTGAAGAGGAAGGATTCCTCCCCAGGGAGGTATCTCAAAACTTGTCCAGGAGCCGGTGCTGCTGCGGCCGTGGGGCAGAGCGGGTGCGGAAGGCGGGTCCGGGGCGGGAGCGGAGGAGGAGCGGGAGGAAGGGCAGGGAGAGGGGAAGGGGAAGAGCAGGAAGGCGAGCGAGGAGCACGAAGAGGAGCGGCCCGAGGAGGAGCAGCAGTGGCAGGAGCATTGCGGGGCTCCACGGCGAGCCCGCTGAGCCCGCAGCTCGGCTGGCCCCGGCAGCATCGCATTGCCCTGCGTGCCGCGGGTGAGCGCGGAGGGGAAGCTCGCCCCGAGCCGATCGCGGCAGCTCCGGCAGGGATTTTTGGGGGGCGAAAGGAGGGAGTTTGGAGGGGTTTGGGTCTGGCGGAATCCGGAGTCGCGTCCCAAATATATTTCGGTTTTGCTGGGAGCGGTATTTTTTCTTCCTATGACGAGGGGACATTTTTGGATGTGGCCGCAGTGCAGAGCTGAGCCGTGAATGGCCCGGGGGGATTTTGTGGGGCCCATGTGGCGATCGGCCGGTGCCGGCGGGCGGGCCACGGGTTTGGGGATCCCCGGGAGAGGCGGGGATGAAAGGCGGGAGCCCCGGCGTGGGGAGAGGGGCGATAGCAGAGCTGGGGGAGCTCCGGCAGGCTGGAGGGGCGGTGGAGCCGGGAGATGAGTGGGGCCCGGGCCCCGAGGCTGAAAGTATTGTCGGGGAGCGGGGGAAGCGCTGAGTGCCTGGGGTGGGGGGATGCTGGAGAAGGGGACCCTGGGACACCTGGGAGCCGCGCTCGAATTGATATAACATTTCAATAGTCAATCCGGATTTTATTTTTTATGTCTTTTATTTTAAAGCAAGCAAGCAAGCAGCGCTGGGTGGTCGGGGAGTCACCGCTCCACTCACGGCACACACCACTTACAAGTTCGGTAAAGTATATATACTGTTTTTAAGCCTACAAAGCATTTTCCAATGTTTGGTTAGTCCAAATCAGCAAATATCAATAAGCTGGGAGCAGCAATTTCATAATCTTTCCAGGTGGTCCTTGGCTTCCTGTCCTTCTTGTGGTCATCTGGAGGGAGGCTTTACACTGGTGTCTGCTACATGATTTTGTCAAGTGCATCAAGCTTTTTATTATACCTAAGCATTTAGTTGCTTTGTTAGCTTTACCACAACATCCTCTGTTTTATTCTAAGCATCAGTCCTCTTGCTACCTCATCTCTTTTACTCTTCTGTACTTCATTGATTTTGATGCTTTATTTGGTTATTGGGTCAGAAAGTTTCAGAACCTTTCCTTGTGTCTTTTGGACACAGTAGATAGAAGCATTTGCTGATTCCGTTGCCAATTGACACGAATCACAAAAACATTTTTCACAATCCCTCCCCTTTAAGTTATTGATTCATGTCTTTGCTTCAAATTGAGCTGATACTTTTTGGGTTGCAGTGTTTTTTGGTTCTGCTTTGGCCTTGCCTATCATAAGGGAGAGAGTTTTTTCTCCTGTGGTTGTTATTTTAGGGTTTATGAGCATTGCTGAAATCTGCATTCCCTGGATCACTGAATGCATTAGCCTAATAAAGCATGGAATCATACATGGTATAAACAATAGGCCTAATGCAGAAGAAAGCAACATGAACCCCAATGTTTTCCACCAGGCTCCTTCAAACAATTTATTCCTCCAATTGTCAGTTAATATGGAATTCCATTTTTGCACTGGAACATGTGCAACTTGTTTAATTTTGTCTGCCAGATTTGTAATAGCTTCTCCATTATCATCAATCTCTAAACAGCACTCAGGTGTACTAAATTTTCCACAAAACTCCCTTTCTTCAGCTCATAAGTAATCTGGGGCTAGCCTATTCTGATATACTGCTGCTCTGGTCTGGCTTAGTTGTCTAGCTACAAGCTTCAGTGCCTCTGATGTTTGATTAAAAGTAATTTCTACACTGGTCTGTAATCTAATAATTTGGTTAAGCATATAAATAGGGGTTCTATAACCCCAGCTGCCGTCCTGAGCCCAGGAGGCAGGATCACAGTAATCTGTGATCCATTGGGAAGTCCATTCTTCATTTTTCCAAGTCTGTTTTCCTCCTATTTCAGTTTGTTTTCTTCTATGCAGAGTTTCCTAAAGAGATTGTCCTAAATATTCACCTTTGCTCTTTGGTAGCAAAAAGAATGCAGGTTGTATAATTGCAATTGTACAGGTACCTCTCCACCTCTTTGATAATTCATCATATGCCCTTTTACCACATATCCAAAGTAATCCTTTTGAAGCTTTCCAATTTTCAGCCTTCTGCCCCTGATTTTCCCAATATTCCTTAAGATCTTTTACCTCCTCAAAAGGATTAGCATGTGTTACACTTTTCCAGCAAACAGTTCCATTGGTACAATTGATGGAGCAATAACCTGTTGGTGGTTTTGGCCACCAGGTTGTAAAAGTGGAGTTGGTGGTATATATCATCTTGCAGGGGGTGTGTCCTACATACGTAGTACAATTGTTTCCTTTCCTAGAAATACAAATTTGGCCTACTACTTCATGACTCAATATTTACTCCTCAGGTTGAATTTCATTAAATCTTTGTGTCATGTTCCATAATATCAACTGATCAGGTCCAACCCCTTCTCCCCTCCACGGCCATTGCTCGGTCATTTGGGATCCCCACCAACCCAACAGTTAATCACATTTAATTCCTTAACTACTTTTTGCATCAGATCAATAAACAAATTTTTTTCCTAACATGGGGAGGTCCCAGTCCCTGAGTCTTTTCTAAGTTTTTTTGTACAGGTCACTTCCTGCTCTTGTTCTTTTTGGTTTGAACTTCCCCTAAATGCTTTGTGATGTTTTTCACTAACTCTTCCTTGAATTTATCTTGTATTTCCCCTTTATTTGAGTATCCCCACGTTCCGCCTTTGGGAAAAGAGAAGAATGGTTCTCCCTGGTGACAAAATTGATAGTTTCCAGGTGCCCATCCTCGCATTCCTGAATCTGTTGCTACCCAGTAACTCTTTTCTCCTATTGTACAAGTTTCAAGTTGTCCTGGCCCATCACATCCTGCATTAATATGAGTGTGTGCTTGGGCCATGGTCCAGCCATACTGTGCATTTTGGTCGCACTTCAAGCAGGGATTGGTTTCCCATTCCCTGGAAGACCCAACAGTACCAGAAGGCCCCACAGTTTTATTGTCCCTCTTCCTCCTTGGCCTCCCGGGGTGCTCCCAGCAGTGAGGGGTGCCATCTTCTCAGCAGCAAGGATATTCTTCAGGGGTTCCGTGTGAGCTTTCCTGCATTCCGTGCCGTTTCTTAAATACTTCCCAGTTCTTTGCTTTGGCTGGCTCGGATCCACAAGGGACTCAATTACGTTTGCAATGCTCAATCTTTTTAATATTTGCCTCACTTGATAGTCCCCCTCTTAGTCCGTATTTCCACAACATCTACCACTCATAAGAATCTAGTTTTAATGTTCCTTCGTCTAGTTTCTTTTATAAAAAATATATTCAGATAAAATCTCTTCAATATGTTTACACTCTGGACACAACCCACTTGTAGGATCACCCCTGTGACAATGATAACACCACCTCTCCTTCCAATAGTTGCATTCAGTGCTTACAAAGGGATAGCAATTACAGTCCTTTTCAATACAGGTTATTTTATCTCCTGACATCTCTTGAGAATATGGCATCCCATATAACATCTTGTATGGGGAGATCCCATGCTCTGAGTTTGGCATTGTTCGAATATTTAACCACACCAATGGTAAATACTCGGTAAATATTGGATTAATGCTTAATCCAAGATAGTTTTTTTTCAATCATTAGTTTTGCTGGCTGATGCTTTAGGGTCTGGTTCATTCTTTCGACTCTCCCCAAACTCTGAGGGTGCCAAGGGGTATAATATTCCCAAGAGATCCCTAGAGCTTTCATTACTTTTAACACTTTTGAGGTAAAGTGGGAACCCTGATCTGAGTCAATCACTTTAATCATCCCAAATCATG
Organism: Passer domesticus; assembly: GCF_036417665.1. Lineage (NCBI taxonomy): Eukaryota > Metazoa > Chordata > Aves > Passeriformes > Passeridae > Passer > Passer domesticus. The sequence continues at coordinate 2,534,279 of NC_087502.1, read as the reverse complement.
GAATTATTTCTTCTGAAATAATCTTTGTAACAAAATGTGCTGTTGTTTGTGCCGCATAGTGGGTCTCTACCCAATGAGCTATTTGGTCTACTATAACTAACAAATACTTGTATCTTCCCACTCTCAGTAGTTTGGTAAAATCCACTTGTATCTTTTCAAAAGGCCTATAGGCAGTTTTTCTCCCTCCCTGCGAGGTCTGTCTAGATGTCTTCTTGTTAATTTTCTGGCAAATAATGCATCCTTGTGTCTTCTGTTTTGCTATATCAAATATTCTTATACACCCAAAAAACTTTAAAAAGTGGTTGCTTAGTGCTCGTGTTCCCCAATGAGTTCATGAATGTAACTGGGGAATTATTCTTTTAACATTACTTTTAGATAGCATTTCTCTACCATCTGGTAAAAGCCACTTATGCCCTTCTAGCTTAGCCCCTAGTTTCTGCATCTCTTGTATTTCCTTTGAGATATAGCATTTTTTATATTTTGTATCATCCTCACTGTTATTCCAATTATTTAAAAACACAGGTAAGCATACTGCTGCCCTTTGTGCTTCTGCATCAGCCAAATTATTGCCATGAGTCCCATAATCCGTTCCTCTCTGGTGTCCTCTGACATGGACAGCAGCTATCACTGATGGACCCCTCAAAGCTTCTGATACTCTTATGGGAACAACTGGATTACTTATTTCTATCTTAATGGGTCCAGTCTTCAGCTTTCCTGTTTCCCCTTTATGGTGCCACACTTTTGGATTAATTTTGTCTTCATCTTCTGACATTAAGGTATAAAACTGTACCTGTAGTTCTCCTTGTTTCACTTCTAAATTTATTCCTAAAGCTCTAATTAAATTTCTTCCTAGCATATTATTGTCTGCTTCTGGTACCAATAACAAATCATTCAAACAAATCCTATTTTCTGATTCAATTTCAACATTTTCAAGTATGGGTACTTTAAATGGTTCCCCTTTTGCTGCCACAACTAGAGCAATTTCTTAAGTAATTTTACCCCTTTGAGGAGGTGCTGTATAGTTGATCTTTCTGCTCCAGTGTCCACTAAAAAGTAAACTTTTTCCCCTAGGGGACATATTTTTAGTTCTATCAAGGGCTCTTTTGATGATCTGGTCCTCAAGATGTACAGCCCCTGACACCCCTATTTGTCCTCTTCAGACTTTTTTTTTTTTTCTTTTTTTCCCCATCTTTTTGTTGTTGCTTACAGCTTAGCTTTGTCTCTCCTTCCTCAGTAATAGCAATGATAATCTGCAGGACCATCTCCGGGGTTTCTCATTTGGGGAAGTTTCTTATAATCTCCCCTAGGTCTTTGTCCTTCTGTTCTAAACGCTTTCTTTTCCCCCTTCTGAGTTTCCCTTACAGCTGCTACAAATATCTTGACTTCTGCCTTTTGTGTTTCTTCACCTCTCCTCACATACAACTTTTGGTCTTCCCACAATAGCTCTTGGAGACCCCAGTCCTGCCAATCCTCTCATTCTTTAGCTTTTTTTTTTTCATATGTCTCCCTATAATTTTGCCACAAATGGAGTTTGAAGCAATGCTGTTCCTACTGGTGAATCTGGGTCCACTCCTGAATACATTTGCAGGCTCTTTCTGAGCCTCTCAAGCCAATCTGTAGGTGTTTCATCTTTTTCTTGGCGCACGCTGAAGGCCTTGTAAATATTTTGCCCTCGAGGTACGGCATTCTGTATCCCTTGTATAATGATATCTCTAAGGTCCCTCACATTTTGTCTGTCCTGCTCGTTCTGATTAGGCCATTTTTGATCCCCACGTGGACCCTGCTGGTGTCTCCTTTCCCATTCTCTCATTCCTGCTTGCCTAATCATTTCCCTTTCCTTACAGTAGTAAATAGTATTCCTAATATAGCTTGAAGCTCATCCCAGGTGTAAGTATTTGGCCCTAAAATTTGGTCTAACCTCTCGGAAACCCCTAAAGGGTTTTCAAGCAGCCGCCCCATTTCCTTTTTAAATTTTCTTACATTCCCAGTATGAAGTGGGACTGCTACAAACCCTATTCCCCTATCATTTCTTCCCATAAGTACTTCTCTCAAGGAAAATAGTCTCTTCTTTTGATCTTTCTCCTCCACACTAGAATTATTTTCCTGGTGTTGTTCTCTCCTCTTGCTCCGAGTCCTACTAGATTGTGATGATAGTGGTGGAGGCATCGAGCTCCGGGGCCTCTCAGGGGAGGAGAGAGTTTCCTGCCCTTGATAGGGAGGGGGCAAATTGTCTAATGGTTCCCAAGGTTTTTCTTTTTCCTCCACCTTTCTTCTTTTTTTGGTTTTCAGGGGGTATAATGTTATCACTACAGAGACCCCCCCTCCTCCAAAGTGCCACATAATCACTTTCCTCCTGATCAAAGGGTTCCTTACTGTTTACATAAAGATTTAAAGCTTGACACATCCAGTCATGAAAGGACCCAGCACTGGCCAATATAAATGATCAGGCCTAATTTCTTCCTTAGTCCACCCTACCATACAATAATGGACCATCTCTTCTTTACTTTTTCCCTTCCTAGAGGGCATTGCATCCCAATGTGCAGTTGTTAACCCCAGGGGGCTGTCCGGGGGTATCTCTGGTTATTCACTCCCTTTCTCGTTTTTAGAGCCTCTCTGCGGGCCCCATAACCTTGAGCCTCTCTTGGGACCCTTTGAGCCTCTCTGGGGGCTCGTTGAACCTCCCTGGGGGCTCCTTGAGCCAGAGGTCTTACTGTTCCCCTGAGCCATCGTGAGCAGTGTCTCACAGCACTCGCTTTGTCCCTTCACTGGCCGAGCCCCTCGCGGGGTGATGGAAGCACAGATAGAAGGACTCCTCGATGGCTCCGCGATAATATTGCATCTACCTCACTCAGTTTCACTCAGACACTGCCATGTCCACCCAACCAAACGATACTCACAGCCCGCTGCTCTTGTCTGGATCTTCGTGCACTGGAATTGCAGGTGATTTAAACTGCAGTTCTCAGGGAGCTCAGTTCCTTGCTTGCTTTCTTTACCAGGTTTGTGGTGCCGTTAGCTCCCGGGCTATTGGCTTCTACGGGCCACAAAAGTGGGGTGCCCCCTGCAGTAGCCTCAGTCCGAGAGATCCCAGGGCATCAGGTCGGCATCACCAAATTGATATAAAATCTTAATAGTCAATCTGAATTTTATTTCTATATATTTTGTTTGAAAGAAAGCAAGCCAGCAGCACTGGGTGGCCGGGGAGTCACTGATGTACTCAAGGCACACACCACTTACAAGTTCAGTAAAGTATATATACTGTTTTTAAGCCTACAAAGCATTTTCCAATGAGCTCAGTCCAAATCAGCAAATATCAATAAGCTGGGATCCGCAGTTTCATAATCTTTCCAGGTGGTCATTGATTCCTGTCCTTCTTGTGGCCATCTGGAGGGAGGCCTTACACTGCTGTCTGCTGCATGATTTGGTCAAGTGCATCAAGCTTCTTTTATACATAAGCATTTAGTTGCTTTGTTGCAATATCTCTTAGCTTTACCATAACTTCCTCTCTTTTATTCCAAGCATCAGTCATCTTGCAACCTCATCTCTTTTACTCTACTATAGTTCCTTCATTTCGATGCTTTATTTGGTTATTTGGCCAGAAAGTTCTAAAACCTTTTTTTGTGTCAATTTTTGACACAGCAGATAGAAGCATTTGCTGATTCCATTGCCAATTGACACAAATCACAAAAACATTTGTCACAGAATCAGGGGAGGATGAGCCCTGGGACCTCCAAAAGCCCCTCAGCATGGCTTAGCAGAACCCGAGAGCGGGGGGGATGCCCAGGACCCATGCTGGGGTCGGCTGTCAGTTGTCTCTGCCCAGCACGGGAAAAGGTGGTTCTGGGCAGGCCGCGCTTTCAAAGAAGGAGTCTGGACTCTTGCTTTTCGGTCTTCAGTTGAGTTTATTGTTCCTTATCTACAGAGTTTTTCTGTCTGTCCAGCCGAGGTCTGATCAGCAAGACAGCCAAGGGCACTCTCCCCCGTCCACGGAGTGGTTGTCTCTTTTATAGTAAAAACTACGTATAAGATATTTACCTTTAATTTCCAATACTTTTCGCCCTTGTTGGCAAGTGCACTTTCCCTATGAACCAATCCACACATGCCAACATCATCCTGAACATGGATGCCAAGGAGAAGAAAGAAGAAGGACAGGGCACTCCCAAATCCCTCCATCTTGGGACCCCTGACCCCCATGTACAGAATTTCAAACCCCCCTGTACAACATACAAAACCCCCTGTACAGTGCTCCAAAGTTTTTCCCTTCACCCTGTGATTCCTACTTCTACGCTACTTAAACTTTTGTGGCCTGTAATTCTTCATATAAGGTTGGCAATTTGCTCCATGAATTAAGATCAAATTTCCAGGTGTCTTTGGCTTCCTGCCAGGGTCTCCGAGTCCCTGCCAGGGCTTTGAGACATCCAGGGCATCCAGAGAGATGCTCTGGGTTCCAACAGACCCACGGGCCCCTCAGAAGCTCTGAGAAGAGGGACCCCCATAACTTCAAACAAGGACACTGGAAACAGGGAACCCCTGGGAGAGTGGTTTTGAACTTGCTGATTTTTAGAGGTATTTCTGGCCACCAGACACCCAGTGACTTCTACAGATGGACTTGGCCAGTGGACCATCAAAGGCAATGCACTTACATCTTGTTTTTCCCCAAATCAGGATTTCGCATTCCCAAACCTTATCTGGATGAAGGGGAAGGCTGCGAGGAAGCAGAAGATGCCTCGGGACGCTGAGGCAGGTGAGGAGGAAGTCAGCGCCCCTTTCCCCCTCTCTCCTGCTCCATCTCCCAGCCCAGCACAGCCCCCGGCTGTAGGACAACCCTGCTGCCAACGCTGTCCTGCCAGGGATGGATTGGGAGGATCTCCTTCTCCTTCCCTCTGGCACGGAGGCAAATCCCATCCTCTCCTTGTCCTTCTCCTGCAGACAAGGAGCTGAGGATGGGGAGCAGGGAAGACAAATCCCCACGGCAGAACCTCATGGACGAGGCCATTTTGAGCAGCTCCATGGCACAGGAGCCTAATGGGGCTAAAAAGCCTCGGAGATCCCTCAGGAGGAGGGGCTCCAAACCCAGCCCAGGATGCTCCAAGGGGAAAAGACCCAGCCTGTGCCAGGAAGGCAGCCAGAGATCTGGCCAGAGCTCTGAGGTGGTAGCCAGTGAGCAGCATGACAATGGCAAGAAGCCCCACTGGTGCTTGGAATGTGGGAAAAGTTTCCTCAAGAACTCCTACCTGGTCGTCCACCAGAGGATCCACACCGGGGAACGGCCATATAAGTGTGGGGAATGTGGGAAGAGCTTCAGGATCAGCCACCACCTGATGAACCACCAGAGGATCCACACCGGGGAACGGCCCCACGAGTGTGGGGAATGTGGACAGAGGTTCAAGATCAGCTCTGCCCTGATCGTCCACCGAAGGACCCACACTGGGGAACGGCCCTATGCGTGTGGGGAATGTGGACAGAGCTTCAGGATCAGCTCCCACCTGATCGTCCACCGAAGGATCCACACGGGGGAACGGCCCCATGAGTGTGGGGAATGTGGGAAGAGCTTCAAGATCAGCTCCCACCTGATCCGCCACCAGAGGATCCACACCAATGAACGGCCCTATAAATGTGGAGAATGTGGGAAAGGCTTCAGGAGGAGCTCCAGCCTGAAACTCCACCAGATGACCCACACTGGGATACGCCCCTATGTGTGTGGGGAGTGTGGGAAGGGCTTCCGTGACAGCACTGGCCTGATCATCCACCAGACAATGCACACTGGGGAATGTCCCTACACGTGCTCTGAATGTGGGAAGAGCTTCATGGGGAACGCCAGCCTGATTATGCACCAGAGGATCCACACTGGGGAGAGGCCCTACGAGTGCGGGGAATGTGGGAAAAGCTTCAGTGCGCCCTCCGCCCTGATTTTCCACCAGAGGATCCACACTGGAGAGAGGCCCTACAAATGTGAGGAATGTGGGAAAAGCTTCAGCAAGAGGTCCGGCCTGACTGTCCACCAGAGAATTCACACTGGGGAGAGGCCCTACAAGTGTGGGGAATGTGGGAAAAGCTTCAGCCAGAGCTCCAGCCTGACTGTCCACCAGAGGATCCACACTGGGGAGAAGCACTATGAGTGTCCTGAGTGTGGGGAGAGGTTTCAGAGCAGATACCGTCTCCTCAAGCATCAGCAGATTCACACAGAATAGAGGCCCTTCCGCTGCCCCGACTGCGGGAGGGGCTTTAAGAGAAACTCCACCCTCATCACCCACCAGCGGATCCAAGCTGGGGAGAGGCCCTAACAGTGTCCCAAGTGTGGGAAGCGCTTCTCCCAGAACTCTACTGTGACCCAGCACCAAGGGAGGCAGCAGTAAGGGAAGGCCTACAAGTGCCCCGTGTGCGGGAAGAGCTTTGAGCACTGCTCCAACTCCATCCCCATTGGATGGTCCACGATGACCCTCATTGGGCAGAGACTTGGTGATCCATGGTCCTTTTGATCCATGTTAGGAAGAAACCTGGCTGGTGATCTCCACCTGGCTCCTCTTAGACACTTGGGCAGCAGGAGAAAAATCCATTGGGTTGCAAACCAACATCAGAATTTCATAGGGGACAGTACAGTTTTTTACTTTCAACCCCAAAAATATCTCACGTTTTGCATCCAATCATTTCTTCAGGTGGCATCAAGGAATACTCGATGGTGTTGGAGGTCTTTTCCAACCTAAATCATTCCATGATTCTAATTGTATCTGGCCCATAGGCGTCTTGCACAGCCAAATGGTGATGGACTGGGGCACAAAACCAGGATTTTGGAGACAATGGAGTGGAAATTCCTCTAGAAAAGATCCTTTCTACCCACCCAGGCACATGGATACTCAGCCAGCATGTACACGTAAATCCTTTTATTTTGGCCTTGATTTTCCTTCATATTTCTTCATCCCTTCACCCACCATTGGGGTAAAAATAAAGACATTTAACTAAGTCTCGGATGGTGACATTGGGGAATATGGTGGGGATGGAGCTGGGGACATGGACAAGGACATGGGTGCGGACATGGCTGTGGATGGCGATATTGGGCATGGAGGGGGTGTCAGAGGTATAGATGGTAACATGGGGCTATATGGGCATGGATGAGGACATGGGGGACGTGGCCATGGGTGGTGACAAGTGGCTTAGGGGACAAGTCCATGGGTTGACATGTCCATGCCATGAGGTGTCCCATGACCAAGGACAGCACATCCCCACCACCACCACGATACTGTCCCCTTCATGCTCCCGTTTATTCCCTGCTCTTTCCCTGGCTGTGACACCTCCCTTGCAGGATGTCCCCATGTCCTGGTGACCCATGTCCCTCAGCCACTCCCAGTGGCTCCAGCAGCAGCCAGAGCCCGCCTCAGCATGCAGGATCAGCTCGGGCTTGCGGCGCGGGGGTGGCCTCGCCGTGTCCCTCCGCAGCACAAACCGGGACAGTGTCAGTGCCACTGCCACCTTCATCTCAGCCATGGCAAAGCTCTGCCCGATGCAGTTCCTGCCACCACATCCCCACTGTCAGTGTCACCCCACTGTGAACCCAGCCAGAGACGGGGGTGGCACCTGGGGACACTCCTGTCCCCACTCCACCACTTACCTGGGGCCAGCAGAGAAGGGGATGATGGACAACAGGCACTGTCCCTTGGTGTTTCTGGGCTGAACCTCAGAGGGTTGAACACCTGGGGTGACACCGCCACAGTCTCACTGAGGGGACACAGCTGTCACCATCATGGTGACAAGGACACCTCATAGGGTGGCCCTACCTCAGGCTCAGGCCAGAGGTCTGGGTTGTGGTGGCTCCCGTAGATGCTCATCAGGCAGATGACCCCTGGTGGGATGGGAATGGCCACTTTAGGGACAGCAGATGAGGGTGGCTGGTGACACTGGGGACACCCTGGCTATGCCATACCCTTGGGGATGACACGGCCATCACGCAGGGCGATGTCCTCAGTGCAGCACTGGGACACAGCAATGACAGGAGGGTGCAGCCGCAGGCTGTTCTTGATGCACATGGTGGTGAAGGGCAGCTGGGACAGGTCCTCCCTGGGGACAAAGTGGGGGTGGCATTGTGTCCCCAAGCCACATGACTAGGGGTGGCCCTGGGGACATCTCACCATTCAATGTCCGCTGTGTCCCGGCCAGCCAGGAGCTCCTGGACCTCCTGGCGGCATCGCTCCTGGTGCTCAGGGTGGCCAGCCAGGTTGTAGAAGAGCCATGCCAGGCCACTGGCCGTGGTGTCATGACCTGTGGGGACATTGGGTGAGTGAGGGGACACTGGAGTGGCTCCTCCCCAGTGGCGCCTGGGAGCTCGTGCTCACCCTCAAACATGAAGGTGTCACAGCCTCAGCCGCGATGTCCTCGTCCAACAGGGTGTGGCCGTTCTCGTCCTGCGGGGGTGAGATAAGCCAGGGGCCACCTGGGGCCACCGGTCTACGGCCAAATCCCATCCATGGCCACCACTCTTCCCCAATGGCCACCACCCTACAGGCACCACCATCCCACTGGCCATCAGCTCTATGGTCAATGCTGCCCATGGCCACCACTGTTCCCCTGTGGCCACCAGTCTATGCCCCAGCCCACCATGGCCACCAGCATCCTCTTGGCCTCTATGGCCAACCCTTCCATGGCACCACCATCCCCTAGACCACCATCCCACCATGGCCACCACCCTATGGTCACCATCATCTCCCCATGGCCACAGCCACCCTCTTGAGCACTTCCATGTCTCCATGGCCACCATCATCCCCCATCCCCTCATGGCCACCAAAGGACGAGGGTTGGGGGACAACCAGAGGCTGGACATGGTGACACTGTTGGGTGGCCTTGGGGAACCTCAAGGACAGGTTGGTGGCCACTGTGGGGTGGCATTTGGCCTGGCCATGCTGACACCTCTGGGACCTGTGGACTTGGGTTGGTGGCCACTGCCTGGGCACTGCCAGGTCTCTGTGCCAGGTACGGTGACACCCATGGGTGGCCCTGGGGATCTGTCTGATGTCCCATGTCCTACCTGAGGCACTGAGGAGTGGCCGGAGGGTGCTGGGGTGGAAGAGGCACAGGACAGGCAGCCAGGGAAGTCCCCACCAGAGGCAGCCATGAGGGTACTGGGCCACCAAGGTGTCCACCTGCTGTAGGGCTTCCTCCATGCTCTGGCCCTGGGGAGAACAGGACATGTGTGTCACTGGGGGCACAGATAGGCTTGGGGACGTGTGTCCTCAGGATACTGCCAGCCTTGGGGACATGTGTGATTGTCCCCACTGTCCCCCTGGCAGGTGGCACCACTCTGTCCTCACCATCCCAAGTGCCACCACCCCATTCCTTCTGTCCCCTCACAGGTGCCACCACCCAATTGTTCCTTTGCTGGTGCCTCCACCCCTGTCCCCGCTGTCCCCGCAGGTGCCACCCACTGTGCCCTCACCATGCCGGTGTGTCCCAGCAACCAATTGCAGCAGGATGGGATGGGGAACTTGTTCAGCTGGCGACAAGTGGCCCGGAATCGGGTGACAGCCACCAGCACATCCTGGAGCCACCGCAGCAGCAGGGCCACCACAAAGGTGCCCAGGGCCACCGCGCCCAGGGAACCTAGCGCCGTGGCCACTGCCATGGAACCGCTCCTGGGGACAGGGCAAGGGGCGGGCATGGGCGGTGTCACCACGGGGTCACATGGCGCCGCGCTGGGTGTCACCGGATCCGCCTTTTGTCGTAATGCGCGTTCTGGTGGCAGCGTCCTCTGACACGTCCTGATGGCATCTTGTGCTGACATGTCCTGGTCCTGCGTCCCCACATGTGTATCCTGGTGGCATCGTGTTCCCCCCCGCCGCTTGTAGTGTCCCCGTCTCCCTCTGTGTGTGTCCCTGTCCCCCCTTCCCTCTGTGTATCACCATCCCCCACCTGTGTGTCCCTATCCCTCTGCACCTGTCCCTGTCCACTTTCCCCGTTGTCGTGTGTTCCTGTCCCGTCCTAGTGTCCCCGTCCCCATCTCCCCCGTGTGACCCTGTTCCTTCCATGTGTCCCCGTCCCTCTCTGTATGTCCCCTGCCTCCCGCCCCTGGCGGGACCAAAGTTCCCGAGGTCCTGGGGCCGTATCCTGTGGGATATTCACGTGTCCCACAGCATGTCCCCGTGTCCCATAGGATGTTCCCATGGCTGTTTCTTGCACTGAGCTTCTCCCCTGTGCCAGCACAGAGAGGGACACCCCATGACACCCCACAGCACTCCATGGGACTTTGACCTCTGGTTTTGTCTTTTCTCCTTGGTTTGGTGGGCACCTCTGGCACAATCCTCTAGTACAAGTGGAGGTCGTGGTGGTTCATTAACTGATCTCAGAGTGCAGAAACAACACAGAGGGGATTTCACTATTGATCAAAACAAATGCACCTTTTATTGACTGCCCACAGCAAATGCCATAGAAGGGTTAAAAAAGAGATAAAATATAAAGACAGAGAGAGAGAGAGAGACAGAGATAGAGAGAGACAAAGAGAGGGTATAGCTACCAAACTTAGAGATTAAATCCTCGTGGTCCAGGTCAATGGAAATTCACCTTGTGACATCAGGGAGAATATCAAAGTCCTGGTTAACTCAGGTATTGTATTTGTGTTTCCCCCAGACAAGGAAGGAATGATGAATCTGACTCCATGTTCTCAGAAGGCTAATTGATTATTTTCTGATACTATATTACATTAAAAGAATGGTATATTAAACTATACTAAAGCATATAGAAAGGATACTTACAGAAGGCTAAAACGATAATCATGGAACTTGTGACTCCCACCAGAGTCTGACACAGCTTGGCCCTGATTTGCCAATAAGTCAAAACAATTCAGAGCAAAAACCCATGAAACAATCACCTGTTGGTAAACAATCTCCAACCACATTCCACATGAGCAAAACAGAGGAGAAGAAAATTAGATAATCATTGCTTTCATTCTTCTCTGAGGCTTCTCAGCTTCCCTGGAGAAAAATTCTGGGCAAAGGGATTTTTCAGAAAATGTGAATGTGACACTCAGGGGTCTATTATAGTCCTTTGCCAAGGGGGGGAACAGGTAATTCTCTTGAAATTGCTGAGGGGGAACAGGTACAATGAAGAGTAAGTCTGTTGAAACCATCGAGGGGGAACGGGTCATGTTCTCAGCAGTGAGTGAGAGTCATTGTTTTCTTGACCCAACGACCACACGTGGCACATCTCCCTTCAGTTTGGTCAGCTCCCCGTGTTAGAATCATAGGGGTCTCAGTCCTTGGGAGGGAGGGCTGCAATCTCTTTCTGTCATGGTGGTAGAGAAGCAGATGAAGGGTTTTCCATGGGGAATCACCAACGTTACCCCTGAAAGTTCATTTGGCCAAGAGGTGGGGAAATTCATGGGCTATTGCCAAGAAGCAGGTGCAAGCATATAGGGCGAGATGCTCCTTTGTCAGCCCCCTGCTAGAAGCAGTCACTGCAAACACAGCTGTGCACAATCACTTGGCCAGCATCCACCTCAGCCAGGCCAGAACTCCAGTCAGGGTCCTCGGGGTCCCAGTCTCTGTCCTTGCAACAGTCGTGAGGAAAATGAGGGAAAGTTCAGACCATCACTTACAAGGTCCCACGGCCCCAAAGGGGCCTCTGGATTATCCAAGACCCCAGAGTGTCACAGGGCTCCTGTGATCCCATCAGTCCCTGCAGTGTCACCATGTTCCCATGAGTCCCTCTAGTGTCACAAAGTCCCCATGAATCCCTGCAGTGTCACAATGTTCCCAGGAGGCCCTGCAGTGTCACAGAGGAGCAGCACTGGAGTGGGCACAGCACCAGGGGAGGTTTGGCAGCGTTCCACTCTCTGTGAGACCACAGCAGTGGAAGCCACAATGTTCCCCTCTCTCTGACACTACAGGTGTGGCAGTACCATCTCCCCCTCTTTGTGAGACCACAGCAGTGGCAATTCCAACATTCCCTTCTTTGACACCACAAGGGTGGCAGCTCCAAAATTCCACTCTTTATGACCCCACAGCAATGGATGCCCCAGTGTTCCCTTCTCTGTCACACCAGAGCAGTAGCAGTGCCAGCATTCCCCTCTCTGTGACACCACAGTGGTGGCAATCCTGACCTTCCCCTCTCTGTGACACCACAGCAGTTACAGCCCCAGCGTTCCCCTCTCTGTGACAACACAGCTGTGGCACCCCTAGTTCCCCTGCCTGTGACACCAGAGGTGGCACCCCCAGTGCTCCCCTCTGTCTGACACCAACACAGTGGCAAACCAAACATTTTCCTCTCTATGAGAAGATAGTAGTGGCAGCCCCAAGGTTCCAATCTCTCTGACACTGCAGCAGTGGCAGTCCCTGTGTTCAACTGTGTGACACCACAGCAGTCACAACCCCAACTTTCCCCTTTTTGTGACACTGCAGCTGTGGAAGCCCCAAGTCCCTGTCTCTGTGGAACTGCCGCAGTGGCAGCCCCAGTGTCTCTCCCTCTCTGACACCACAGTGGTGGCAGCCCCAAAGTTCCCCTCTCTGTGACACTGCAGGGGTGGCCATCCAAAGTTCTACTCTCTATGACAGCACAACAAGTGGCAGTTCCAACATTCCCCTCTCTGTGACACCTCAACATCTGCAGCCCCAGTGTTCCCCTGTCAGTGACATGACAACAGTGGCAATACCAATGTCCCCTTGTCTATGACACCAAAGAGGTTGTAACCCCAACGTTCCCCTCTCTGTGACACCACAGTAGTGGAACCCTCAGCGTTTTCCTCTCTATGACAGCATTGCATTGGCAGCCCCAACACCCCCCTCTGTATGACACTGCAGGGGTGGCACCCAAATGTTCCCCTCTTTGTGACAGCACAGGGGTGGCAACCCCAGTGTTCCCTTCTATGACACCACAGCAGCAGCCGCCCCAACTTTCTCCTCTCTGTGACACCACAGGGGTGGCAGTCCTATTGACCTGGTCTCTGTGACACCACAGTGGTTTGTGCCCAAACGTTCCCCTCTCTGTGACACTGCAGCTGTGGCAGCAGCACTGGAACAGAAGCAGCAGCCATGAAACAGCAGGGGAGCAGGGGAGGAGCAGAGACAGAGCTCTGGATCAGCGGGAGATGAGCAGTGCTGGAGCAGTGCTGGACAAGCAGAGGAACTGTGCTGGAACATCCTGAGAGCAGCACTGGAGCAGCTTTTGAGCAGCACTGGGGTAACCATGGAAAAGGTGGAACAGTGGTGGAACAGGAACCACAGACATGAACAGTGGTGGCACACTGGTGGCACATTGGTTACACATAGGTGGCACATTGCTGGCACGTTGCTGGCACATTTCTGGCACATTGGTTACAAATATGTGGCACAATGGTGGCACACTGGTGGCACATTGGAGGCACACTGGTGGCACAGGCCCCACGGCCGTGGAGCGGCACAGGAGATGCCGACGCTGCGGGACACAGAGCGGCTCCGAGCGCTTTGTCCTGCAGGAACTGGCTCTGCACACCAGAGCGATCCCGTCAGGCTGACCCAGAGCGGGGACAGAAGCAGGAATTCCTGCTGGGCTCTGGAAGGCACAGATGGAGAACATTGAATGGTGACCTGGGGGTTTGATCCCGCTCATTGTGGCCGCTTTTGGGGTGCCAGGACCGTTCCAGTCCATCTGAAGTCATGAACTCAGGAGATACTCAGGACAAAAGCAATCAAACTGCTTTCTTTACTGCAGGGAAGCACAGCTTGGGAGAAGTTTCATGATTTCTGATTCAGGAACCAAACTGGGTCAATTACTTGCCTATGGTTTGTTCTAGTCCTGAAACTATTCCCAAAGTGCTGGGATTTGGCGTTAAAAATGAGCAATATGCCTCATCACCAGGATATTGCACACATGGAGTAAAGAGCTATTTGTGGTCATTACGATCCAGAAAACAAATGGATATCTTTCCCTGATTTCACTCTTCCTTCCTCCCTCTCTGGGATGAGGCATCCAAAACTCCCTGCACGTCTGCTTTCCAGAATCTGCTCCTCTGCAGTTGGGATGGGACAAATGAGCAGTGGAAAGAGGGAGGAAAATGGACCATTCAAACTGCAAACTCTGTTCTTTTAGTTTCTGCATTTCCTGTGTTTACAAACTGTCATGTGTTCAACTCTCAGATCAACTCCCACATTTCTCTCTTTTGCCCTGGCAGAAAACCTTCCTTTGACCCTATTTAGGAACTGACCCTGGGAAACACCTCAGTGCAGATGCTTTTTGGTTGGTTTTGCTAACAGATCACGAGAAAATCAGTGGAAGGGGAGAGATGAGGGAGAGGGCAGAAACAATTCCTTTCTTTTCTCTTCCTTGTGGAAAGTCTCCTGTGCAGGTTGTGCTGCAGCCAGAGACTTCCCAGGCCAAGGGCTGAGGGAAGAGATTCAGCTGAGGCAGCTGAGACATCTCCTCCCTGCTTTGCAGCCCTGAGGCTGGCAGGGGACACAGTTGCCCCCCGTGCACCCCACACAGCCCCTGGAATGGGGGATTCTTCCTGCCTCTGCCAGATGCTCCTTCTCCATCCCTGGCCTGGCTGCTCCTGCTCTGAGCTCCCTGCCATGCTCATTGCTGGGGCTGGGGAGCAGGAGGGAGGAGCTCAGCGCCAACCTGGGAGGTGCCAGCGGGGTCAGAGATGTGTGGAGGTGACAGTGACAGAGTTATGGGATGTGCAGATGGACACAGGGAGAAGAGAACACCTCTGGGGGAAACCTCTTCAAAATTTGGGGGATTTTTGTTTGTAAAATACATATAGACATGGATTCACAGACACACAGTGTGACTTTGCTGAAAGGGTTTATTGATTATTGATTATTGAGGGGAAATGGCTCAGGGCTCACAGGTGATCAGAGGGTTCCTCCAGGGATGATCATCTCCTCATGCCACCAGAGGGGATCGGGATACCAGTGTCCCCACAGCTTCCAATCCTAAAAGACAAACCCCAGAACGTGACTCTGGAGCACACTGGGCCATGGATGGGCTTTGTCCCCACCCCTGTCCCTGCAGGCACGGCTCACCTAGGCATCCAGAGAGGCAGCCAGGCGCTTCACACACAGATCCAGCAGCTTTCCAGGCAGAGGGGGCTGGGGACAAAGGCAGGGTTAGAGACACACTGGGGACACTGGGCTGGACTGGGAGGCAGGGGAGAGCAGGAGGGCCTTGGGGAAGGGGCTGCAGGAGCAATGGGGTGCAGGAGCTGCTGTGCTCCTGCCCAGAAGCACTGGGCTCCTGGCCAAGAGGCACAGCTGGGGCAGGGGCTGCGTCCTGGCTCATCCAGGGGGTCCTGGGGTGATAGGGACGGGAATGCAGCAGGGGCCCTGGGCAAAGGCTTCCCTGGCGAGGAGCCGTGGGGCAGGCTGCTGTCTGGGCTGTCAGTAGGGGTGCACTGGGCTGTGCTGGGACAGACTGGGATGGGCTGGGCTGTGGTGGCCATGCAAGGGGAGGGTCTGACACCGGCAGAACTCGTGGTACCCACCAGAGGCGTCTCCAGGTCCACGACGTTGTCTAAATCCAACTGCAGAGAGACCAGGAGACCTGGCTGGTCACTGGGATGTCCCCAGTGCCAGCGAGGGATGGGGGGACTGAACTGCCACCCAATTCCCTGAGGGGATGCCCTCCAATGCCAGCAGCCCACTCACCTCCCGGAGATCATCTTGGGTTCCTTCCAGGAGTGCCTGGAAAGGAGAACAAAGGCTTGGTCTGGACTGGACCTTGTGGGGCTGTGGGGGGACACGGGTGCAGGGAGCAGGGCCCAGGCAGAGGGATGAGAATTCAGGGCCTCCAGGGAAATCTGCTGGAGGTGGGGGGAGACCCAAAGACACTGATCTGGGGTCAACTGAGGGCCCATGAGACAGGGCTGGGGGCGTGGAAGGAGCAGGGTGTGAGGTACAGGGGAGGAGAAAGGAATTGCAGTGTAGGGACATGGGAGTGCAAGAGAGGGGCTTGGTGGGGACAGAAGAATGAGGATGGGTAGGGACAAAACCAACAGGACTGAGAGATGGTGTGGGTGTGGGGAGTGAGTCAGGGAATTGTACAGGGGGACCCTCCTGCATTGGACAGGAAGAAATGCAAAGGACTGAGGGGAAACATGGAAGGAAAGGCCTCAGGAATGGTCAGGGGCACAGAGAGAGGTCCAAAAGGGTGGGTTGGGAGGCCAGAAAGGGCAGGATGTGGGGACAACATTTGGCTGGTGCCTCACCTTGGCCTGTGCCGGGGGGCACAGCAGGATGCAGAAGAGCAGGGCCACGCTGAGCACAGCCACCTTCATCTTCCTCTTGCTCTGGGCAGCGCTGCCTGAGGCTGCAGCAGGTGAGGAGCACCTTTATCCCTGCTGGGACTCCTCCCTGCACCCTCCCTGCCAGCCCCCAGGCCAAAGCCCGGTTTGGCACAGCCCCGACCCTGGCCACAAGCCCAGCCCTGGCACAGAGTCCACCCCACCTGTGGCACGGATCCAGCCCCCTTGCCCGGCATCCCTCCAGCTTCCTGCATGGGGCAGCTGCCCCTGGAAGGGCCCAGGCACCTGGGGGGCCAAGGGGGGCAGGCAGGGAGCCAAAGGCATCTGGGGACCCTGTGGGGACAACCCCCACTCCAACACAATCCATCCTCCAACACCCCCCGTGCCAGATCCCCCATCTCCTGCTGCCCCTCTCCTCCCAGAGCTTTCCCTGTGGGACAGCCCAGAGCTGAGCCCAGCCCCAAACCCAACATGTGGGACAACAAGGGGAACAAGGGACGTGTGATCAGGTGGGTGATTGGCATCTCCAGTCACCGCAGACACTGGGAGCACTGGGCAATACTGATCACCGGCAGACAAGGCTGAGGGTTGGGGAATGGCTCAGGCATGGCAATTCCCACATCCACACAACCTGATATCCCATTCCCTGCAGATGCCAAACCCATCCAGTCTCCATGCCCAGAGCACTGTCCAGAGGGGAATATGCCCTGCCCTGACCCTCATCCTGTCACTCCTGCAGCCACTGAGCCCTCCCAGAGCACCTGGGGCATGGCCCTGGCTCTGGGCCCAGGCCAGCACTGGCCCTGAGCAGGATGTGCCCATCCCAGGGACATGGGGAAGGGGGCACCTGTCCCCAGGCAGCCACTCGCAGCTAATTGGGGTAACAGAGGTGCCCTGTGAGGAGCAGGGGTGTTGGTCCCTTATCAGCATCTCTGACAAGCCCTGTTTACCCAGGCCCTGAGGCACCAGGAAGACTTTCATATATCTTGGGCTTTCTGGGACTGCCTGGTGCAGGGTGGTCTGTGCATGGGGGAGCTGAGAGCAGATGGATCCCTGGTGGGGACAACCCCCACTCCAACACAATCCATCCTCCAACAGCCCCTAGAACCATGTACCTCCATCTCCTGCTGCCCCTTCCCTCCCAGAGCTTTCCCTGTGGAACAGCCCAGAGCTGAGCCCATCCCAAAATCTGTAGAGCCCCAGCAGAATTGCCCCTGTTCCTCCTCTGGCACTTTGAGGAAACAGTGGTGGGCACTGACCCCTCTTCCAGGAGCATCAGGACCCCAGACTCAGGGAAAGCAGGAATGTGGCAGGACTTTGAGTCAAGGGCAGGCAGGTGATTGGGATCTGCAGCCCCTGGAGACACTGGGAGCACTGGGCAGTGTTGATCACCTGTTGATCACCTTGCAGACAAGGCTGAGCCTTGGGCAATGCCTCAGGTGTGCTTGTTCCCTCAGCCAGACCACTCCATTTCCCTTTCCCTGCTGGCCCCAAAGCAGTCCCATCTCCAGCCCCAGAGCAGAGTGCAGAGGCCAATGTGCCCTGCCCTGCCCCTCAGCCTGTCCCACCCACGGCCACCGTGCCCACCCAGAGCACCCGTGTCCCGCCCTGCACAGCTGCCACATGCAGGGTGCCAGGGACCCCATCCCCAGCGAGGCTCAAACTCCAGCCCTGGCCCTGGCTGCCATGGGCTGCAGCTCCCCAGGGCCCTTGGCCCCACACAGGGTCTCTGCAATGCCCTGGCCCTGAACTAAGGCCAGTGCTGGCCCTGAGCAGGATGTGCCCATCCCAGGGGACATGGGGAAGGGGGCACCTGTCCCCAGGCAGCCACTCGCAGCTCATTGGGGTAACAGAGGTGCCCTGTGAGGAGCAGGGGTGTTGGTCCCTTATCAGCATCTCTGACAAGCCCTGTTTACCCAGGCCCTTAAGCACCAGGAAGACATTCAGATATCTTGGGCTTCCAGGAAGGAAAAGCCATAGTGAAGTGATTCCCGAGAGCTGTCCTTGGCAGTGACTCCTGTTTGACATTCCAGGCCATTAGTGAAGGCTTCTGCACCTCTCTTTCCCCAGGGACAATGTGGATCCATCCCAGATGTGTTGTGGCCCAGCTATGAAAACATTTCAGGCCACTGCCTTGACTGTTTGCTCTGGAACTTGCCCAAGGAGCTGCAGGGTCCAGGAAGATTTTCCTGTGGAGTGCCCCAGGACTCAGAGACCAGAGTGTCCCCATGGGGGATCCTTGACCAGAGGCACAAGTGCTGTGAAATCACCGCTGTGCTGACATGGCCTTGGAATGGGATTGAGGAAGTGTCCACAGAGTTCCAATTGCAGAATAATGGCCAAGGAGAGATCCAAACCTCCTTGGAGATCAGCGCCAGTCAGGGGGGTGGCAGTGGACAGCCACTGACCACGTGCTAACAGCCCGAGCAGAAGGAGCTGGACATGGCCAGAGGCTCCTCCCAGTGTGGGCAGATTGGCCCTGCAGCTTCAGGAACCCCATGGGAATGTCCCTGCCCCCCTCGGGGCTGTGGATGAGCTGTGCAGAAACTGTCCCTCCAGCTCTCAGCAGCATTTCAGCAATGAGGTTATTTCCCCTCCATTGTATCCACTGTGATCCCCATGGCAGGAGAAATGATGAAGAGGATGCCATGGATATCAAAAGGGTAGTTAATTACTATATTATACTACAATATTTTGTACTATATTACACTATATTACATTACATCTAAACTGAATCTGCCAAGCACTCAACTCTGCTCTCAACTGCCGACAGTCCCGACACACACACACACACATGCCTGGCCCTGATTGGCCAGGGAAACAAAAGACCATCACTTTGGGTAGACAGTCTGCATATTGCATTCAACTTCTGCACAAACACAGGCACAGCAAATGAGATAAGAATTGTTTTTCCTTTTTCTGAGGTTCAGAGAATGTGAATCTCAGAAATATTCTTGGGAAGTTGTGCCTTGCTTTTCTCTGTGGAGAGACATGACTGGTGGTTTTGCATCAACCTTTTACAGTGGGGTGCTCATCACAGGAAAGGCTCAGACTTTGTGGAGCAGTTCCAGAGGAGGCTGAGATGCTCCAAATGCTTGGAGAACCTCTGTGACAGAGACAGGCTGCGGGAGTTGGGGCAGTTCAGCCTAGATCAGAAAAGGCCACGGGAAGACCCCACAGTGACCTTGCAGGACTTGAAGGAACCTCACAGGAAATGTGGGGAGAAATGTTTTAGTAGGATCTGTCTCAACTGGAGAAGAGGAAATGGTTTTAAAGCAGAAGAGGATAAGTTCAGACTGGAGATAAGGAAGAAATCTTTGATGCTGAGGTCGGTGAAACACTGGCACAGGTTTCCCAGACACCTGGTGCATGCCACATCCTTGGTAATATTCCTGGTTGGATGGGCTCTGAGCAACATGATGGAGGAAAAAATGTCTCTGCTCCCACCCCACAGGAGGCCCTGTGGTGTCAGCTACAGGAGTGGTCGGTGTCTCTTGTAGGATTCAATTCCCCCCGGGGAGCGGAGGGAACACACAGCAGCACAGATGGCAGGAACATCCTCCCATGGAGATGGGAATATTCTGGATCAACAGGCTCAGGCTGCCCAGTTTTGTGTCTCTGTAGACGGACACAAGTGTCAGAAGAGACTGAGAACCAGGAGGCCCTACAGTGTCTCTGAGTCCCCTTGGTTCCAGGAGGCCCCACAGAATCCCAGGCTGTAGTAGTAAGTTCCTTTGTTATGAAACAGTTGTGTTATTACTGAAAGTAGTTTGTTCTGGTTGTTCCCCATGCATACTGGTTTGCGCCGGAGATGTACCTTCCCATCCCCCTGTCCATCTACCTCAAGACCTACCCCTTATTCCAGACCCTTCCCTGCCACTCAGGGAAACCCTGTCCTTCTCCCTTGTCCATCACAGAAACCCCACCTTTAGCTCTAGAATCTTCTGTGTCCATCTTTTATCCCTCAAATACCTATTGGTATGCTCAGTCTGCTCTCCTGCCCTGTTGTTCCCCATTGGTTGTCATAATGTGGACGCCGCCCAGTGCTCCTGCCCAGGTTTCCTGCCATTGGTCCTGGTTTGTATCCTCCCCATGTTCACTCCCCCGTACTGCAGCTGTTGTAACCCTGGATTTGCTGTCAGTTGTCCCTGGACCCTGTCAGATATTAAAGCCTCTTGGGAACCTACACAAGCGATCCCTCTCTTTCCTTCACTCTGCATTTCTCGGCTCGGGACATCAGTAGCTGCACAGAGCAGCCTGCTGCTTGTGGGAGACAAGCAGCCCTGCTTGTACCAGCAGCCAAACGGGCCCAAAGGGCAGATAGGGAGTGGCCACTCTTGGCACGGGCCAGGAGACAGGGCTAGCCACAGACATCTCTGAGCAGCCACCGTGTCACCAGGGCCCCTTTGGCTCCATGAGGCCCCACAGAATCCCAAGGCCCCTTTGGTCTCATGAGGTCCCACAGTGTCACAAGGACCCCTGGACACCACAAGGCCCTGAGGTATCCCAATGGATCCTTGATGATTCCAACTGGCCTGGCTGTGTCACGAGGGCTCCTGGATTCCCTGAGACCCCAGAGTGTCACAGTGTCCCCTTGTTTCCACAAGCTACAGGGTCACAACGGCCCCTGGGCATCTTTAGCCACCAGAGTGACTCAGCATCCCCTCAGTTCCATGAACTCCACAGTGTCACAATGTCCCCTTGGATCCATTCAGTCCTGCAGTGTCACAGTGTCCCCTTGGTTCCATTTAGGCCTGCAGTGTCACAATGGTTCCTGGGAACCATGAGGCCCTGAGGGATCACAGTGGATGGTTTCATGAAGCCCCACAGGTTGGCAGTCTCCTCTTGGTTCCATGAGGGCCCATGGACCCAAAGGGGCCTCTGGATTCTAAAAGGGCCTGGAGTGCCACAGGGCCCCTGTGATCCCATCAGTCTCTGCAGTGTCACCATGTCCCCAGGAAGCCCTGTGATGTCACCATGTCTCCATGAGTCCCTGAGGTGTCACAGTGTCCTCAGGAAACACTGCAGTGTCACCATGTCCCCATGAATCCCTGCAGTTTCACAATGTCCCCAGGAGGCCGTGCAGTGTCACAGAGGAGCAGCACTGGAGTGGGCACAGCACCAGGGGAGGTTTGCCAGCGTTCCCCTCTCTGTGAGACCACATCCGTGGCAATTCCAACATTTCCCTCTCTGTGACACCACAAGGGTGGCAGCTCCAAAATTCCACTCTTTATGACCCCACATCAATGGCTGCCCCAACATTCCCTTCTCTGTCACACCAGAGCAGTAGCAGTGCCAGCATTCCCCTCTCTGTGACACCACAGTGGTGGCAATCCTGACCTTCCCCTCTCTCTGACACCACAGCAGTTACAGCCCCAGCGTTCCCCTTTCTGTGACAACACAGCTGTGGCACCCCCCCTAGTCCCCCTGTCTGTGACACCAGAGGTGGCACCCCCAGCATTCCCCTCTGTCTGACACCAACACAGTGGCAAACCAAAGATTCCCCTCTCTATGAGAAAACTGTGGTGGTAGCTCCAAGGTTCCAATCTCTCTGACACCACATTGGTGGCAGACCCAACGTTCCCCTGGTCTATGAAAACACAGAAGTAGCAGCACCACCGTTCGCCTTTCTGTGACACCACAGCACTGGCAGCCCCAGTGTTCCTCTGTCAGTGACACAACAGTGTTGGCATGCTCAGTGTCCCCCTCTTTGGAACATGACAGCAGTGGCAATACCAATGTCACCTTGTCGATGACACTGAAGCAGTTGTCAGCCCAGTGTTCCCTTCTCTGTGAAACCCCGGTGGTAGCAGACCCAAAGTTCCCCTCTCTGTGACACTGCAGGGGTGGCCATCCAAAGTTCTACTCTCTATGACAGCACTGCAGTGGCAGTTCCAACATTCCCCTCTCTGTGACACCTCAGCATCTGCAGCCCCAGTGTTCCCCTGTCAGTGACATGACAGCAGCGGCAATACCAATGACCCCCTGTCTATGACACCAAAGCAGTTGCAACCCCAGCGTTCCCCTCTCTGTGACACCACAGAGGTGGCACTCCCAGCGTTCTCCTCTCTGTGACAGCATTGCAGTGGCAGCCCCAACACTCCCCTCTCTATGACACTGCAGGGGAGGCAGCCCCAAATGTTCCCCTCTTTGTGACAGCACAGCGGTGGCAGCCCCAGTGTTCCCTTCTATGACACCACAGCAGCCGCCCCAATCTTCCTCTCTCTGTGACACCACAGCAGTGGCAGTCCCGTCGTCCTGATCTCTGTGACACCACAGTGGGTGATGCCTGAACGTTCCCCTCTCTGTGACACTGAAGCTGTGGCAGCAGCACTGGAACAGAAGCAGCAGCCGTGGAACAACAGGGGAGCAGGGGAGGAGCAGAGACAGAGCTCTGGAACAGCAGGAGATGAGCAGTGCTGGAGCTGTGCCGGAGCAGTGGTGGAGCCGTGGTGGATGAGCAGAGGAACTGTGCTCAGAGTTCAGAGGAACATCCCCAGAGCAGCACTGGAGCAGCTTTGGAGCAGCAGTGGAGTAACCATGGAAAAGGTGGAACAGTGGTGGAACAGGAACCATAGCCATGAACTGTTGCCACATTTCCTTTCATAGAGAAAAGCAAGGCACAATTATTCCCAAGGATGTCTGAAATCAACATTCTCTGAAGCTCAGAGAAAGGGAAAACACAATTCTTATCTCATTTGCTGAGCGTGTGTTCTGCCAAAGTAGAATGCAGTATGGAGATCGTTTACCCAAAGTGAGGATATTTTGTTTCCTGGGCCTATTAGGGCCAAAGAGAGTGTGTGTGTCAGACTCTTGGCTGCCAGTCAGGGGAGAGTCACGAGATGAGTGCAGTTCTGTGCAGTTGTGTGAAGAGATGAGTGCTTGGCAGATTCAGTTTAGATGTAATGCATATAGTATAGTATAATAAAGTAATTAATTAGCTTTCTGATATTAATGGAGTCCACCTCTTCATTCCCTCACCAACATGGGAGACACCTTTGATTTACAGTAATGAACATTGGTAGCACAGGAACCACAGCCATGAACAGTGGTGGCACATAGGTGGCACACTGGTGGCACAATGGTGGAACATTGGTGACGCATTGCAAGCTCATTGGTGTCACATTGCAGGCACATTGGTGGCACATTGGTGGCACAGGCCCCACGGCCGTGGAGCGGCACAGGAGATGCCGACGCTGCGGGACACAGAGCGGCTCCGAGCGCTTTGTCCTGCAGGGACTGGCTCTGCACACCAGAGCGATCCCAGCAGGCTGACCCATAGTGGGGGAAGCAGCAGGAATTGCTGCAGGGCTCTGGAAGGCAGGGATGGAGAACATTGAATGGTGACCTGGAGGTTTGATCCTGCTCATTGTGGCTGCTTTTGGGGTGCCAGGACCGTTCCAGTCCATCTAAAGTCATGAACTCAGGAGATACTCAGGACAAAAGCAATCAAACTGCTTTCTTTACTGCAGGGAAACTGTCGTGGTTTGGCCTGGAAGTGAGTTTCTGGAAAAGTCTAGGTCAAACCAATCAGTGGCCAGATTTGAAACTGCCATCTGGTGTGGCCAATGGGGATCTGGATGCGCCTCTGAGAACACACAGGGGTTAAAAGCAGAGCATTCTGAGAGAAACTTCCTCTTTTGATCCAGCCGGTGAGTGAGTCTGACCTCCTCTCCCCTGCCCAGCTGCGTCTGGGTGGGGCAGGGGAGGCCATGCGGCCTGTGGGGAGGGAGGCCGGAGCTCTGTAAGGTGCAGGGGTGGAGGAGACCTGGGATGTCTGGGCAGCCCCCCCAGGAGAGAGTGATAGAGACTGTGCTGGCAGCACAGCCGGCCAGAAGCGGGGGATGCTGCAAGAGAAGGTGCCCGGCAGCTGTGGGAGTCCTGGGCAAACAGAGGCGAAGATTTTAACCCCTTTGTAGAATATGGAAACCTTACAAATACTGATCCTCCTGAATCGGAATGAGGAGAGAGATGAAGCACGACGAAATGGGCAAGTGTGAGGAAAATTTGGAAGAGGTGAGAAGAATCCTAGGTGGGAAGAGATGATGGAGTGGCCTTGGGCTGGACTCTTTCTTGTATAGCCATGGACAGACCCGTGTTTTTTTCCTGTGACCCAGAGACTGTATTTAGGGGGAGGCAATACCTTGGAGTCAAGAGTGAAGCATCGGCGTGAACAAGGACAGCTGAAGAGGGTGTGGAATGCCCTCTGTCTCCATGGAGAGGAAGATCTCTGTTCACGAGGCCCCTCGGCCCCAGGGGATGAAATCTGGGGGGGACTGGTGTCCCAAAGTTGAGAGGTGAAACAGTGGCGAGAACAGAGATTGGGTGAGAAGGGTGTGAGATGCCCTCTGTCTTCAGAGAGGGTTTGAGATCTCTGTTCACGAGGCCCCTCGGCCCCAGGGGGTAAATTTAGGGGGGGACTGATGTCCCAAAGTTGAGAGACTGCTGCTTCTGGAACTGGGTGGAGCATCTTTAAACAGGGAACCCTAAAAGCAGTCCTGGCCCATGTCCAGTGGTGAGAGCGCTGGACGTGGCGGGGGGAGAAGTCACGAGGGCCGATGTTCTCTGGGTGGGGCCATGGGTGACACGGAAGCACAGGAGGTTTTAATTGTGCTTCTGGGGGAAGCCTATGGTGCAAGGGGGGGACTCCTCTCTCTCCCTGATGGATTTGAGAGTTGATTATTTGAGGGGTGGTGAATCTGTGGAGAAAAGGGAGGGGGGAGGAGGAATGTATTTGGAGGGTTTTCATTCTTAGCTTTGTATGTGTTCCTTTCTAGATGTTGTAATGAATAAAGTGTTGTGTTTTTCCTTCCATCCCCAAGTGGGAGCCTGCTTTGTTCTGTTTCCGGGTCACATCTCACAGTAACCATTTTGGAAATACACCTTTCATGGGGGCCCTGGCACTGTGCCAGGGCCAAACCATGACAATCAGGAAGGTTTCTGTATTGGTTTTGGTTCACCATTTTGAGATTTCTTGGCCAATGCAGCAATTAGTCTGTTGGGTTCAGTGTTGGCTAATTACCAGTGCACTCACTAGAATATACTTCCTCATTTCCTGCTCTGAGATATGATTAGGAGAAAGGCAGAGTTTATTAATCGTAACTAAAGGAAAGAGCAGTAAGGATCAGAACAGAGCTTTCAGAACAATTCTCCTCTCCCTACAACCGTTTCCTTCTTCCTGACAATGTGAAGAGACAAATCCAAAAATTTTCAGTCAGTTTACCACCTTTAGAATAGTTTTCTTCAGTTTGCTTAGGGAGAGGATTTTCTCTTTCATGCTATGGAGACTTCTCCATAAGAAAAGTTTTCTCGTAGCTCTCAATTCCCACAAATAGCAGCTGCCCAGAAAATCTCCAATCGTCAAGTCCCTCCCCTTTTTCACAGCTTTTCCCACTGTTGTGTTTATGGGCCATGACAACTTATGGGGTATGAGTTTAAAGATAAGCTGTTTAAGAGCAAAGGTTCTCTTCATCTATTTCTGAAATCATCTTCATTTCTAAGAACAGAGATCTTTTTCTTTTCTCTGTGATGGCACAGGGTCTCATCACTCTTCTGTCTTTCAATGTTCAAAGTTCTCATGGGATCACAGCTACATCAACATTTCCTTACTTTAGCATGTAGGCCTCTGCTGAACAAGTCATCTCCCCATACTTTTCAATGCACTATAGGGAAAAAGAGAGTCTGATGTATCAATTACATCCTTCTCCATGGATTTACAAGAGGATTTCAGGCCTCAGATCAGGGAATTTCCTCATTGTTCCCATCGAGGATTCAATTTTCCCTTCACTGAGCTTGGTGTCTTCATGTGGCTCCTCTGTGTGCCTGCACTTTGTCCTTTTCTCTCACTCGAGGGAGGATGGAAGCACTGAAAGAGTTAATATCTCTCCCGGGGCCTGCAGATGGTTCCATGACCCCGGCCGGGCTGGGTCCTTGCGGCCGGAGCTGTTTTACGATGGAGGTTTCTGCAGCGGCTGCGCTGGGGCTGTGTCAGGATGGGCCGCGCTGGGGCAGGGCCAGGATCTCAGCAGCCAGGCCAGAACACAGCAGCAGCACGGCCGGGGCCCATGGCTTCTCCTCCCCCTGCCCGGGGCTTGCGGGTGACCCCCAAGGGTGGCAGAATCTTGGCTGAGCCAGCCCAGCCCGGGGCTGCTCCTGGGGCCCGGCGGATCCTGGCTGGGCCCGGGCTGGCGGCGGGGCAGGGCTCGGTAGCGCCCAGGTGTTGGCAACCGCAGCCATGGCCCGGCCCGGCCTCAGCCCCGCGGCCTCCCCTGCCCTGCCCGGCAGCCGATGGGGCCTGGGGGGCTCCCTGGGAAGGGGCCCGGCCCCACGGCAGGAGCCGCCCGGCCTGGCCCAGCTGAGACGGGGGCTGGGTCAGCCTTGTTACCTCTTTGCTGGCCAAAAGGGAAAGAGACCCTCCCAGGCTTTCTCATCTTTAACATGTGTCTGCACAGAGGCATGTACAGGTTACTCAGTGGTTTAACAGACTGTAAATTCTCAAAGATAACCACTGAATTTTTTTTGTGAGACACAGAGGAAACTGCTACAGCTTCTCTTATAAGATCACTTCTGTGATGCAAAACCCCCACAACAGCACAGAGCTCCTTTGTCTATATGGAGTGATCTTGTGCCCGAGGCCTCAAAACCCATCCTTGGGAGATCTCTGGGCCCTCTCCAAGGTGTTTTGAAATGAAAACATTCAGCTTCTAGTCTTAGAAAATCACCAGAGGACAGGGCTAGCCTGACCAGTTTTTCCTGGCGACTTTTGTCTTGGAGCAATGCTTGGATATACAGAATTTTGGAGGCCATATTCTAATTTTGGCCATGGTCCCTTGGAAAGAAGGCCAGTTATTTTTCATAGGAAGGAAGGAACAGAGCCCCAGTGTTTCAAGAGCAGATGCAAAGTGACCAGCAGAGGCCAAGGCCAGCCAGGGCTGGCAGGTTTTCTTCTGAGAGATGCCCTTGCATATGGGAAAATATTTTAGGGAGAGTACCACTTTTGGCAATGGGCCTCTGAAAAGAGGGACGCTTCTTTTCCATAGTAAGGAAAGCACAAAACCTCACTGTTCCAGGAGCTGATGAGAGGCAGCCCTTGACATTCCAAGATCAGCCAGGCCTGTCAGGTGGCCCCTGGGAAGCCACGCCAGCCAGACCTGTTCCATGTTCCCCCAGCTCCATGGGGCCCCACAGCGTCCCAATGGTCTCTTGCTTCCATGAGGCCCTGAGGTGCCATAATGCCCGCTTGGTGACACGAGGCCCTGAAGGGTCCTAACGGTCTCCATGGTTCCATCAGGCCCCACAGAGTCACAATGGTCTCTGGGTTCCATGAAGCCCCGCTGTGTCACCATGGCCCCCTGGTTCCATGGGCTCCAGTGGTGCTAAAATGATCTCCTGGGTTTCATGAGGGCCCACAGTGTCCCAGAGATCTCCATGGGAAGGAAAGAACCCAGCCCCAGTGTCGCAGGGGCAGTCACCAGAGGCCAAGGCCAACCAGACTTGGCGGTACTGGCAGATTTTGCCTGGGAGCAACCCTTGGATATACAGAATTTTAGAGGTGCAATCCCAATTTCAGACATGGATGCCCAGAGGAGAAGGACGGTTCTTTACCATTGGAAGAAAATCATAGAACATTGTTGTTTCAGGGGCAGATGAAAGGCAGTCATCAGAGGCCTAGACCAGCCAGACCTCTCTGTGTCCTGGTAACTTTTGTCTGAAAGCAACCCTTGGACATAGGGAATTTTGGAGGTGGAATCCCAATTTCGGCCACTTCTGTGTAGATAAGTGGGACGGTTCTTTTTCATAGAAGGGAAAGCTCCAAGCCTGAGTGTTTCAAAGGCAGAAGAGGAAAGAGGTGGCTCCTGGGTGGCCAAGCCATCCAGACCTGTTTGTCCTGCAGCTTTTGTCATGGCAGAATGCTTGGATATATTCAATTTGGGAGGAGGAATCTCAATTTTGACCACAGACACTTTGAGAAGAAGGACAGTTCTTTTCCATTGGAAGGAAAGCACAGAGCCCCAGTGTTTGGAAAGCAGGTGAGAGGGAGCTCCCAAGAGGCCAAGGGCAGCCAGACCTGTCTGTCCTGGAAACTTTCACTTGGGAGCGATCCTTGATGTACAGAGTTTTGGAGGTGGAATCCCAGTTTTGGACAGGGGCACCTGGTCAACATGGATGTTTTTTTTCTTATAGGAAAGAAAGTGTGAATTCCAAGTGTTCTGGAAGAAGATGAGAGGTGGCCACTCTCAGGCCAAACCAGCCAGACCTGTCTCTTTTGGCACCTTTTGTCTAGGGACTATCCTTGGACATAGGGCATTTTGGAGGAGGAATCTCAATTTTGGCTGTGGAGGCCTGGACAGGAAGAAGAATTCTTTTCATTAGGAAGGAAAGCACAGAGCCCCAGTGTTTCAGAGGTAGATGAGTGCCAGCCCTAAGGAAGCCAAGGCCAGCCAAACTTGTCAGTCCTGGCAGCTTTTGTCTAGGAGCTATACTTGGATATAGGGAATTCTGGAGGCAGATGCCCAATTTTGGCTATGGGTGCCTGGTCAAGATGGATGGTTTTTTCCCATCAAAAAGAAAAGCACATGGTCCCAGTGTTTCAAAGGCAGATGAAAGGTGCCCTCCGGTTAGCCAAGGCAGCCAGATCTGTCTGTCCTGGCAGATTTCATCTGGGAACAATCTTTGCATGTAAAGAAATTCAAAGGAGGAATCCCAGTTTTGGCAATGGGCCCCTGGAGGACAAGGACAGTTCTCTCCAGTAGGAAGGAAAGCCCGGAGCCCCAGTGCTTCAGGGGCAGATGAGAAGCAGCCCTCGACATGCCAAGGTCAGCTGGGCCTGTCAGGTGGCCCCAGGAGGCCCAGCCAGCCAGACCTATTCCCTGTTCCCTTGGTTTCATGGGACCCCACAGTGTCACAATGGTCTCCTTGGTTCCATGAGGCCCTGGAGCGTCACAATGTTCCCCTTGCTTCTGCAGTGTCACAATGGCCCCGTCCTCCCATGAGGCCTTGCAATGGTTTCCACAAAGCCCTGATGTGTCACCATGGCCTCGCGGCTCCATGCACCCTCGCTGTGTCTCAAGGGCTCCTCCGTGACACTCTGGGCTCCACAAGGTCACCATGGACCCTTGGTTCCTTGGAGCCCTTGAGTTCCACAATGGTCTCCTTGATTCCATGAGGCACCAGAGTGTCACAAGGGCCCCTTGGTTCCCCGAGGTTCCATAGTGTCCCCATGGTTGCTGTCAGAGGCTGGATGAGATCGATGTCCCAAGACACCTTGGGATGCTCGGAATGCCCTTGTGGGGCCTGGCCCGGGTCAGGCCTTGGTTTGTGGTGGGACAGAGCCCCGCCCCCAGCCCTGACAGAGCTGTCAATCACACAGCAGGAGCTGTGCTAACCAGCTCTGATTGTCCCAGCTGCCAATCAATCACACACTAAAATATGGTACCTTCCCTGACTGACTGGACAAGCCACTGGCAGTCCCACCCCAGGGGCGGGCCCATGAAGGCCCAGGGGGTTAACAGCCAGAGCACGAGGCCAGCCCCTGCTCTGGATCCTGCCTTGCGCTGGGGTTTCTCTGTCAGTGATGCTGGAACCCAAGCAATTTGTTCCTAAATGTGTGTCTGTCTTTCTGTTTTTCTCTAATTCTTCTCCTTCTAATCCTACTTATCTTGAATATTTTTGGGTAACTTAGCATCTCAATGGTTCAAGGTTTTTAGGTTAAATGTGTGAGAATCCAGGGCACAGGGAATATTTCTCTGTCTGCTATAAGGGGTCCTGCCCCCCAGAGAAACACTGCCTTTAACCTTCACCCATGGAGAGGACTTCCAAGACTTTGAGATATATGAGAATTTGCCAGTGTGAAATAGGTAATAGAGAGTAGTATAGTATGTCACTTGGTTGAGAAATTTAGGTTTTGGGATTTTTAGTATGGTGCAGATAGAAAGCAAGAAGAAGGAATTTTGGTGTAATCCCTGTCTTCTTCTTCCTCTTCATCTACTCCATTTTCTGCAGTATTCGTGGCACAGGGTGATTGGTCAAGGAAAGCACAGTGCAGAGGTTAGGTGGACAGTCAAGGGATGAGTTCTTGGTAGATAAGTAGAAATAATGTACATTTTAAGAGTTAATTGGATGAGACAACTTTGAAAGACCTTGAAACTGTACATTTTCCATCCCACTGAGCCTGGTGTGCACAGCATGAAAAACTTTACGTAAGATAACTATAAACAAGAAGCTGAAGACCAAAAAAGCCCCGTGAGTCTCCTTTTCCCTGGCACCGAACTGCTAAACTAGGGTTTTCCCCATCCAGAGAGCCCCCAGAAGGCTCCAACGTAAAACAAACATCAATAACTGGTGCCCCAACAATGTTTGTAATAAGTTGTTTTTTCCATAAAGTTGTCTACTGATGGGTGTTGTCTTAATTAGCCAAGCATGTGGAATGTGTTGATTAAATGAGCACTGAGGTCCACCTGTAGCAAACCAAGGTCTAAAAGAAGAAGATTGAATAAATGGGTGCCTTTTAGCCCTTAGCCTTCTGATCTGACTCTGTGTCATCTCTGACTCAGCGGTGACATTTGGGGATCTGTGGGGGCTATTGGGGGTCCTTTCTGCACCTCGAGACCCAAAAGGATCTTCTCCAATAAACTTTGCCTGAAGCTCCCACTGTGCCCATGACAGGAACCCCTGTGAGTGTCTGGGACATCCCAGCTCTTTGACAGCCTGGGGACTCCTGGGATGTCACCACGGAGCACCTGTGAGTGCCCGTGACACATCGGTGCCTTGGCAGCCCAAGGTGCCCTGGGATGTCACCATGGAATGGCTGTGACTGCCTCTGCCCACAGGGCTCTTTACCATCCCCAGAAACCCCTGGGAGGTGTCCATGGAGCCCCTGTCTCTGCCTCTGACATTCCAGCTCTTGAACAGCCCGGAGATTCTTGGAACGTCCCCATGGAACCCCTCTGAGGGCCTGTGACAAATCTGATCCTTAGCAGGCAACCATCCCCAGCCCCCTGTTGCTATGGTCAGTTTCCATGGCAACCATCCCCAGCCCCCTGTTGCTATGGTCAGTTTCCATTGCAACCATCCCCAGCCCCCCGTTGCTATGGTCAGTTTCCACGGCAACAATCACCAGCCCCCTGTTGCTATGGTCAGTTTCCATAGCAACCATCCCCAGCCCCCTGTTTCTACGGTCAGTTTCCATGGCAACCATCCCCAGCACCCTGTTGCTATGGTCAGTTTCCATGGCTACCATCACCAGGACCGTGTTGCTATGGTCAATTTCAATGGCAACCACCCCAGTCCCTTGTGGCTATGGTCAGTTTCAATGGCTACCATTACTAGCCCCCCGTTGCTCTGGTCAGTTTCCATAGCAACCATCCCCAGCCCCCTGTTTCTACGGTCAGTTTCCATGGCAACCATCCCCAGCACCCTGTTGCTATGGTCAGTTTCCATGGCTACCATCCCCAGCCCCCCGTTGCTATGGTCAGTTTCCATGGCAACCATCCCCAGGCCCGTGTTGCTATGGTCAGTTTCCATGGCAACCATCCCCAGCCCCTTGTTGCTATGCTCAGTTTCCATGGCAACCATTCCGAGCCCCCCGTTGCTATGGTCAGTTTCCATGGCAACCATTCCCAGCCCCCTGTTGCTATGGTCAGTTTCCATGGCAACCATTCCCAGCCCCCTGTTGCTATGGTCAGTTTCCATGGCAGCCATCCCCAGCACCCTGTTGCTATGGTCAGTTTCCATGGCAACCGTCACCAGCCCCCTGTTGCTATGGTCAGATACCATGGCAGCAATCCCCAGCCCCCTGTTGCTATGGTCAGTTTCCACGGCAGCCATCCCCAGCCCCCTGTTACTATGGTCAGTTTCCATGGCAGACATCACCAGGACCCTGTTGCTATGGTCAGTTTCCATGGCAACCATCCCCAGCCCCCTGTTGCTATGGTGAGTTTCCATGGCAGCCATCCCCAGCCCCCAGTTGCTATGGTCAGTTTCCATGGCAACCATCACTAGCCCCCCGTTGCTATGGTCAGTTCCCATGGCAACCATCCCAGCCCCCTGTTGCTATGGTCAGTTACCATGGCAACCATCCCCAGCCCCCTGTTGCTATGGTCAGTTTCCATGGCAACCATCCCCAGCCCCCTGTTGCTATGGTCAGTTTCCATGTCAGACATCACCACCCCCCGTTGCTATGGTCAGTTTCCATGGCAACCATCCCCACCCCCCTGTTGCTATGGTCAGTTTCCATGGCAACCATCACCAGCCCCCTGTTGCTATGGTCCGTTTCCATGGCAACCATCACCAGTCCCCTGTTGCTATGGTCAGTTTCCATGGCAACCATCCCCAGCCCCTTGTTGCTATGGTCAGTTTCCATGGCAACCATCCCCAGCCCCCTTGTTGCTATGGTCAGTTTCCATGGCAACCATCACCAGTCCCCTGTTGCTATGGTCAGTTTCCATGGCAACCATCCCCAGCCCCCTGTTGCTATGGTCAGTTTCCATGGCAACCATTCCCAGCCCCCTGTTGCTATGGTCAGTTTCCATGGCAACCATCCCCAGCCCCCTGTTGCTATGGTCAGATACCATGGCAGCAATCCCCAGCCCCCTGTTGCTATGGTCAGTTTCCACGGCAACCATCCCCAGCCCCCTGTTGCTATGGTCAGTTTCCATGGCAGACATCACCAGGACCCTGTTGCTATGGTCAGTTTCCATGGCAACCATCCCCAGCCCCCTGTTGCTATGGTCAGTTTCCATGGCAGCCATCCCCAGCCCCCAGTTGCTATGGTCAGTTTCCATGGCAACCATCACTAGCCCCCCGTTGCTATGGTCAGTTACCATGGCAACCATCCCCAGCCCCCTGTTGCTATGGTCAGTTTCTATGGCAACCATCACCAGCCCCCTGTTGCTATGGTCCGTTTCCATGGCAACCATCACCAGTCCCCTGTTGCTATGGTCAGTTTCCATGGCAACCATCCCCAGCCCCTTGTTGCTATGGTCAGTTTCCATGGCAACCATCCCCAGCCCCCTTGTTGCTATGGTCAGTTTCCATGGCAACCATCACCAGTCCCCTGTTGCTATGGTCAGTTTCCATGGCAACCATCCCCAGCCCCCTGTTGCCATGCTCAGTCCCTCGACAGCTCCATGGACACCCCATTGCCAGGGGTGGTTGCCATGGACACCAGCTCAGGCCTGCAGCCAGAGCCCGTTGCCATGGCAACCATTGGCAGTCCCATCCCCAGGGTCACGGGATCCCAGATCCACAGAATTGGCTGAGCTGGGAGGGACCCATCAGGATCCTGGAGTCCAGCTGCTGGCCCTGCACAGGACACCCCAACAATGCCAGCCTGGGCCTGGCAGCGCTGGCCAAACACTGCTGGAGCTCAGAGAGCACTGGAGCTGGGAGCCTTCCCTGGGGAGCCTGGGCACTGCCCCAGCAGCCTCTGGGGAAAAACCTTTTCCTGAGATCCAACCTCAGCCTGCCCCGACTCAGCTGCAGCCGTTCCCTCCAGTCCTGTCCCTGGGCACCAGAGGGAAGAGGTTCCCACAGCCTCAGCCAGGGACCCGCTCCCAAGGCTGTTGCCATGGCCACCAGGGCTGGGACCAGCTGGGATGCTTGGATTCCAGGGGCCAGGGTTTAGGAATGGGTTTCCCCAATGTCCTGCTCCCACTAAAACCACGCTGCTGTTGGCTGCTCTCCCACCTCCCATGGAAAGCACAAAAGGTAAAGATCCTGGGCTGGCATAAGAACAATTTACTGGGAACATCAACGAGATAAAAAACAGGAACAGAAACAATATTGATAACAGAAGGGATAAGAAAAATTATTTACATGGAAAACTACAACACAAATCCCTGGCTCTTCTGGGCCTAGTATTTCATCCTGCCTGGAAAGGACACCCTTGTCCTCAGGCAGAGAGAGAGAGAATCCCTTTCCCTGTCCCTGGCAATGACCCGAGGTGGGAGTGAATGTAATGACATGGCCATGGCCAGACCTTCATGTTCTTCAATCCCACATCATGCCATTGGCAGGGGCAGGAATACAGACGAGTGTTTCCGAGCATGGATCACAGTGAACATAGATCACCAGGGCTCTTCCCAGTGTGGGTTCTCCAATGGTGGATGAAGCTGAAGAAGTGCAAGAAGCTCTTCCTGCAGTTGGGACATTTGCACGGCTTCCCTTACCGGTGCCTTCGTTGGTGTCTGGTCAAGTTGGAGCTCTGGGTGAAGCTCTTCCCACACCGGGGACACTCGTAGGGCCTCTCCCCAGTGTGGATGCGCCGGTGCCTGATGAGGTTGGAGTTGTGCTTGAAGCCCTTCCCACAGTCGGGGGAGCAGAAGGGCCGCTCCTCTGTGTGAATCTGCTGGTGGCGCAGGAGACTGGAGCTGGTCTGAAACCTCTTCAGACAATGGGGACACTCGTAGGGCCTTTCCCCAGTGTTGATGAGTTCATGCCTGACGAGTTCTGAGCTGCACCTGAGGCCCTTCCCACACTCCCCACACTCGTAGGCCCATTCCCCGGTGTGGATCATCTGGTGGCTGATCAGGTGTGAGCTCTGCCTGAAGCTCTTCCCACACTCCAAGCACTTGTAGGGCTTCTCCCCACCATGAAGCTGCCCATGGGCCACCAGCTTTGATCCCTGGCTGAAGCTCTGTCCACCTTCCTGCCTCAGGATGGGTCTTTCCTCCTCAGAGCACCCTAGGTTGGGTTTGCAGGCCCTCCTCCTGGGGGATCTCAGTGCCTTTTCCTCCCTGTTGGATTCCTGCCCCGTGGCGTCGCTCAAAATGGCCTCTTCCACAAGGTTCTGCCGCAGAGATTTGTCCTCCCTGGTCTCTGGGGAAGGCAGGACAAGGAGAGGATGAGATTTGCCTCCATGCCACAGGGAAATGGAAGAAGATCCCCCCAGTGCATCCCAAGATGGCGTTGGCAGAGGGGTTGTCCTTCAGCCAGGGGCCATGCTGGGCTGGAGCAAGAGACAGGGGGAAAGAGGTACTGACTTCCTCCTCACCTCCCTGGGTGTCCTGGGGCATCTTCCTCTTCCTGGCAGCCTCCATCCACCCAAGGTTTGGGAATCAGAAATCCTGGTTTGGGGGAAAATACAATGTATGAGCACACTGGGTTAAGGGGTTCCTCCTGCCCAAGTCCATCTCCAGTGTTGTGACACATCCACAACGAGCCCCTGTGAGCAACCTGCACTCCCAGAGCCCCGAGCACGCTTCCTTAACCTGCTGATGGACAAGGCCAGAGACGGCTCTTTGTGCAGAACTCCAAACGCAGTTTATTGCAATGTAGAGGGTCCAGGGACAGAGACAAAGTGGGGCTGAGAACACAGGGTTTGGTAAGGGGGAAAAGGGGCGGGTCTCAGGGTCAAGGACCAATGGGAAGTGAGCACAGGTGGTGCAGAGGAGGGGCAGCCAACTGGGGAACCAATGAGGTAACAGGGGCGAAGCATTGCAGTAAACCAGGACCAATGGGGGGCAGGAGAGGGGAGAACATTCTCAGGGAGCACATATAAGGAAAAAAGGGCAGCTGGACTGATACCAATGAAGCTCCTGCACAGTCCCTGCTCTCCATTCCTTGGCCCCCTGGGCTCTCCTCTGGGGCTCTTGGAACACCTGGCAATGGAAAACAATCCATTTTGGTGCTCCCTAACCAGGCCACAACTGAAACTTTGTTCCTTTGGCCTGACTGCAGAGACCTCCAGGGCATTTTCTGCACACAGTCCCAGCCCCCAGCGCTTGCTGAAGGTGCTCCCTGCAAATGTCACTGTGCCAGGGCCCTGTCCTTGCTGTCACCTGCTGGGGCTGGCCATGCACAGAGCTCCTGGACTTGCATTTCCAGCTGCTGTGCAGCCAAAGCTGAGGCATCTGCAGCTGCCTGAGTGCAAAAACTGCAATAGGAGCCTCTCTCTCCAGGGTGAAATCTCCCCTCCTGTGCCAGCCCGTGTCAATGCTGCCATTCTCTGCTGCTGCTGCTGGGGCACTGGGGGCTCTGGCTGAGCAGCAAAGGTGAGCCTGAGCCAGGAGCTTTCCTTGGCTGCAGCAAAGCCTCAGCACCCAAAGCCCTTCCCGGCGCTGTGCCTGTGCCAGGAGGGATTGTGCCAGCTGAGCTGACCCAAAATTTCTTCTCCCAGGCAGCTTTAGGAGACATAACATGGAGAACGCAGAGCCCACCCACAGCTTTGCACAGTCCTCCAGAAGAATCCTGTGTGTGAAGCAGCCTGGGAACAGGATTTGGTGCCAGGGAAGGGGAACTCAGAGCTCTTTTCTGCCCTGTGGGCTGAGGCTCTGCATTTCCAATGGCCCTGCAGCTGCCAAAGTGGCCTTTTTGGCTCAGCTGAGAACAGTTCTGCTGAAAACCTGTCTTAAATCTGCTTTTGCTGTAAATGTGCCCAATAAATTCTCATTTTTTGCAGCCCCAGGTCTTGTGTGAGTGAAGGTCTGAAAAGTGAAGGATGGAACAGCTCTTGTGGGGTGGTGTTTTCCTTTCCTTCTTTTGGTTTTTCTTCTTTTGGTTCTTCTTATGTTTGTTTTGGTTTTTTGTTCTGTTTTGGTTTGTTTGTTTGTTTTTATTGTTTTCTTCTTTGTTGTTGGTTTTTTTTTGTTTTTTGTTTTTTTTTTGTTTTGTAGGAGTGGTGGTGTTTTGTTTGGTTGTGATTTTTTTTTTTTGTTTTGGTGTGGTTTTGTTTGGGGGTTTTTTAGGTTTTTTTTGTTTGTTTTGTTTTGTTGTTGTTGTTTTTTGTTTTCTTTTGGTTTGGTTTTAGGTTTTTGTGGTATTTTTAATGAACTCTGTGGCAGTGTGTTTTTCTGAGTTATTTTAATGTTAATGGTTTGATCCATGTACCCCCGTTTTATCCCCTCACAATGGTTTCTCCCAAGTTGTTTACTCCTAAGTTTCCCGCCACCGGGCTGCCACTCAGGAGGCCTGTCCCACTGCTCCACCTTTCATCCCTAATAAGGAGTTGTCAATCCCAGTTATGCTGTCCCCTTTCCCTGCCTGTTAACTCAAGCCCACCCTTTTTATTCTCGAAAGTTCGATGTCACTTACCCTAAGTACAACAGTTAGTTGGTCCCGGAAGCTTCCTCCCTCCCCCGTGATGATTTCATTGGTCCTGCTAAGCTCCTTATTCCTCCCCGCGCGTGATCCTATTGGTTATCTTATGCTCCCCACCCTCTGGGCAAGCCCCCTTTAAAACCTCTGACACACCAATGTTGCTTTGTCACTCGTCACTGACCCGTCCACTGAATAAAACTTCTTTGGATAGCATACGAGTGTCCTCTCCCTCGTCTCTTTGCCTCTGGATCCTCGTGGTATCCTGCTGCAGCGTCACCCACGCCGCTGCTCCAACTGCCACCTGAAAAACCTCGGCTGAGGTTCAGGGGCAGCCCCTCTTGTGTGTCCCTTTGGTCACACAGGGAGCTTGCTGGCCGGCTTTACAAACGCTCCGTGACCGCAGGAGAACCGCAGTTGGCGCGCCACCGTGGGGCTTTCCTCTACGAGGGCAAGCCCTCTGGCTGAACTGTTCGTGTGGCTGAACTGTTCGTGTGGGCATCAGCCCTTGGATTTATAGTTCTGG
The DNA here is from genome assembly GCF_036417665.1 of Passer domesticus. Lineage (NCBI taxonomy): Eukaryota > Metazoa > Chordata > Aves > Passeriformes > Passeridae > Passer > Passer domesticus. Next base: position 2,496,525 of record NC_087502.1, on the reverse strand, counting down.
CAGCACCAACACCCCTGTGTGAGCACGCCGACTTCTGTCCGGTGGTGCTCCCAGGGGAAGAAGACACAACCTTTCCCTTTGCACTTGGGAGGACGTCTTCGGACCTGAGGACCCTTGCTACAGCCTTGTTTCTAGAAGTCAACAGTTCGGTAAGTTTCCCCGGTGGATTGGGGGCCGACCCAGCCAGGAACTCCCTGGGTGGTGGGCAGCTGCGATCCCGAGTGTAGGGACACGCCGCGCGCAGCGTGAGCAGTCTGCTGCTGCTGATTTTCTAGACCCTTTCTGTTTTTTGTTTTCCCCTTTCCTGTAGCAAGTGGGTGAGATCTAAGTTGAGGGACAACATGGGTGTTCGGTTGTCCACTCAGCAGAGGGAGATTTATTCCCAAGTTGTGGGTATCCTACGGGGGGGGGGGGGTGAAACATTTTCTAAAAGGACATTGAAAAAGTTTATTCATTGGATATTTTCTAGTTTCCCGCAAGTTTCAGTTAATGAGATCAAAACAAAACAATTTTGGAAATCAGTTGGTGCGGCTTTGACTGAGGGCACGAAAAGAGGTGACCCTGCAGTCAAGGATGGATTTATGAAATTATTTCTTTTAATTTGGGATATTGTGAAAAATGCTGATCGCACTGAGCAGGAAACTAAAAAATGTCCTTTAACATTGTCCCCAACAGCTCCCAGACCCTCTTGTTCCCCTCCTTCATCCCCTGTACCTCTTTCCCCTACACTGGGTGGGCAGGGGGGAGCAACCCGTCCTCAGCAGACGCAGGCTTGCCACCGTCTCCCTGGCTCCCCCAAGCCTCCTCAGTACCTTTGCCCTGACAGTGCTGGCCACACTGTCAGGGACCTTACCCCTGACCCTTTTCCCAATCCCTCCTTCCCAGTTAACAAACCCAGTTATCTCCAACGAAGTTTTATTCCGCAAAACCTTTTCCTTAACTGCCCCGGAAAGGTACCCCAAAATGGCCGGCACTTTGTAGCCATAAATTCTCCACCTCAAAATGGCCAGCACCTTGCAGCAGACACCTCTCCTCCCCAAAATCCTTTTCTTCCTGTGTCTGTTCCAAACCCCACCTTCCCTCTTGCTAACCCCTCCTCTTCCTTTCCAGCACCTAACCCGGCCTGTCCAAAGTGCCACTGCATTTCTAATGTCCCTTCCCCTGTTGCTCTACCTTCTACCCCTGTTTCTCTATCTGTTGAAGTGTCACCTATTCCATCCCTCCCTGCCACGTCATCTGCAGACTCCACCTCCTTTCCCATTACATCATCTGTTTCGTCCACTGTAAACACCCAAGTCCCCACCCCCCAGCCACAAGTCTCCACCCACCAACTTCCTGTTTCCCACGCCCAGGGTTCCGGTTCCCACGGTAACACCGGTCCTGGGAATCAAGAGCCTATACAGCAGAAAGCAGGGAACAATGTAACCCCTCTGTTCCTGGCCCCAGTAACCTACAATGCCAGGGGAAACCCTAGGTGGGAACCTCTTTCATATGACAGCATAAGAGACCTCTGCAAAGCAAAACGAGAATTTGGCCAAAAAAGTGAATTTTTCCGAAGCGTGTTAAGAGCAACCTTTAGCAATGTCTTAGTCCCTGCTGACTTGAAACGACTGTTCAGTTGCTTGCTTCCACAATCAGAATATAAATTATGGGAAAGAACATGGAAGAGGTTAGCAGGGGACTTCCTTCCGGAGATTTTGCAGAGTGACTCTTATGCTGCCGATATTGAGGGAAGTGAAATCACCATTGACCACCTTATTGGTGAGGGTGATTGGAGCCAGGCACAGAAGCAAGCGGGGGGAATCCCCAGGGAAGTTCTCGATTTATCTAAAGGAGCGGCACAGCAGGCATTTCTTAGCATGCCTTCGAAAGAACCTATAATACCATATGTCGCCCTTAAGCAATCTGTTACAGAGCCATTTACTGACTTTGTTGATCGTGTGAAAGAAGCGGTGGAAAAGAGAGTACAAGAACCTCAATTACAAGAGAAACTGGTGCTAGAGGTAGTGACCATGAACGCTAATGAAGCTTGTCAACGAGTCATCTTAGCTCTACCTGCGTCTCCTCCACCAACATTAGACCAACTGATCGAAGAATGCACCAGAAAAGCAGTTCTTTTATCAGATGATACCACCACCAAGAACCACCTCCAGCCTAATATTGCAGCTGCGACATTCCCACCACAAAGGAGACTTCCCTCGGACACTCCTCAACCGGACTATAGGTGTTTTCACTGTGGCCAAGGAGGACACTTTATCAGCCGCTGCCCCTTTTTGGGGACAGCGCCTCCAAAGGAGGGGAGAGGGGGAGCGAAAGGGGAAGGAGCAGAAGCCGCTCATCAAAAAAACTAAGATTTGAGCGCGGGCCTGCCCCGCGCTGGGACAGAAATGGGGCAGGTCACACGGCAGATCTGTACACCAATACCACCTGCCAACTAAAAACATATGACAAACGGGAACCGTATGTATCGTTTGAGACTGACACAATCTCTCCTTTTCTCTAACCAGGACTGGATTGAGATCGGAGCGGAACCTGGACTTCTCCCACATATTCGACAAACAAAGACCTATCGTCACACTCCGGGTCTCAATTGCAAGCATCTCGTTGTCGGGGACACTAAACACACCCCCAATGAGATTGTAGTCGTTCCAGCGGTCCTAACACTCGACCCGGAGCACTTCACTCTCATGACGCGTTGTGTCCATCCCCCACTCTTCCTGCCGGAGGGCCAGATTATCGCACAGGCCATCCCTATACCACGCTTCATGTGCGATGATCTGGACCTCTCTGTTTTTTACACCGAGGCATTGGGAGAGGAGAAACCCCTCGTGTGGTGTGGCCGTAAGAGCGGGGGGCAGTCCATTCAACTCCAAGGGATGATGGACACGGGGGCAGACGTGACGGTCATTCCACCACACAAATGGCCGCCACAATGGGAGCTGCAAAACGTGAGCAGCACAGTTTCAGGTGTGGGGGGCTCACAATTGGCACAGCAATCTAAGAGCATAGTACAAATTACGGGACCGAATGGACAATTGGCTTCTATACGTCCATTCGTTTTGAATTCGAAGTTTACCCTGTGGGGAAGAGATGCCATGTCTCAGTGGGGGGCCAAATTGGAGTTGCCAGCCCCCCAGAGTTTTTTAGGTGCGGCCACTGAGGAGCGCCCTACCCAAAAGCTCAATTGGCTCACGGACACACCAGTTTGGGTAGAGCAGTGGCCGCTGAGCAAACAGAAATTAAGCGCGCTCACCCAGATCGTGGAGGAAGAATTGGCGAAAGGCCACCTAACTGAGACCAATAGCCCCTGGAATTCTCTGGTATTTGTCATTCAGAAACCGGGGAAGGACAGGTGGCGCCTCCTCCATGATCTGAGAAAAATTAATAATGTCATTGAAGACATGGGATCTCTTCAGCCAGGGATGCCTTCCCCCTCTATGCTCCCCCAAAATTGGGAATTGGCGGTTATCGATATAAAAGACTGCTTTTTTCAAATTCCCCTACACCCGGCAGATGCGCCACGGTTTGCCTTCTCTGTACCGTCCATCAACAGAGAGGCTCCCATGAAGCGCTACCACTGGCGTGTTCTCCCACAAGGGATGAAAAATAGTCCAACCATCTGCCAGTGGTATGTCGCAAATGCTCTGTCTCCAGTGCGCGCCAAGGCAGGAAACTGTTTAATCTATCATTATATGGATGATGTTCTTGTTTGTGCCCCTGACAGCGACCTACTTGCCAAGGTTTTGGAGGACACTATTACAGCCTTGTCGGTGGCAGGATTTGAGTTACAGGAAAAAAAAGTACAGCGCCTACCGCCCTGGAAGTACCTAGGCCTGGAAATTACCAATAAAACCATTACGCCACAAAAACCAGTGATAAATGACAACCCAAAAACGCTACGGGATCTCCATCAATTGTGTGGGTCGTTAAACTGGATCAGACCCTGGCTGGGGCTCACCACGGGAGATCTAGCCCCCCTCTTCAACTTGTTAAGGGGGGGAGAGGGGTTGGATTCCCCGAGGGCGCTGACCCAGGAAGCCAGGACCGCTCTCGAGAAAGTGCAATCTACTTCGGCAGACAGGCAAGCCCATCGATGCCGTGAGGGTCTGCCATTCCGACTCATTATTTTAGGTAAGCTGCCGCACCTCCACGGGCTAATATTCCAGTGGGACACTGACCAACGGGATCCCCTCTTAATAATAGAGTGGGTATTCCTTGGTCACCAACTGTCCAAAAGCATCACCAGGCCACAGGAGTTGATGGCCCAGTTGATCATGCGAGCTAGGGCACGCCTGCGTCTGCTAGCGGGGTGCGATTTCACATGCATTCACCTCCCCATCAAAACATCTACGGGGAGGATGACCAAAGAGACCATAGAACATTTACTTAGACAAAATTAAAGCCTGCAATTTGCTTTGGACAGCTACACCGGACAAATTCTTGTCAACCATCCTGGCCATAGATTATTCAACACCGAATTTAATCTTATTCCAAAAGACATCCAAAGTCGCCGCCCCCTCAAAGCGCTGACAGTTTTTACTGACGCATCTGGAGGGTCCCACAAGTCAGTAGTGACTTGGAAAGATCCTCAGACTCAGCAGTGGGAAGCCGATGTGAAGACTGTGGAGGGCTCTCCACAGATTGCTGAGTTAGATGCAGTCGTCAGGGCATTTGAGAAATTTTCTGAACCCTTTAATTTAATTACTGATTCGGCCTATGTAGCAGGTGTAGTGTCCCGAGCGGAGCATGCAGTGCTCAAAGAGGTCTCTAATCCCATTCTATTTGGCTTGCTCTCGCGACTGATATACCTGGTTTCCCACCGAGAGCAACCCTTCTTTGTAATGCATGTGAGATCGCACACCGACCTTCCGGGATTCATCGCGGAAGGGAATAGCAGGGCAGATGCCCTAGCCGCGCCTCTACAACTGGCTGGCCAACCTAACATCTTCCAACAGGCCAAACTAAGCCATCAACAGTTTCACCAAAATGCCCCTGGTCTGGTCCGCCAATTCCATCTACGGCGCGACCAGGCCAAAGTAATTGTGGCCACATGCCCCAACTGTCAAAAGTTCACTTTACCATCCCTAGGCTCTGGAGTAAACCCCAGGGGCCTCCGCAGTTGTGAGGTGTGGCAGACAGACGTCACCCACATCAGTGAGTTTGGAAGGTTTAAGTACGTCCACGTATCAGTGGATACTTTCTCGGGTGCAGTCTTTGCTTCAGCCCACACAGGAGAGAAAACTGTGGATGCTAAGAAACATCTATTGCAAGCATTTGCCACCCTAGGAGTCCCCTCTACTATTAAGACAGACAATGGCCCAGCCTATACTTCCAGAGCGTTCGGTGAGTTTCTGCAAGAATGGGGGGTTCAACATCGGACGGGGATTCCATACTCCCCCACTGGCCAGGCTGTAGTAGAACGGACACACCAAACCCTCAAGCAAGTCTTCCTTCACCAACGGGGGGATGTCCACACTCTGGCTCCGCATCTCCGGCTTTGCAAAGCCCTATTCACCATTAACTTCCTCAACTGTGCCTATGACAACCCTGATCCACCAGTCCTGCGTCATTTCCAACAGCACCAACAACTAAAAATAAGAGAGAGACCACCTGTGTTAATAAGAGATCCAGACTCTAAAGAGATACAAGGCCCGCATGAACTTATCACTTGGGGGCGTGGATACGCGTGTGTGTCCACGCCCTCCGGAGTTAAATGGGTTCCTAAAAAATGGGTTAAACCCTATACTCCTGTGCAAGAAAAGAACCCACCCGCGAATCCATCTCTAATATTGGTAGAAGACCCAGCAGACGACTCCATTGCATCCAATAGATGGCGGCGCAAAGAAAGACGAAACCCGTAATCCCTTTCTGTAGTGGTACCCGGTGTTTTCCCCCTTATACTCAGTGGTATTTCCTTGTTACATTTTTCTTCTCATTTTTATCCCTGTTCTTTTTTAGGCACCCACCATGGCACTTACAACATCTATTGCCTACACCTGGCTCCTACTGATAATCTCCTGTTGGTCCTCAGTAGACGCGTGGATCGTGCCGCAGCCCAGGAAAAATGTATGGGTAACCCTTGCCCATGCTCTGAACCAAGATCATCTTTGTCTATCCACGCCCGCAGCAGAGAATCCAATGTCGACTTGCCTGGTAGGGATTCCGGCGAAAATAGAGGAATACCCAAATACCTTGAGAGAAATTCAGACAGAAGTAAACACAAAAAATCCACCTAATCAGTGGGCGGAAATATACAGATATTGGGGAATAGTTAATTATGCCCGTACACCAGTGATCAACCCCCTAATTCTGTGGAGAAAATGGGTGTATAACCTCCCATACGCAGACACCGAGCCCCAGGAATTCGAACTACTGGGCTCAGCAAAGGCAGAGTTCTGCGTGCACTTTGAATATCAACCACAATCCCGCGTAGATTTATATGAAGATGTTAAACAGCATAAAATTGAATTCAGGGCTAACACCTGGTGCAAGCACCTGACAGAAATTGAAGCTCCGTCCACTGACAATGGGTATGCTCGCAAATTAGATAAGGGTATGTTCCTCATCTGTGGAGATCGAGCATACCCCGGAATCCCTTCCCGTCTTCTTGGAGGACCATGTACCCTGGGGCGTCTCTCCCTGGCTTCACCCAACATGACCCAAATTCCAATTCGGCAAGCCAAATCAAAAATTGCAAAACGGGGTGCAACACAATTCGATGAACACTGTGACAGCGAAATTTATCATTGGGCTAAGTCAAAAAGAGTTGCCGTCTCCGTTTTTCTCCCCTGGGTGGCGGCAGCTAAAGCATTAAGCGAATTAGGTAATCTTGAATGTTGGGTGACCAGACAGGCGAATTTGACATCGACGGCCTTAAGTAACCTCCTAGAAGATGAGGAAATTACCAGAAAAGCGACATTGCAGAACCACGCGGCAATAGATTTTCTGCTGCTGGCGCATGGGCATGGCTGCCAAGAATTTGAAGGGCTGTGCTGCTTCAATTTATCATCAAGAAGCCAGAGTGTCCACGCGTCTCTCCAAGAAATGAAGGAACTTATTGGCACCATCCAGCAGGAGAATGAAGACTGGTTTAAAGACATATTTAAAAACTGGGGTCTGTCAGGGTGGATGCTTTCCCTGATCAAGGATATTGGTTATTTTGTCGCTGTTATCCTTTTAGTTTCTTTAGCTTTTAGTATTCTGAGAAGGATTATATCTACTGCCCTGTCAAAACCAACGTCCTCCACTGCCAAGATTACCGTCGCTGCAGTCACCACCAGAGAAGAAGAATGGTTTGAAGGCGACCACCAGAATGAAACGAGAGTCTGAAATTCTAAACAAAAAAGGGGGAGATGTGTTTTTCTGAGTTATTTTAATGTTAATGGTTTGATCCATGTACCCCCGTTTTATCCCCTCACAATGGTTTCTCCCAAGTTGTTTACTCCTAAGTTTCCCGCCACCGGGCTGCCACTCAGGAGGCCAGTCCCACTGCTCCACCTTTCTTCCCTAATAAGGAGTTGTCAATCCCAGTTGTGTTGTCCCCTTTCCCTGCCTGTTAACTCAAGCCCACCCTTTTTATTCTCGAAAGTTCGATGTCACTTACCCTAAGTACAACAGTTAGTTGGTCCCGGAAGCTTCCTCCCTCCCCCGTGATGATTTCATTGGTCCTGCTAAGCTCCTTATTCCTCCCCGCGCGTGATCCTATTGGTTATCTTATGCTCCCCACCCTCTGGGCAAGACCCCTTTAAAACCTCTGACACACCAATGTTGCTTTGTCACTCGTCACTGACCCGTCCACTGAATAAAACTTCTTTGGATAGCATACGAGTGTCCTCTCCCTCGTCTCTTTGCCTCTGGATCCTCGTGGTATCCTGCTGCAGCGTCACCCACGCCGCTGCTCCAACTGCCACCTGAAAAACCTCGGCTGAGGTTCAGGGGCAGCCCCTCTTGTGTGTCCCTTCGGTCACACAGGGAGCTTGCTGGCCGGCTTTACAAACGCTCCGTGACCGCAGGAGAACCGCAAACTCCCCCTGTCAGCTCTGGGCAGAGCTTTGTAGCTATGTCTGACACTTGTCTGTGGCACTGTGCAGGTGGCCGGGGGACCTTCCCTGAGCTGTGTGCAGAGGAATCCACATCAGCCCAGGCCGGGCTGGGCAGTGGCCGCTCAGTTCCATGGGCTGGACGCGGCTCTGGACGCTTCCCTTGGAGCGTCTGCAGGGAGGGAACGCTGGGGCTGTCACCGCTGGGGTGTCACAGACAGGGCAACGCTGGGGCTGTCACCGCTGGGGTGTCACACACAGGGGAACGCTGGGGCTGTCACCGCTGGGGTGTCACACACAGGGGAACGCTGGGGCTGTCACTGCTGGGGTGTCACAGACAGGGGAACGCTGGGGCTGTCCCGCTCCTGCCCTGTCCCCAAACAGCTCTGCCAGCATCTTGAGGGGACACAGAGGCTGAGCCAAAGGGTGAGAATTGCATAAGGGGCTGAGATGGGAGGGACACATTGAATCATGGAGTTACAGAATCACAGAATGACAGAATAATAGAATTACTGGGTTGGAAGAGACCTTCAAGAACACTGAATCCAACCCAGCCCTAACAGCACCTCAACTAAACCATGGCAACGAGTGCCACAACTAGTCTTTTATAAAACATATCCAGGGACGATGACTCTACCACCTCCCCAGGCAATCCAATCCAATAATTTATCACCCTTTCTGTAAAGAAAATGTTTCTAACATCCAACCTCTATTCCCGTTGGTGCAGCTTAAGACTGTCCTCTGGTTCTGTCAGTTGTTGCCTGGAGAAAGAGACCAACCCCACTGGACTACAAATGCCTTTCAGGAAGTTGCAGAGTGCAATAAGGTCTCCTCTGAGTCTTCTCTTTTCCTGGATAAACAACTCCAGCTCCCTCAGTCGTTCCTCACAGGATTTGTGTTCCAAGCTCCTCACCAGCCTTGTTGCCCTTCTCTGGACACGCTCCAGCCCCTCCATGTCCTTCCTAAACTGGGGGGCCCAGAACTGGACACAGCAATCAAAGTACAGTGCCAGTCCAGGGCAAGAATGCCAAGTACACCAGTGCCAAGTGCAGGGGAAGAATGACCTCCCTGCTGCTGCTGGCCACACCTTTCCTGATCCAGGCCAGGAGCCATTGGCCTTCGTGGCCACCAGGGCACACTGCTGGCTCATGTTCAGCCGGCTGTCGAGCAGGACCCCCTGGTCCCTTTCTGCCTGGGCACTGTCCAGCCACACCGTCCCCAGCCTCTAGCACTGCAGGGGGTTATTGTGACCAAAATGCAGGACTTGGGACGTTGAGTCATTAAACTTCATCTGATTGGACTCTGCCCATCCATCCAACCATTCCAGGCCTCCCTACAGAGCCCTCTTGCCTTCCACCAGATGGACACACACTCCCAGCTCAGTGTCATCTGCAGATTTACTAATGAAAGACTCAATCCCCTCATCCACGTGGTCAATAAAAATATCAAACAGAGCTGGCCCAGCACAGAGCCCTGAGGGACAGCACTGGTGCCTGGCTGCCAGCTGGATGCAGCAGCGCTCACCAGCACTCTCTGGGCCGGCCATGCAGCCAGTTCTGAACCCAGCACAGAGTGCTCCTGTCCCAGCCCTGGGCTGCAGCTTTTCCAGGAGTGTGCTGGGGGAGACAGTGCCAAAGGCCTTGCTGGAGTCCGAATAGACACATCCACAGCCTTTCCTGCATCCACCAGGAGGGTCACCTGGTCATAAAAGGAGACCAGGTTGGTCAAACATGACCTACCCCTCCTAAACCCCTGCTGGCTGGGTCTGATGCCCTGGCCATCCTGTAAGTGCTGGGTGATGACACTCAGTATAAACTGTTCCATTTCCTTACTAGGTACTGAGGTCAGACTGACTGGCCTGTAATTACCAGGATCCTCCTTCCCACCCTTGTTGTGAATGGGTGTCACATTGGGCAGCTTCCAGTCATCTGGAACCTCAGGAGTGAGCCAGGACTGATGGTAAATGATGGAGAGCTGCTTGGCAAGCTCATCAGCCAGCTCCCTCATCACTCTGGGGTGGATCCCATCTGGTCCCATGGATTTATGAATATCCAGCTGGCTCAGAAATTCTCTGACTGCCTCCTCCTGGATCACAGGGGACCCCTTCTGCTCCCTGATACCATCGACCAACCCAAGAGGGCAGTTTTCCTAAAGGCAAGTCATCTTCCCACTAAAGACTGAGGCAAAGAAGGTGTTAAGCACTTCTGCCTTCTCCTCATCTGCAGTTACTAAGTTCTCTCCCTCATCCGGTAAAGAACAAAGATTGGTCTTACCCTTCCTTTTACCATTAATATATTTGTAAAAACATTTTTTATTATCCTTTACTGAAGTCACCATTTTAAGTTCAAACTGATCTTTGGCCTCCCAGATTTTTTTTCTATATGCTCTAGCATTCCCGTTAAATACCTCCTGAGAGACCTGACCTTCCTTCCAAAGATAATACATTCTCTTTTTTATTCCTAAGTTACTTAAAACATACCAATTTATTGTCCCCTTACCTCTAATCTGCAATATGGCACATATTTATCACAAAGACACAAGAGATAACTGTATTACCACCCAATGAGATGGTAAAGTTTATTAAATGTAGGCACAGGGTAAAGGGACTCAAAGCTGGGCACAGGATATGAGGTGTGACCTCACCAGCGCCCAGCACAGAGGGACAGTCAGAGCCTTGGTCCTGCTGGCCACACTATTGCTGACAGAGACTTCCAGGATGCCCCTGGCATATTCCTCAGCACACTTCCATTCTCCCCCACTCCCCTATGAACTAAAGAATGGACATTTTCCTTGGCCCTCCTTTGTTCTCAATATTTTTTTTTAAAAAACAGTCTTTCTATAGACTTTCACAGCAGCCTCCAGATTAAGTTCAAATGAAACTTTTCCCTCTCTGATGATTTTTCTACAGGAGGTCAGGGCTGAGGGCTGGGACCTATGGTGGGCTGGGTGGGAAAAGCCCTCTGGCACTTTGTCACATGGCTTCCTTGGAGATGTTTATGGAAGGAACAAAGGTGGGACAAGAGAGAGCTGCAGGTCACTGGGAGAGGAAAAAGAGTAGGCAAAGTTGTGAGGGGCAAAGGCATTAAAAAGGCCTTTGTGTCCAGGGGAATCAGCATGGATTCCAGGCCTCTGTGAGAAAGGCAGCTGTGCCCACCAGGCCTTTGTGACCCGCAGTGACATCGTGCCCAGAGGCCGTTGTGATGAGGGTTCATGTCATGACCCTTGGGGCTGCCAGCCCCTGCAGTGGCCACTCCCAGGAGAGCAGCTCTCTGAGGAGGCAGCAGCTTCTCTGGAGGCAGCAGCTCCCCTGGGTGATTGTGGCCAGTGTTCACCAGAGCGCTCCCACAATGCTGAAGAAGCAGGAGACAAATGCCCACGGCCAGCCCCGTGAGGCGCAGCCACTGCTGTACCAGCGGCGACAGGTGAGGGACAGGGATGGAGGGACAGCCTGCAGTGGGACCTGGGGGAAGCCCTGGGACACGGACAGCCAGGCCTGGCACCAGGCCATGCTCTGTGGAGGGGACAGGGCTGGGATGGCCCAGGCACAGCAATGCCCCAGAGGCAGCGAGCCCAGCTGGGAACCCGGCCCAGCCTGGCTGCTGTGGCCAGAACCTGCCTTGGGGCCAGGGCCGGGCCTGCAGGCACATGGGGGACACCGTGCCCACACAGCCAGCTCCATCCCGTGCCTCCTCCTGCTTCCCACAGGTGACCCACGGGCAGCCACAGGCGGCACCTCAGGTCACCTGGACGACCATCACACCCATTCCTGGGGACAGGCCCACTCTGTTCCCCATGTGGTCACGGAGCCCCACCAGGTCCTGCACACGCAGGGGCAGCCAGGAGGGCGGGCGCTCAGTGCCCCGCAGCAGTGTCACAGGGCCACAGAGATTGGCCGTGTTGGACTTGCCACCTCTCCATGGCCCTCAAGTGACACTGGCACCTCCAGGCCAGCCCAGTGTTCAAATATCCAGAACATCCACTGACAGGGTCAAGCTGCCCCCTCTGCCAGCAGCACCTGCAGCAGCAGCCTCTGGATCCTCTCCCAGAGGCACAGCATGTTCTGTGGGCCCCATGGCCAGGGGCCAGCCAGAGCGTGTGCCACCTTCTCCATGGAGCACTCTGGCTGTGGGCAGAGCCCAGGGAACACCCTCCTTGGAGAGGACAACAGAAGGGCTCTGGCAGGGGTCGGCAGCAAGGCAGGGCCATTGCCTGCCACCTGTGACACCTGCACATGGCGTGCCGCTCTGCACTGGGGCCCAGCCGGCTTGGAAGCACCTGGGGCACTCTGCGAAAGAGGGGGGCCTTGAGGTGCAGGAGGGGCATGGTAGCAACATCTACAAAGAGCTTTTTGGAGGCCTCAGGCCACACCTGTCAGCAAACAGGTCCATCATGTCCATCTGCACTCACAATTAGTCAGGTGCCTGCCAAGATATTGATGCAGAGCCCCAGGAGCTGCCCAGTGCTTCCAGCTCAACCAAAGGCTCCACAGAAGAGACAGCAAAGTGCTCTGAGCTCCCGTCCCATGCCCAGTTGGCAGAGCAGAACTCTGTCTCTGGAAACTCACAGCTCTGGGACATTCCTGTAAAGGAGCTGGAGGAAACACTGGAGGAGGAAGAACTCCCAGAAGCACAGGCTGCAGGAGAGTGGGACCAAGACCTGCAGAGTCTGTGGCTTGCCCTGTTCTTGAAGGAGAATGAAGTACAGGCAGAAGCTTCTGCCCTGGCTGGAGACCTCTGGGATGAGGACCCTGGCAAGCTCTGCCCCACATGAGAGCCTAGGGAAAGCTCAGGCTTCTCAGCTTCTCCTTTCTCTGGAGGCTCCTGTGAGGAAAGGGCAACTTGTCAGCCAGCCAAGCACACTGCACTTCACAAGCAGCTGTGCATGGGGCCTGATGATTTGCTGCAAATTACGCATAAAAAGAGGGAGGAGCTGGAAAAGCTGGAGGAAGAGAAAATGTATGCAGAGCTCTTTGGAGACATGTCCTCCTCCATAAGCAATGAAGAAAGCCCCATGACGCCCAGCTGCATCCTCAGGGATCCATCAAGTGCCACCGTGGAACCACCTGCAGACCCCTTGGTGCCACACAGCAGTTGTAGTTTGGCCAAAGACACCACAGGAGAAGCACAAAACTGCTCAGAGCTGTTGTCTCCTGAGCTGCTGGCAGACTTGGGCTCTGACTCTGAGGACTCACCCTCCCTGGAAACTCTGCTGAACGAGCTCCTGGAGGAGTGGGTGCAAGAAGAAGCGGCGGGAGAGAGGGACAGAGAGGTAGAAAGCCCGTTGTCACTCCCGCCACGAGACCAAGATGAAGAGTTAGAGATAGTGGTTTGACTAGGAAGTGAGTTTCAGAAAAAGTTGTGGTCAAACCAATCAGTGGCCAGATTTGAAACTGGCACCTGTTGTGGCCACTGGGGATCTGGATATGCCTCTGAGAACACACAGGGGTTAAAAGCAGAAGATTCCCAGAGGGACTCTCGTTTTTGAGTCCGGTCAGTGAGTGGATCTGACCTCTCCCCTGCCCAGCTGCGTCTGGGTGGGGCAGGGGAGGCCATGCGGCCTGTGGGAAGGGAGGCCAGAGCCCTGCAAGGTGCAGGGGTGGAGGAGATCTGGGATGTTTGGGCAGCCCCCCCTCTGGGAGAGAGTGATAGAGACTGGGCTGGCTTGAAATTTGATATCTTGTGCTGGCACCATGGCCAGGAGAAGAAGGGGGGGCAAGGTGCCCCCAGCAGACCGTGGCTGAGGTTTTAACCCCTTTGATGCTGTGACAATGGAAGCTGTAAAAAACATTGATCCTCCCCAGCTGAGAATTGAGCGGGCATGGAGGATGGGCAAGTGAAAAGAAGGTTTGAGTGAGTGAAGAAATGCCAGCAGATGAGAAGTGCCCTAGATGGAGGAGATGATTGCAGTGGCCTTTTGGCTGGACTTCCCTCTTACATGGCCACGGGACAGAACCAATTTCTTCCTGTAATGTAGACACTGCACCTTGGGGGAGGTGGTTGGCCAGAAGCCAGAAGTGACAAAGCTGTTATAAGAAGTAGAGGGAACAGAGACTGATGGGGAGGGTGTGCTGGAGCCCTCTGCCTTCAGCGGAGAAGGATCTCTGTTCATGAGACCCCCAGGCCCCAGGGGAGTGAATATGGGGGGGACAGGTGTCCCAAATGGTGAGAGGCGGCCACTTCTTGGAACTGGGCAAGGCATTCTTAAAAGGACCTAAGAAGCAGTTTGGATCCATGGCCAGTGGTGAGAGCACTGGACATGGAAGGAAGATGGTCACCATGGCAGATTCTCTTCGGGCAGCTGCCACGTGTGACATGGAAGCACAGGAGGTTCCAACTGTGTTTCCTGGGGAGGCCCATGGTGCAAGAGGGAGACTCCTCTCTCCTGATGAACTGGGGGGAGGTTGTTTGAAGGACGGTATTGGACTGAGAATTGAGTGTTAGAGGGGATTGAGTGTTAGAGGGGTGGGGGGAGGAGGTGGTTTTGGAGGGGTTCCATTGTGGATTGTGTGTGTTTTGGTTTTTTTTTCCCTTTTGTTTCTATGTTATAGATTAATAAAGTGGTTTTTGTCCCCTCCATTTCTGTTTCCTGGTCACATCTCACTGTAACCATTTTGGAAATATACCTTTCATGGGGGCACTGGCATTGTGCCAAGGTCAAACCATGACACCGTACATCCTGGATTGCCCCATCCCAGGGGCAGAATCCATCCCCTGTGTTTGTTGGTCTCCACATGGTTGGTGGTTGTCCCTTTGTCCCCTGTGTCCAGGTCTCTCCAAGGGCCTTCAGGCCTTCCAAGGAGCCAATAGCTCTTCCCATTTTGTACTGGCTGTGCACTGCTCAGGATCCCTGCCAGTCCTGTGTCCAAGCCATTTATGGAGATGTTGGGGAGCACAGGGCCGAGGATGGAGCCCTGCAGAACCCCACTAGTGACTGGTGCCAGCCTGATGCCACCCCAGTCACTGTCACCTTTTGTGCCCAAGCCTTGTGCCCATTGTCACCCAGCACATGGCATGTTTATCCAGCTGGGGCTAGACAGTTTGTCCTGAAGGATCCTGCCAGAGACAGGCTGCAAATCTTTGCTGGAATCCCAGTCTTTTGGGATTTTTTACTGGCTTTCCTTGATGAACCAGATGGGTCACCTTGTCTTAGAAAGAAATTGACAAGCTATTATTTAAACACAAAACTAACTTTATTTACAAATAAACTATGTACAGATATAGTTGGTTTGCCAACCATAATCCTTAGAACAAAGTGATGTCCAGGTTCAATGATGTATGACGAAGTGCTGTGACCAAGCCTGGATCCAACCACACGCAGAGCCTTCTCTGAGAAGAACCTCAGGAAGTCAGGAGTCCTTTCTGCACCTTGTGAATCAGCGGGAGGGTGTTCCTGATCAGTCTGGCCTGAATGTGCCACTCTGGACACAAGAGGCCCCCAGCTCAGCGGTGCCAGCACCACAGAGAGCATCGGGACCCTGCTGGTGATTGCTGCTCCCTCAGCCTGCTCAGGATCAAGCTGGTCTGAGCTGCCAGGCAACAGATGAATTCACAGCCACCTTTCTCCAAGGCCTGAAGTTCTGTGACCAAAACAGAGCCGAGCTGAGTTCCTGTGTTTGCAGAGCCCCCCCAGTCTCCCAGCCCTCGCTCCCCACTCACCTCTGACAATCAGAGCAGGCACCTCCGTGCTTTGGTCCTTGACATGCCGCATGATGGTCCCTGGGCACAGAGCTCTGTCAGCCCCTGCTGTTCCCCAGCATGCTCCCAGCAGCCAGGGCCCACCAGTAGCCTGGATGTGGCACTGGGCAAGGGCTGGGGCAGACAGGAGCTGCCCAAAGTGGCAGCCTGGGCTGGGGCTTACCAATGAACCTGATAGTCGAGTCTCGCACGCATTCCTGAGGGTCCTTCAGGTACTTCAGGCTCTGAAGAAGGTACTGCTCAGCCCTGCTGCTGTCTTTTTTCATCTGGAGAGACCATAGAGGTGTGAGCATTGGCACATACCCTCCAGGTGGCTGGAGCAGCCCCTCCTGCCAGCACCTCCATCACCAAGAGCCCTGTTCCCTCCCACTGGGTGCAGGAAGGGGAGATGGGCCTGGAGATGAGCCTGGAGAAGAGCCCTGTTCTTGAGCCAGGAACAAGGATGCAGCTCCAGGCTGTGGGGTCTCTTGCCTAGGCCCAGCTGCAGAGCCCATGGCCTGGCACAGTCCCTGGGGTGCATCCTCACCAAGCACTCAGCCATCTTCCAGGTCTGCTGTGTCTTCACCACATGCTTCATCTCCTTCCACTTGAGGAGCTCTGCGATGGCAAGGAGGGCATTCCTGGAGGCCTGTGGAACAGCAGAAGCTGGGACATGACTCCAGGGCCTGGGAAAGGTGCCTCTGCCTTTAGGGAGCTGGGACACGCCCCTGCCAAAGCATCTGGGAATGGCCTTTAGGTGCAGGGATAGAGGCTCAAATCCCTGCTCTCCAACACCTTTGGGGACCACACAGCACACATCCCACACCTTGGTGGTGCTGGGCTGGGGCTGAGCCCTGCTGCAGTAGGCAGGGCAGGGGTTGGGAATGGCCGTGCCAGCTTGTCCAGCCCTGCTGCACTGATTCTGCAGGGACCCTTCCCAGGGTCTGTGCTGGGGGTGCTGCCCAGTGCCCCGGAGCCCCAGGGAGTGTCAGCCACCCCTCTCTGTGTCACTGCTCAGCCTTGACATCAGTACCTGGCCCACTTTGGGGGCCTCGTCGTTCATGCGAAGGATGAGCGGGGCCAGGACAGTGTGCACGAAGTTCTTCATCCACTTCTTCTCCTTCCCCACCACTGTCCTCACCAGGTCTCTGAAGGAGCTGATGCAGCTCTCCCGCACCCAGCTTTCCTCCTGGAAGGAACAAGGAGAGGTGAGCTTGGGAAACAGCAGCTGCCACCCATAATGAGGGGTGTAGCAAGAGCCTGAAGGAGAGATGTGGGACTTCAGGAGGCTCTTCAAAATGCAGTTTATTGTACCCAAGATGTTACAGCCGTGCAGGGTCATGGGTGACAGAGCCTGTGCCTACAGCTGTCTGCTCCAGCAGTAGGCAAGCCTGAAGACCCTTTAATTTTGGTTACATTGCATTATATACTTTTCTTTGCTTAATAGCATCTTAATACAGAAGAACCAATCTATAGCTTAACTTTTACCTATAGCCCATCATAACTACTATAATTACCATATTCGTGTTACTATTCTCCAATCACTAGAAGTTAGTATGTTACAGTTTAAGTTAGAAGTTGTTTTCCAGTTTTCTTGCAGTGGAAAATTTTGAGACCTTTTTTCTGCTTGCGATGTTGGCAGTCTTGTTTGCCTGTGCTATCTTTCTGCTTGGTAAAAACATCTTCTTGTTTGAGGTGGGTTTATCCTTTGCTCTAAGTGATAAAAATCCCCTTCTAACTAACATACCCTTTGCCTTCTTAGTTATCCAGTAAGAGTGGCTGGGCAATTCTTTTCTTCTGTATCAAAACTTGCTTCCATCCCTATTTCATTCTCAAGTTCTACATTCAGAAATCTTTCTGCCAAGCATCCATATCTGTGAGACTTTCTTGTCAAACTTTCATCCTTCCCAGCAGGGTGTGACAGCAGCTGAGGTGAGGGGCGATGCTCGGGGGCCAGATTGCAGAGTGGGGAGAAGCAGAATCCATGCCGGGAGAGCCCAGGGGAGCGGAGCCTGCCCCGAGTGCTGCTGTCACAGCCCAGTGCCCCTCTCAGGGCTCGGGCTCACATTGGCCTCACCTCATCAAAGTGGTACCAGAGTATCCTCGCCAAATCTGCAGCAATGGAACTGGCTTCGGTCCTCTTCAAGCACTTCATCATGTTCTGGAGGACCATCAGGGCCATCATCACCAGAGACGTGCAGTTCTGCCGCAACAGGTTCATCAGGTCTGGCAGCAGCACCTTCATTTTTCTCGCCTGCAGGAAAGACAGTTTCCATTTGGTGAGCCCTGCCAGTCAGGGAGGCTGTTTGGAGCCGTGAGCCCTTGTCCTGACTCCCAGGCCAGGGTTGAAAGGCTGGCTTCCCCGTGTGTGCCCCGGACAGCACCCTGCTCACCCTGTCCTCTCTGTTGGACAGTGTGATGAGGGCCCTGAGCAGCAGGGAGGTTATCTCTCTGTCTGTGCTGTTGGCTGAATACAGCAGAAACCTGCAGGTTTTGTACAATGGAGCGAATTCCTCCTCTTGCACATCTTCGGAGGCCAGCAGCTGAAAGAAACCCTGCAGTGAGCAACTTTGCCCCTGGCAAAGCCAGCAGGGCTCCTGTGGCACAGCTTCTGCTTCCCCCCACAGCTGAGGACAAGGGCACCAGAGCTTTTGCTGCTCACTCACAGCCAAGTAAGAGAGGCGGTCGTTTTCAGGAAAGGTGCGGAAAATGCCATTCTTCAGGTCCTGGAGTTGGACACGAAGCTCCTTCAAGACCTTCTCTACCGTCTGGGGCACCGAGAACATCACCTCCCACAAACTGAGGGCATTCCTGCAAGGCAGAGCACTGTCAGCAGGGCCTGGGCCAGCGCTGCAGGATGTGGGCTGCCTGGGGATCCTGCCCAGGCAGGCAGGAGATGCCTGAGGAGCAGCGTGCTGGCTCTGGGCTAGCTCTGGCAGGCCCAGCCAGCTTTGGCTGTTGCAGGCCTGAATGACCCCCATCAGGGCTGGAAAGCATGGTGGGATGGGGGGCCTGGCTCCTTGGTGGGGTCCTGCAGTGTTCTTGGGTTTGCCAGCCAGAGGGTCTCAGGGTCCCTCTCCCCACAGGGGCTTTTGGCACCAGTACCTATCTCCTCGTGGGGCGATCTGCAGCAGTGTTGTGACCACCTGCCCAGGACTCCTGTCAGCCACCAAGAGAAGCAGGCAGTGGAGGGTGTGCTGGACTTGGATGTCCGTGACCAACCCAGTGTGGTAGATGTGGCTCACGATTTTTGGCACCTGGAGGGACACAGGTGAGGATGGTGCTGCCACTGGAGCCGAGCTGCCCTTCCCATCCCTCTCTGCTGCCTCAGGGCAGCTCCAGGTGCCCAAAACATCTGGATTTGGGAGGGATGGAGGGAGGCAGGAAGCCAATATGGCAGGGCAATCCAGACACAGGCCACTTACATCCATCAGCCACCAGTCAGGGTCTCTCCCAATCACCTCCAGCATGCTGAGAGCCACCTGATGATTGCAGGGAGATGAGTAGCGGAACATCGTAATGGTTGAGAGGATGATGTGTGTCCTCTCAGAAGGTCCCAGGTATTTTCCAACAGCCTGTGGCAGGAGGGAAAGGAACCCTGCTGATTCTGGGCCCCATTGCTTACACAAATGCTGTGGACAAGAATCCCAGCAAGGGGAGCTCTCGGTACCTCGATGAAGTCCTTGGCATTAGGAGAATGAAGTGAGGAGCTGATCCCATCTTCCCAGTGGGCTTGGAGCTGTGCATTGTCCTCTGGCAGTGTCACACCTGAGGAGTGGGGAAACTTGGACACATCAGTGAGACACAGCTGCTGTGCCAGCAAGCCAACCACATCCTTGCTGGACTTCTGGATGCTAAGAATTTTAGACTTTCTGTGCTAACAGTCTTACACCCAGGAGAGCACTACATCTAACCTGAGGCCGTGAAAAAGACTTCCAAAATTAATTGATAGCACTGGGATTACAGGTGTATAGTTAATTAGAAATGTGTAATATCACAGGCTAGAAAACATAAGAGTTGAAGGTTTTAGAATACAGAAATATATATAGGGCAAGATAGAAGTTTTAGGGCAGAGACAGGTTGTTCTTCTTGACCTTCTTCCTTCTCCTTCATAAGTTTGAGTAGTATTTTGTAAGTGGACAGAAAAGTTCGCATTGCGGACTTCAAGTGATTAGTTATTAGCTTAAAAGAGAAAATCATTTAGGTGTCATTTCTTAATTAGATATTTTAGCCTTAAGAGACCTTGTGATGAGAGATAACCATTTTTTGCCTTGTTAATGAAAGACTACAGAAGTCACTGCCTGTGAGACTGGAAAATTGATAAATTAAACACAAGTCTTAAATGAGTCTAAACATGAACTATCATCTCAAGTACCTTCAGTCTTGATCTCAACAGAAGAAAAAAAAAGCTGAAAACCAGCACATCCTGACAGAGTTTGGGAACTGGGAATTGCTGGGGAGGAGTTGGTTGCAGCAGGAGGTGGTGCACAGGTGTAAAGGGCAGCCTTCCTCCAGTGTCTCCAGCCAGTGCTGCTGGCCCAGGAGGCTGCGAGCCCCTGGAGCTCTGCATGCAGCCCCCAGCTGCACTGTGGCTGCAGTACTGGTCAGGGGGAAGGGCCCGTGGGGCTGGCGTGTGGCAGGGAAGGACACAAGCTCTCCAGGGCACCTGGGGAATGGGCGGAATGGGGCTGAGTCCTGTGTGGACGAGCAGCTCAGCTGCACAGGACCATCAAGAACTTGGGACAGAGAATGTGGGGAAGGAATAGAGATGATAGCCGTGATAGCCGTGCTGGGGACATGGTAGCACCAGCACCAGGCACAAGGGTCCATCAAAATGCCAGGGAAGACCAGCAGATAGATCAGGGGGTGTCACTGTGCAGGGGGATGCAGCCCAGCACAGCTTCTCTTACGTTGCTGCTGACAGATGAAATTGAGGAGGGCGTAGAGAGCATCCAGAGCCACATGGTTGGTCTTTTCTTCCTCAAATGCCATGAGGATGAGACGTCCAAACAACTTCCCAAGGACTGGGATCTGGATCTTTCCACAGGCATCATCTCTATCCTCATCTTGACCAGCCTGGGGGAGGCAGGCAGAAGAGCAGAATGGCTGAAGAAGAGCAGCTGAGGCCAAAAGCCTGACCCACACAGTGTATCCCAGGCTGGAGGTGGCTCAGAGCTTGGTAGGGTCCTGCAGGCCCCATCTCAGAGAATCACTGGACAGCAGCCCCAGCAGGGAGAGCTCCCTCCCTGCTCCTTGGGCAGTCCCATCCGACAGAGGGCTGGGGCAGAGCCGGCTCCTGGCTGGGAAGCCCAGGGGAAATGGAGGGACCAAGACCTTTCAGCTCAGAGCCTGAGCCCAGGCTGGCCTTGAAGGCACCTCGGAGCTGCAGCTCTACTGGCCATGGGGACAGGGAGATGGCTGGAGGGTGCCTGCTCCTCACCTCCAGAGTGGAACAGCTGGCCAGCCAATGGCTCAGGCTGCAAATCCTCTGCAAGGCCCTCTCCCGCACAACGGCTCTCTCAGAGCTGGTGAAGGTGAGCAGCACCTGGGCACAGAGAGGCTTAGGTGAGCCCTGGGAGCAGACACCAGCTCCTGTGGGATCAGCGTGGCTCTCTCCTCCTGGGCTGGACTCCTACCATCCTTCAAGGCTTCCTTTCACCTCGAGCTCAGCCTCAGGAGGCTCCTGTGCCTGGGACAAAGGCCCCGGGCCAGCCTTGTGGCCAGGCAGGTGCCACTCTCTGCAGCCCCTGTACTCCAGCTGAGCCCCAGGGCAGGGCAGCACCCTCCCTGCAGTGTGCTCTGCCTGCTCACAGCTGGGCTGAGGACCATCCAGCCAGGAGTGGGCAACCCCCCCAGGGTAAGGAACAGTGCCCAGACCCCCACTCTCTGCACAGGCCAGACCTCCAAGACGTCCTGCAGCACCTCGCCAGATCTGAGCACCACAGCCTTCAGCATGATGTCCATGGCATCCACGGTCTGCAGGGAAGACAGAGAGTGATGGCAGGGATTCTGCTGCCCCTCCCACCCTGGAGACTGATCAGAATTCCCAGGGCAGGATGCCCTCACTGCCTGGGAGATCCAGGGACAGGCAGTGTCCTGCATGCACTAGCCTGTGATGCTGGACATGGCCGAGCCCTGGGAAGGGGATGGAAGGATGAGGGTCGGAAAGCAAAGCAAGAGCCTGCCGTGCCTTGGATCTCTGATCATGAGGCAGCATGCGGTGGCTAAGAGCAGCCCAGAGGGCCTGGGGTTCCTGCAGCTCACCCAGCACTTACCTGAGTGTAGAGAGAAGCCTCCAGGCCCGTCATTTCCTCTTCTGGAGGAAGAAGAAGAACACTCCGAAAGCAGGAGCTGATCAGCTGTGTGTTGTCCAGCAGCTCGGGCAGCACAGAGCTGCAGAGAGAGAGGTTCCAGTTGGATACTGCTGATGGCAGCAGCATCTCAGGGCCTTGTGCAGGTGGACACAGAGCGTCCCTCAGAGGCACAAGCAGGTACCTCAGTTGGGTGATGGCCAGCATGGCAAGCAGCTGCAGCTCTGTGCGCATCTGCTTCTGGGGCTCCTCGCTCAGCAGCGCCTGTGGAGCACAGCTGGGCTGGGACCTGGCAGCTGCCAGCACCCAGTGCCACCAGCTCCTCACCCTGCACAAGCACTGCCCTCACAGGGTGCTGGGGCTCCCCAGGTGTGCCCTCACCTCGACCTTCTCTGCCAGCTCATGTCTGCGGCAGAAGCACTCCAGGCCTGCTAACGAGCCACGGTTTGTGGCGCTCCTGCACAGGCTGCGGATGCTCTCCAGGAACTGCAGCTTGTCATCCTGCATCTGGCAGCAAAGGACAGAGAGACTATGGGGTGTCTGAGAGGGGACACATGGCCAGCAGGACCAGAGCCCCGGGGGAGTACAGGGCACAGCCACCAGCCCATGGACTGCATTTACCGGGCAAGAGAGCCTGACAAAGGTCTGGATGAATGCCATGGCTTCCTGCTCCTCCTCACACACAGCTAACCCAGCGGCATCTAACAGAGAGAAGGAAGGGCTGCAGAGAATCCGGCAATGGCAGAGAGCAGGGGAAGATCTGCCCTCCACCCAGGCCTGTGCCTGTTCTGCTGGCACAGCCTTCCCAGGCGGATCCTGGCTGGAGGGTGCCCAGCAGAGGAGCTGCCATGCTGGAGCACAGCATGGAGGGGAAAGCCCCAGAGCCTTGGGCTGAGGAATGCACTGGCAGAGGGACAGCAAAGGTGCAGGGCCTCATGGCATCCCTGCCTGCTGCCGGCCCAGCCGCGGCTCACTGCCCTCACCCTAGAGCAGGAGTTGGGGCCCCTCTGCTCACTCCCTCCTTGGCAGAGATTGTGCTGGGGCTGGCATTCAGCCCTGAGCAGCCTCAGCCTGAGGCATCACAGCCAGCCCTGGGCTGCTGTGAGCCAGGGAAACAGGCTGGGCTCCCAGCCCTGCCCAGCCCAGCAGGGCCTCTCACTCACCCGTCTGCAGGGGCTGCACCATTGTCACCTCGTAGGGCTCCACTGGGGAGCTGCTTTCCTGGGGACCCCCGTCCTCCTCCCAGGCCACCCTGGGCTGGCTCGGGGCTCTCCTCTCCATGCTTTGGTAGAAAAGAAAAGTCTGGTAGTGGAGAAAGGGGAAATAAGAATCGTTTGTGAAAATCCTCAGCACCACGGGGCTGCTGAAGAAGCAGGGAAACTCTGGAGCTTGTGTGTAGAGGCTCCTGGCCAGCTCTGTATTCCCAAACTATCCTCTTCTCTCCCTGTCCAGCTGGACACTGACCACAGGGCCAGCAGTGGGGTGTCACAAAGGGCTCCCCTGTGACACAGCACCTGCCCCCAGAAATGGATCCAGGTAACCATTGACATGGAACCTGCCCCCAGCAACAGGCCAGGGACCCGGGCAGGGAGGCTCTGGCTGTCCCTGGGGGCATGGGCACAGCTCAGTCCTGGGCACACAAAGTGCTCCCAATGGACTTCCAGGCACCCTTTGCCCTCCTGTCCCCTCCGCACATCCCTGGTGCCCTCCAGCATGCCCCAGAGCCCTGTGTTCAGACACCCCCACATGCCCCCAGGATGTCCTGTGTGAAAAACAAGGTTCACTCTCCTGTAAAACATTCAAAGTTTAATAAAGGACAAGAGGAGACAAAGACAAGAAAGCAAAGATTTACAGCTGGGTGCATCTTGGCACTTAGCCAAGCGCACACCTGGTGTTTTGGAAACACCCTTTAGATACCATTTCTACTGCATCAGCCTATTCATAAACAATTATGCATAGTAAACTTTTCCCAAGCTAGCTTACATATTCCAAGAACTGTTTAGAATGGCTCCTCCTTAGGTCTGCCTTTTTAGAGCATGTGGATTCCTTGGCTGTGGTTTTAGTCCTTTTTTATCATCACCTTCAGTTCTGGGCCTTGGTGCATACTTTCTACTGATGGCAAGTGTTGATAGTTGGCATATCTGTACAGGTGTCCTCATCTTGTGTTCTTTGGGTTTTATCCCATTCAAGCAGGCATTTTAACACAAGCATACTTATATCAGCTATTTCTAAGTTTCAGTAAACAACAGAAATAAAACTATATCTTTATAGTCAAGTTATTTTAACACCACACATACAGAATCCATTTTAATATTTGTGAAAAACCAATATTATAATACATATGGTCTTAGGTTGGAAATGGGTGTGTGCATTCTATTGCTATCTGTGGAGCAGTTATCTTCTGTTCATTGGGCAGTTTTCTTGATCTCTTCCACAACCAATCCTCCAGAAGATATCTTCTGTTAATGGGCCACTGAGTGTCACTAATATAATTACATCATCCCACTGGGAGATGCTCTGCCCAGAGGGAGGAGCCAAGCATTCCCACCTGGATAGCATCTGAGATTTGCAACACCACAGACAGCCTTTTCCCACTGGATTCCCAGAGGAGCAGCTCTCTTCTCCACTGGATTCCCAGAGGAAGCCCAGGCCCATCTACACTGCCACTGGACCTTCAGAGGAAAACTCCGCCCTTCTACAGGATCACTGCTCCAGCAGAATCACATCTATCACTGCAGGAGGGCTGCAGCCACCATTTAATGGGACTGCTGCCAACACCCTGACCAACGGGGTGTCAGGTCGTATTCTGACTCTGTCAGTGTTGTTTTGTATTACTGCATTGTTATGGTTTTTTAAATTTTATTTTCTTCCCTAATAAAGAACTGTTATTCCCATAACAGTATTTATTAGGGAAGAGCTCCCTATCTTTGGGAACTCCCATATCTTTATTAGGGAAGAGCTCCCATATATTTGCCTGAGAACCCCTTAATTTCAAAATTAAAACAATTTGGAGGGAGGGGGTTTACATTTTCCATTTCAGAGGAAGCTTCTGCATTCCTTAACAGACACCTGTCTTTTCAAACCAAGGCAGATTTCTATAACAAACCCCCCTCTTATTCTTTATAAATTATTTGGCTTGAGTAATATTTCTTGTCTACTTGTATGTTTTGGACTATGCTGGTAATTAGCCAAATAAAATGGGATTAAACAAGGAAGAAATATCAAACCATCTGTAGCACATAAAAGGAAGAAGCCTAATTTCTTCCACCATTCTATCCCCAATGCATTGCCCCACTAGCTAGATTTTCACATTGGTTCCCAATTTTGGACCAGTACCTGGGTTATTTTTTCTGATATCTTTTGCTATTTCCAGGATGACATCCCTGTTCTCATCTATATTCAACAATCTGATATATTATAAACTTTCCACAAGCACCCACTTCTTTAGCCAATAACCTAAAGCCAATCTATTTTGATACACTATGGTTTTTGTTTGGCTTTGTTGACTTGGTATTAATTCCGATGCCTGAGCACTTCTGTTTGTTAATATCTTGAAAACAGCTTGGAGTCTTATCATAGAATTCAGCACATAAATTTGGGTTAATAATGAGTTAGATTGCTGTGCTGGTTTTACCTTTTTGTTTACTAATTGTTTTTTTCCCGAATCTTGAACTACACCCCTAAGGGCAAATGGGAAACAAATCCATCTCTCTCCTTTTGGATATTCAATTCCCAGTCTATAACCACTTTTTCCTAAGTTTCTTACAATCCAATATTTTTTCCTGTTTTGCCTACAGGTACTTCATTTGGATGGGTTATAACAGTGCCTGTTGACATGGGGGTGTGCAATAAAAGAGGAACTTTGGTTTCTTTCTATGTAATGTTTTCGGTAGCATTTGTGATGCAATCTTGCCATTATCCCAAAAGGGAAAAGACAAAAGATGAGTGACAGAAAAAAGAATAACTGAGGTCTGGTATGGCTTATACCCCCACCTCCCATGCCCATGGGGTTGCAGCCTGTTGGAACCCTGCATGCTGAGAATTTTAGATTTTCTGTACAGACAGACTCTGACACCCTGGAGAGCACTGCATTTGACCTGAGGCTGTGGAACAGGCTTCCAAAATTGATTGATAGCACTGGGGTCATGGGTGTGTAACTGGTTAGAGGTGTGTAATATCACAGGGTGGAAAATTTAGAGTTTGGGTTTTAGAATATCGTAATAAACATGAAGCAAGATGGAGGTTTTAGGGTGGAGACAGGTTGTTCTTCTTTACCTTATTCTTCCTTCTTCTCCATGTGTTTGGGTGGTCTTTTGTAATTAGACAGAAAGGTCCATACTTTGGGCTTTGAGGGATTAGTTATTGTGTTAAAAGGGAAAATAATTTAGGCTAAACTATCCAATTTCTTAATTGGATAGTTTAGCCTTAAAAGACCTTGTAACAAGAGATAGCGAGCCATTTTGTGCCTTGCTAATGAAAGACTGAAGAACTCATGGCTGTGAGGCTGTAACATTGATAAGAAATAATAAACACCTGAGTCTGAACGTGAACTATTGTCTCAAGTGCCTTCATTTCTGACCTCGACAGAGGTAGAAAAAGGAAGCTGAAAACCGGCAGCAAGCCATTGCAGGTGTATTTGATCTTCTCGGTGGCAAGTACAGTGGCCAACCCGGTCTTGCCCTCTTTTTCCCTTGTCACTTCCTTTTTCCTAATTTCCAGGCAAATAATTTTTGACATTTCCTTAACTGTTTCCCTCCATTCCTCAGGTATCTCCCATTCAACAGGCACTAATAATTCCCATCTACAAAGCAAAGTTATTATTTCAGCTGTTTCTGGTGTTTGGATAGCAGGACCAATTAGGTCCAGGTGTAACGTAACTTTCTATAAAAGCAATGGGTCTCTTAATAATGATATATAGAATAAAGAGATTGGTCAGCCTTCTGTGAGTCATAGAGTCAATGCTAATTGTTACCAGTTCAGGCACGCCCTGCTGCGACACTGACAAGACACCAGGCAGCCACCAAATCTGCTCTGTCACTGCCCTCCACAGCTGGACCCCCATTTTGTACTGGCTGTGCGCTGCTCAGGATCCCTCCCAGTCCTGTGTCCAAGCCATTTATGGAGGTGTTGGGGAGCACAGGGCCGAGGATGGAGCCCTGCAGAACCCCACTAGTGACCGGTGCCAGCCTGATGCCACCCCAGTCACTGTCACCCTTTGTGCCCAAGCCTTGTGCCCATTGTCACCCATCACATGGCAGGTTTATCCAGCTGGGGCTGGATAAACACTTTATCCTGAAGGATCCTGGCAGAGACAGTCTGGAAAGCCTTGCTGGAATGCAGATTCTCCACCTACACCCCGTGGGCAGTCAGGGGGTCACCATGTCCCAGGAGGAATCCGAGACGCGCTGGCTCCAACCAGGGCTGGCCTCGTCCTCCAGGGCTTTGCAACAAGTCCCAGGAAAATCTTTTCCAGGATTTTTCCCGCAAGTGAGACTGAAAGGCTTGTACTGGTCCCATGCAGCTCCTGTACTGGTCTCCTATTGGCCTGTGCTGGTCTTTAATGTTCCCTTACTGGTCCCGGTCTGTTCCGTACTGGTGTGTACTGGTCCCATCCTGGTTCCATATGGGTCCTCACTGCTCTCATCCTGATTCCATACTGGTCCTGCAATGGCCCATTCCTGGTCCAGTACTGGTCCCACACTGGCCTGTACTGGTCACATTCTGCTCCTGCAGTCACCCACAGTGCTCTCATACTGGCCCAGTGCTTGCCTGTAGTGGCCTATACAGCTCCTTACTGGTTCCCGTACTGGTCCAGTACAATCCAGCACTGGCTCATGCAGGGCTCTGCTGGCCCCATGCTGCTGCCATACTGCTCCACAGTGTTTGTACAGTGCTCACACTAGCCCTCACACTGGGCTGTACTGGCCTGCACTGGTCCCACACTGGTTTGTGCTGTTCTCTACTGGCTCCTACTGGTTTGTACTGGCCTGTGTTTGTCTGCACTGGCCCATCATGTTCCAGCAGCAGTCCCATAAAGGTCCTGCATTTGCTTGGCTTGGTCTCTACTGGTCCCACACTGCCCTGTACTGGTCCTACATCAGTCCAATCCTGGTCAAGTACTGGTCCCATCCTGGTGTCATACTGGTCCCATGCTAGCCCTACTGGCTGCATACTGGTCCTGTGCTGGTCTAGTACCAATCCCTTCCTGTTTCCATACTGGTTCTTACTGGTCCCATACTGGTTCAATACCAGCCCTTTTAATCATTTTGGAAGCAACTGAGCCATTTGGAGTGGGATTTGAATAATTTTGGAGCTGCTCCATTTTTAGGAGTTATTGAAAAATTTTGAGTAATTGTGTAAGTTTGAGTGATTATTCAGAGCTTGAGGCAGGTTCTCTACAGGAAAAGAGTTTGGTCTTTGGGACCTTTTCCTCTTTTTTCCCTGTTATGTTTTAATCCCAGAACTGATAGATGAACAGAAGGAATTTGAAGTCAGCACCTGGAAATTCAGTCTGGAAGAGATAATTCCCATTGCTGCGCAGTACAGTGAGACCAGAGAGGTAAATCCAACGTGATCAATGCATCTTTCCCTTCACCTGTGTAAAATTTGAGGTGGTTTTTGGGATTTTCCCAGTTTCAGTATCTCATGCTGCTCATTCAAAGGGCCTGGCAATTCAGGCTGACGAATTCCCACATCCTAGAGAGCTGCAATGTTCCTGTTTAATCCCAAAAATCACCCAAAAGAAAGACTCCATTTAGGTGTAAAATTGTGGATTATTTCAGAAAGCACCAACTGCACCTAGAGCAATCCCAAAGGTACCGGCGGGCAGGTGGGCACACACAGGTGTGATGGAGCTGGGCGGGATCAGGCCAGGAATCAGATGCTGATTTTGTGATTTACAGCAGGATTTCTCCCCTGATCCCAATTCCCAGTGTTGTGGTGGTGCCAGGTGTGCTGGTGGTGGGTCTGGGACGCTCAAACTGGGATCTGGATTCTTTAAACTGGGTGTGGGACTCTCAAACTGAGAACTGGTACCCCCAAATGGGGGTCTGCAGCCCTCCAGCAGGATCTGGGATACTCACACTGGGGGCTCAGCTCTCCAAAATGGGTCGGGACTCCCCCACCCACCCGGAGTTTGGGCCCCTCAAAGAGGGGTTTGGGATTCTCCAGCTGGGTGTGGGACCCTCAAACTGAGATCTGGGTCCCCTCAACTGGGTCTGAGCCCTTTAAACTCTTGTCCCAACTATGGGCTCATTCCTCAGGTGCAAATTCCCACAGCAAGGCAAAGGATTTTTATTTTTCATCCCAGTTACTCAGGGAGGAGATGGGAGTTCCTTGCAAAAGGCCCATCCCAGACGGAGCAGCAGAACTGACACTGGTTTGGAGTAGGGGCTCAACAGGTCAGTGGGCACAACCCCCCCCTTTTGTTGGTTCTAAAGTGGCTGGTTTTGCATCGAGTGCAAAACCTGAGGGTTTTGAGGGTGGCACCATGAAAAAACTGGAGGGACGTGGGGGAGTGAGGTAGGGGTTTATTTGGGTGTACAAAGAGAAAAGGAGGAAGGGGACACCTCAGGATGGAATTTTGGGTCCACCTTAGAGGGGGGAGGTGAGTGGGAGGACCCCAGGATGGAGATTTGGGATCCCCAGGGTGGGCTTGTGGGGTCTCAGGGGAGATTTGGGGGTCCCAGAGTAGGTTTTGGAGGGGCCCACAGTGGATTTTTGGGGTCCCAGAGTTGATTTAGGGGTTCCAAGATAGATTTTGGGGTCCAAAATAGATTTTGTGGGTCCCAAGATGGATTTTGGAGTCCCAGAATCTGGGGAGGTCTCAGGCATTGGAGGTCCTGGCAGATGGGAGGACTCAGTGCCAGATTTTACAGTCCCCTCAGCCGGGGGGCCTTTGGGGTTTGAGGATTCCCAGGGTGGATTTTGGAGTTTCACAGTGAGTTTTGCTCTCCCTGGGATTGATTTGGGCATCTCAGGTTGGGTTTTGGGGTTCTGGAGTAGGTTTTTGTAGGTCCCACCTTGGATTTTGGGGGTTCTAGGGTGGGTTTTCAGGGTCCTGGGATGGATTTTAGGGTTCCAGCCCCTGCAGTGCTAAGTCCAGGGCGGGGGCACTGTGGGTCAGACATCCCATGGACACCACGTCAATGTGGGGCACCAAGAACTGGGGGAGGGTCTCCAAAACGATGCCCCCAC
Organism: Passer domesticus; assembly: GCF_036417665.1. Taxonomy (NCBI): domain Eukaryota; kingdom Metazoa; phylum Chordata; class Aves; order Passeriformes; family Passeridae; genus Passer; species Passer domesticus. The sequence continues at coordinate 2,466,306 of NC_087502.1, read as the reverse complement.
TGGCCTCCACCATCACCCCGGGGTGTGCAGCCTTGACCTGCACCGCCGCTGCCTGCAGCTCCTGGGGGGGACACCCCGTGAGCAGGGAGCTCGCCCTCCCCAAAATTTGGGGGCACACTGGACATCAGGATGTACAATGCTCAGGAATCCTGGCATGCAGCCAAAGACCCCTGCGGCTTTGAGTTCCACCCATGGAGCAAATTACCAACTTTATATGAAGAATTACGAGCCATAAAACTTTAAGCAGCATAACAGCAGTTGTCACAGGGTGAAAGGTGGAATTTGGAAGAATTTTACTATGGGGGTCTAGGGGACAAGATGGAGGGATTTGAGCGTTGTCCTGTTCTTCTTCCTTCTTCTTCCTAGCCTCCATCTTCTTGGTGATGGTAGCATCCTAGGTTTAGTGTAAAGTAGAATGTCAGTGTCTAACATAGATGGATAGGTAATGGTAAATAACTGCAAATAAAGTACATGTAGTTTTTAGTGTAAAGAGATATCACCGCCTCAGGGCAGAGTAGCGTGCCTCGGACTGACCTGCTGAACACACCTCGGCAGGCCAGACAGAAAATGTTTTAGATAGGAAATAATAAACAACCTTAAGAACGCGAGCTGAAGACTTCTGACTCCTTCTTTGACAGCTGGGTTGGAAAAAGAGACTTTTAACACACCTCGGGCTCACCTTGACCAGAGGAGATCCCGAGAGGGCAGGGGCACGAGAGCAGCACTGGCAACACCAAGTGCTGCTGCTGCTGCTGGGCACAGCTGCTGTGCCAGCACTGATCTGCCCCAGCTCTGCACACAGGCATTGCTGCTGCAGCTCCAGAGAAGGCAACAAAAGGAGGATCTCTGGTGGGAAATATTTTCTTTCATTTAAAACTACTGAGAGTGTAACCCCTCATTGACACAGTCTGTGGCCACAGGGAAGGTGGAGAGAAACAAAATGAGCAGTGGCACAAACAATGGCATTTCTTTGTGGACAATATTGAGAAAGAAAACAAAGAAACAGAGCCTCCAAAATGAAACCAACAAGCAGTATCAAAAATTACTTCTATTACAAGGGATTTGCAGAAAATGGCCAGCAGTTCAGTGTTTGTGAAACCTCCGCTCATCACTCTCAACACTGCAGCCTTGAGCTCCTGGTTCCTCAGGCTGTAGATGAGGGGGTTCAGGGCTGGAGGCACCACTGAGTACAGAACTGACACCACCAGATCCAGGGATGGGGAGGACATGGAGGAGGATTCAGGTAGGCAAAGGCTGCAGTGCTGAGGAATAGGGAGAGCACGGCCAGGTGAGGGAGGCAGGTGGAAAAGGCTTTGTGCTGTCCCTGTTCAGAGGGGATCCTCAGCACAGCTCTGAAGATCTGCATGTAGGAGAAAACAATGAACACAAAGCATCCAGAGGCTAAAAAGACACTAATCATGATAAGCCCAAGTTCCCCGAGGTAGGATTTGGAACAGGAGACCTTGAGGATGTGTGGGATTTCCCAGAAGAACTGGCCCAAGGCATTGCCCTGGCACAGGGGCAGGGAAAATGTATTGGCTGTGTGCAGCAGAGCATTGAGAAAGGCACTGGCCCAGGCAGCTGCTGCCATGTGGGCACAAGCTCTGCTGCCCAGGAGGGTCCCGTAGTGCAGGGGTTTGCAGATGGACACGTAGTGGTCGTAACACATGATGGTCAGGAGGAAATACTCTGCTGAGATGAAGAACACAAAAAAAAAAACCTGTGCAGCACATCCTGTGTAGCAGATGTTCCTGGTGTCCCAGAGGGAATTGTGCATGGCTTTGGGGACAGTGGTGCAGATGGAGCCCAGGTCAGTGAGGGCCAGGTTGAGCAGGAAGAAGAACATGGGCGTGTGCAGGTGGTGGCCGCAGGCTACGGCGCTGATGATGAGGCTGTTGCCCAGAAGGGCAGCCAGGGAGATGCCCAGCAAGAGGCAGAAGTGCAGGAGCTGCAGCTGCCGCGTGTCTGCCAGTGCCAGCAGGAGAAAGTGGCTGATGGAGCTGCTGTTGGACATTTGCAGCCTTGGGGTATGGTTATAGAGGATTAACACCTGTCTGGGAAGGAAATGGCTGTGCCACATTACTTTAGATTTCACAGAATAAAATCTATTCCAGACCTCATGTAAAATCCCCCTGAAATAATTTCTCCTCTCTTACACAAACCTTTGATGGCCCATTTTAGGAAATCTGGTGAGGGCTGGCTCAGAAAGCTCCAAGGAACAAGGGGCTCTGCTGATGCTCTGGAGGACTCATGTCTGTTCTATAGAAACAGATAAACAGAAACTGGGAGTGATGTTTGATTAAATCCACCCAGAGTATTAAACAGCTTTTCAGCACTGTCCCTCCCAATTCACCCCACTGCAGAGCAGAGCTCTGGGGATGTTGTTTTGGTTATTTGCTTCTACTTGCCTGCGACTCCACACTGCGGTCACTGGGGCTGGGATGTGCCGGCTAGCTGCTCCTGGTGTGACCGGAGGGGGTCACAAGACGCGCCACTCCAGGCTCCCTTTCCGAGAACACCTGGGCAGTGGTGTTGTCTGCGGCGTGGGTGACACAGGCGGGTGTGAGCCACGAGGATCCAAAACAAAGGAGTGAGAGAGCGAACACTTGTATGCGAGCCAAGGAAGCTTTATTCCCCAACAGGACTGAGATCAAGCACCTCAGCAGGAGCAAGGACAGGTGTCAGAAAAAAAGGGTCTGGCTAGCTCTTCTAAAGGGAGTGGGTGTAGGAGGGAGGAGACGTGAGGGAACCAATAGGTAAAAGCAAGGGGAGGACTATAAGAAACAATAGAACCAATAAAGATTACACAGGGGAGGGAGGAAGCCTCTGGCACAAATCACAGTGGGTGTAGGGGATGATTGACATAGAAGTTTCCCAAAAAATGGCGAGGAGTGTTTACAATGATGGACAGCAGCACTTTGGGGATTGACATAACCATACAAGGAAATAAGGGGCGGAGCAAGGGATCACTCACTTTGAAGGGCAGGCCAGTGGCGGGAAAAGCAGGGGGTAAACAACTTGGAAGGTACCATCATGAGGGAGTTACATAGGGGGAATCAAGGACCATACCATTTTTCAAGATAACAGAATATAACTAATTATCATAACAGAACTAATAACAATAACTTTTTAACTTTTCCCCATCAAGGTCCCTAATAGCCCTTCATGGCCCCTCAGAGCCCCTTATGGCCCCTCACAGACCTCATAGCTCCTCATGTCTCCTTACAGCCCCTCACAGTCTCTCATGGCTCCTCAGAGCCCCTCACGGCTTCTCATGGCCCCTCATGGCCCCTCATGGCCCCTCACAGTCCCACGTGTGGGGCTCCTCGCAAAGGATAAGGGGTCGGACCCTGCTT